>NC_090814.1:55974966-56311127 GCF_000390325.3 Nicotiana tomentosiformis
GGTATTTAATTTTTATCCAGTATTTTTAATGCTGAGCAAAAATAATCATTACTCTATTAAAATTAATACGAAAAGACGTTGTTACTCTTTCTTCATGAATGCTGTGTAAATATTAAGGACATGGTGTCCTTAACATTTACACTGCACACATAAAGTTAAGGATGCCATGTCTTTAACATTTATACTGCAATATGAAGTTAAGGACACGATGTCCTAAAGTTTAACAACGGAAGATGCAAATATATGACACTTTGTCCTTAATATTTACACAACATTCATGAAGTTAAGGACACCGTGTCTTTAATATTTACACAACACTCATAAAGTTAAGGACACTATGTCCTCAATATTTACACTGCACATATGAAGTTAAGGACATAAGGTCCTAAAGTTTAACAACAGAAGGTGCAAATACAAGTTAAGGACATTATGTCCTTAACATTTACACTGCACATATGAAGTTAAGGACGCCATGTCCTTAACATTTACATTGCACATATGAAGTTAAGGACATGATGTAGTTTAACAATGGAAGGTGCAAATACAAGACACTTTTCCCTTAATATTTACACAACATTCATGAAGTTAAGGATATCATGTCCTTAATATTTATACAGCACCCATGTCTAGCACAGAGATATTTTTGTTCGGACGGGTAAAAATTTATTAAGCATAAGTTAAAGAGTAAATATATTTTAAATAATGGCTAAAGAATAAATAATCCTTAATTAGTGGCTACCTGTGAAGTTCCCCGTGAAAAGGAGGGCGTAATAAAAAGTGGGCTTTAGGACTGGCAGCATACTAGTAGTCAGTACAATTCCCACTCGTCTAAATGAAATGGGCAAAACTAATCAGCTCACACGCTATTCCGCTAGATCACTCCGTACCAATTTAAATATACCTATCGTCTGTTTGTATACTCTTTTGTTTCAATTTATGTTACGCATTTTTTTATTAGTCCGTTTCAAAAAAATTATATATATATTTAAAAAGAATTTAACTTTAAACTTATATTTTACTTATTTTATCTTTAATGATAGACTTTTATATCTAGACAAAATATTTTTTTTCCTTAAATTCATTTAACAATAATCACATATAAATTCAACTGTATTGTTTTACGGGTAAATAACTTGTATCCAATAAAAGAAGAAGAAAATATCTATTCTTTTAGTTGAACATTGGAATATTTATATCAGTTGCCCTTGTGTACAAAATAATGATGCTAAGCTTTACCCTTTTTATCCAATGCAATTAGATTTGATATCCTTCCCTTTGCTGCCTAACTTTTTAACGTCATCGACGAGACATTGAAGAGCATTGTACGATGAACCTCCATCTCCAACACTTTCTTTTGCCAAATTAGATAATTTCTCAGCTGATTTCTTAAACTCATCCCTATTTGTTACCATTAAATCTTTCACCATCTTCTCTATAATGTATCTATCACAAATGTCCTTCATGTCCACCCCAATTTTCCACACCTCACCCACAAATCTACTTGTGACTCGTTGGTCCACATAAACAGCCCAACAGATCATGGGCTTTCCTTGAACAATACTTTCCATAGTCGAGTTCCATCCACTATGAGTTAAAAACCCACCAATAGCAGAGTGGGCCAATACCTTTTCTTGTGGAGCCCAACTCACTATGTAGGCTCTTTCTATGCATCCCTCGGCAAGCTCCTTCACAAATTGGTGGTTCGATTCTTCTCCCCTTAACAAGTTGGACCTCATGACCCACAAAAATCTGATTCCACTATTTACTAACTCATGCCAAAACTCCAAGATTTCCTCCTTTGACAAAGTTGCCATACTTCCAAAACTTACATAGATTACTGATTCGATGGGCTGCGCATCGAGCCATTGAATTGAACGGTGGTCTTCTTCCCACAAACTATTTGAAGAGGCTGATATTGGCATCCTTTTTTCAGCAAGTTTAGTCTTAAGATGCAAGTGTAATGGCCCAATAGCATAAGTTTGTTGACAATGAGAGCGAATGAGGGAGAGCAATGGGCCGTCTAAATCTTCAAATGTGTTTAATATGAGTCCATTGGATCGAGGGATACTCTCCACTTCTTTCAGTACCATTTGGCAATAGGGGTCAGTCGCATAATCATTTAGACCATAGAATGGAAAATCACGACGGCGTAGAAGGCCTTGCATGCCAGCTATATTTTCGAACAATACGTCCAAATCATTTCCTTGACAAGAAAGATAAATTTTTGGCTTGTTTAGCTGTGTTATATGTTGCCATAAATCACAAGAGAATTTAAAATACACGCTCATCCAAAATAAATAAAGGGAAAGTATTTTGTCTTTTACGTAGATATTTTCTACTTGGAAGAAACTATTGGTACTAGAAGAATCCTAGCGTTTTATTATGGAAAAGAGTTCCTGGCAGTAGAAGGAACAGAATTGGCCGAGGGCTAAAGGGCAAACTCAGTCAATAAAATGATAAACATTGACCTTATCTATTCTTGAAACTTGAATACATATTACAGTAGTAGTATTTAACTTTGACCAAGACAAGTAATCTTAAAATATTCGAAAAATTATTAAAATACCTAGGATAGAAATTAACGTCTCAATGCCGGCAACGAAGATGAAATTTTATTTTAGTAATTGTATCACATAAGATATTATCCAGTAAGAATTTCGTTTTAGTCACAAATAGCATTTCCTTATATTGAACATAGAAGCAGATACTTCCTCTGGTTCCACTTTACTTATTATTCGAAAAGTCAAATAGGTTTATTTCACAATGAATCTTTTTAATATATAAAATTGTTACATATTTTAACTTATAATAGCTTTTAAAAATATGAAATAAATTTCCCAAAAAATCTGAAAATTTCATATCCGAATTAATATAATTGTTTTTAGGTAATTTGATCAACAGAGACATAAAATGGAAGATAGGAGTGCGAAACAGTGATATGCTAAAATTTTATTTTTAAGTTTATTTTATGTTCACACGTAAAGTGTACTCAACACAACTCAACTTCTATCAATATTATATTATTATTCAAATTTGATGAGATAATTTGATTCAAGTTTAAAAATAAAAGAATTTTAAAATTTGTGGTATAAAGTTTAAGGGCTAAAAATTTTGTGGGATCATGATATTTGTGTAATTTGAATATTTTAAAGCTAGATTATTTTTAAATTTAAAAAAATATTATTTATTTTAGAACAAATTCACAATAAAGAGACGAGTGGATAAAGAATGGAAGTCAAAGAAATACCACTTGTCGATGTATAATCAATTTTATACTCCTTTTTTCAATTTATTGAACCTATTTGACTGAGCACGGAATTTAAGAAGAAAAAAAAGATTTTTAAATTTGTGGTATAAAATGAAGTATATATATTTTGTGTGATTATAAATTATTACATAAATATAAATTATTTTCAAATAAGAAAAAAATAAACACGCACTAAAAAGAAAATAGTTTCACGTGAATTGAAACGGGTATAAAAAGAAAAGGAAGAGTACCTTTGAAAGGAATCTCTCCTGCTTGAATGAGTTTCGGAATACAGAGATAAACCCAAAGGCAACAAGGACTAATAGTGTCGAAAGGGATAACTGGAACTCCTATCTCATTACCAATATCCACTGCATAATAAAACAACCCATCTGGTATAACACACGTCACCGGCGGCTCTGTAACTCCATTACTATTACTACTACTACTGAGCAATATTTCTCTGAGGAAAGGCTCCGCTACAGCTTGCAAAGAGCTAATAAGCTCTCCAAACTGTACCGACGATCGGGGATTTTCCTCCGGTAGGCCGTCAGAAATGGTCCGGAAACGGAACCGGGGATACTGCCGGAATCTTGATTCCACGTTGGTGTGACGGAGGAGAAGTTTCTGATTATGGTTGGTGTTGAGGAAAGTGACCTGCAAACCGGCGAGACAGAAGAGCTCGGCAAGTTGAAGCATAGAATTGATAGGGCTTTGTATTGGAAGAGGGAAGAGGAGCACGTGAGGAGAGGGATGGTCCATTGTTGAACAGTTCTGAGTTGTCTCTCTGCTCCTTGTGGAGAATGGGAGATAAGATTGATCGCTTATAATAAGCTTTGGCAGGGGTTAAGATTTTAAGAATGACCACACAAACATTTGTCAAAGATACTGAGCCTATGATTTGTACCTTGTTTGTGGTTCAATTCAATAATGACACTTCTCTTTCATCTCAATTGGTTTTTTTTGGGTTTTTGCAAACTTAATTTTCTTTTTTTATTTTTAGGTATGTGAAATTTACTATCTATCTTTTACGCATAAAAAAATTTAAAAATAGTACTTTCTTAATTTCAACATTATAAATGACATGAAAGATCTTCCCTTATATTTTTCAATGAATAAAAATTAGTAACACCTCCCAACTTTAATTTCAAAATCAAAATTTCTCTCATGTTAGAATAATAAACATTCTCCTCGTCATTTCTCAACTGCCATTTTAAATACCTATTTTATCCTTTATATTATCAATATTTATCTCTCATTTTTTATAACTTTTTTAATATCATGATTTTTTTTCTTTTTTAAAATCTATATTATGAACTTACCTACTATAATAAGTAAATCTCATTTTGAAAATAAAAATACAAATTACAATCAAGCATCACTTAATGACATTAAATAATAAAAATAATATAAGAAATAAAGATAAAATAAAATAAGTTTGCTCGTATCAATAATATAATTAATAACAATTAAAATTTAAAAATAATATATTTACACAATTGAGAATAAAAATGGTGAGAACCTTATAAACATATATTTAATGGAGGTAATATACAATTTAAATTATTATAAATAGAGGTAGATTTTATAATAAATTCTTAAAAGATTAAAAATTTAGAAAATATAGCATAAATGACAACCAAAACTCACATATTTCATTAACATGGCAATGTACGTGTATTTACCATATTTGACCGCGAGAAAAGCCATAGTTTTGCTTTTTAAATTTTTTTCTCTTTCTCCTTCCTCATCTCCCGTCCCAACCACTCTCCACCATATCCATTTGACAACAAAGTGAATCGAGCAGAAATCAAAGAAATATTATTAGAATTTTCAACCATGAAAAAGAGTGTATCGGCTATACAGAAAAAGAGAATTGTGTAAAATAATCTGACGGTCCATCTTATCTAAGTTCCTATATTTATAGTTTGGTCGTAAAATATGGTAAAAATGAATAAAAGACTATTTGAAACATATGTACATAATAAAAGTGGCCCAAATACAAAAAGGCCCAACATAAATATATCAACCAATACAACCACAAGTTTTTGTCACGGCATGGTTGTCATGTAATCCAAAAGCTCGACACCTTTTACAAATCGGAGGTGAACACCATCTTCAACTTGCCTATAAATTGGTGATGAAGAGTACTCTAACCAAGTAGAGGTTTAGCAAGCACATCTACTAGCTGCTTGGAAGTTGAAACATGTGATAGTTGAATTCAACCATCATTGAGCTTAGTCCGAATGAAATAGCAATCAACCTCAATATGCTTTGTTCTCTCCTGGAATACTGGGTACTTGCTACATGAGCCAAAATCTGCTAAGCAAAAAGCCATGTCAATTCAGTAACCACTTTACTAAGAACCATACATTCAACCTCAACAAAGGATAAAGAAACAACTAGTTGCTTCTTGTACTTCTAACTAATAAGACTGCCACCTAAGAACATATAAAACCAAATCACAGACCTTCTAGTATCAAGACAAACAATCCAATCACTATCTGAATAAGCATGGATAAAAAAATTAGGGGAATCAGAATAATATAAGTTCTTATCCATGGTACCCTAAATATATTGACGAGCACAAAATCGATGTACAAAATTAATGCTCGCTAATCATAGATAATATAGTTATTAAATCGTCTCCACATGGATTGATTTAAATAATGTTTGAATAAATTTTTAGCTTAACACTATTCAGGAAAATAAATCTTTACTTTTGAATTATTAAAGAACTAAGAGTAACAACTAAGATTATCAATTACGAATGATTATGGGAAAGTGGAGAATTAGGTTGCAACAATTGAATATCAGTGAGAGAAATAAGGGCATTGACAAGATATGTGCACAATTATTATTAGGGATATAACTCTGTTCCAAGTTTAATTACTATGTTCTGTTTACTCTTTCGATTTCAACAGCTGATTAAATTATATTTAGGATTCAAATTCTTCTTTCGAATGAATGGGAATTCCGTTAAATAACCTAATGACAATTGCTATAAACATCTGCAAGAATACGTTTAATGATTGGGTTAATTGATAACTCTACAAGCTCTTTTAATTACCTATGAGAGTCGTGAAATTCACCCAAATAAGATAACACAATGATATTCTCAATTAAACTTCTCTTTCGATTAAAGTAGAATCACAAACAACTTCCAAATCAAGTTGAAACTCATTCAACAAATTCAAGCACTAATGGAAGTCAAATGAAATCTTTGAATAACAGTGAAGTCACAATATCTGTCAATAACCCTAGGACAAACTACTCCATAATAGAGAAATTATTCGTCATAAGAGTATTAAGAGAACAAGAAGACATTACAACCCACGTACTCAAATAAATTTTTGAACTGAATAATTTGGATCAAGGGTTCCAAGTCTTCGTTATTTCTTTACCTTCTTCACTCCAAAGGTTGCCTAAAATTCCAAGATACCTCATTTGGGACGAGCTTAAGCTTTATATAGGTCAAGGGAAATGCCCAAGAATTACCAAAATAGGCTTGAATTAAGTTTCCCGATGGCGGACATGAGATGCCTTGCACCTGAAAACTTGGGCGCGCTCATGCTCCATGTCTCTTACCTCATTTTCATGTTTTGGGCTTCAGTTGCGTGGCCGTGCAACTATTTATTCTTCTTCTTACGCTCTTTTTCCTCCGGGATTGTCCGTTATTTGTCCCATATCAATATCATTTACACCTGCACCAAAAAAAAAAAAAATTAAGCCATTATTCAAGCAAATTATCTATTAATTCAACTTGATTATAGATAAAAAGGGCCTAAAATGTCAAGTGATATTAAGCTCATCAAATACCCCCATACTTAACTTTTACTCATCCTGAGCAAATCCAGAAATTAACTGCTTTTAACAATGTAGCCTCCTTAGAAAGGTGGCCAACAAGAATCAACTAGATACCACCCTATGATCACATTCAACTTTAACCCCGGTTATGCCATCCCATTGTAACCAAGGTCAAATCATCACCAATCCTCGATACACCTCACAAGAAGGAAAAGGCCCTTATTCACACACTATTTACGAAGAAAAGCATAGGGAAATAATGCAACAATCGCTCACACTCACAAAAGAAGTGAATCATGCCTACCATACATTTGGCTATCGTGTTCTCTCCACTGATGTAGGAACAGTTTCATCCAGATCATGTAGGACTTTGCATTTGGTTGAAATGTAAGTAGTGAGACGGGTAGGATACAATCTGGATAAGAATAGCTACACCTCCCTAAGCACTTTAATACCTATAACTTCGTACATGACCTACACATTCAACGTGAAAATTGCCCCAAACTCCCATTTCAAAACTAGCACTCAGTTCCCATTTATTTAAGAACAACATAACAGGGAGTGCCTATCAGCAGGGGAGTGTTCTCTTATGTTCACTGTACACATAACGAGAATATGAAATTTTTTTACCTTTTTTTACAACACGTTTTACAATTCCCTGCTCATGGGCGTCACATACATTCAAGATGATGCACGTTTTCCCACTTTTTCATGGTTCCACTCAAAACCAAGCCACATCCCTACACTCAAGTGCTTAGGGATGGTTACAGTTCAAAGAGATGGTTGATTCAAACCAAGGGTCAAGGTCGTAATATGGTTGCCAAGGAAAGTGGAATTTAGGGTCAACTAGGCTAACTAAGAATAACTCATCATATCTTTAGAGGCCCAAAATAGCAAAGAATGGCTAACAAAGAGGGCCTACGATTATTTTCAAACTCAATTATTATCTATGATTTTGCCTTGAGTCACAACTAAGCCAAATGCTTTGTAGGGCATGATTACTAAACAAACATTCATCTCACCACACCTAGTATTCCAGATTGGCACTCGACTCAGACTGCAATTACCAATGGTCTCTCCGACTCATGAGGAAATGAGCATGCATCCTACAGGTTAGGCTCAGTCAATTCTGCCGACCTCGGGCAATATTTCCAAAACTTATCCAAAACAAAGAAAAATCTATTTTAGAAAGTAGTTGGTTCAAAATATTACGACCATGGTAAAGAAGCAAACAAGAAACACATGGGAGTACAAGTCAAGAAGTTATCTATTTTGGGTTATTTAAAAAACGTTAATTGAAAAATAACTATTTACATCCCCCGCCCCATATTTAAATAATGTCATGTCCCCATGACACAAAATTAAAATATAAAGGTGAAGGAAAGTCCCCTAAGTGGGTCAATCTGTGTCTGAGATTATGTCGGGGTCTATGTGATAAGCCAAGCCAAGTGCATGCAACCATGCCATGATCTTTCGCTCAAATGTTTCAGTTTTTCCCACAAGTGACTCCACTCGAGTACTCAGTCCATCTATAAAAGTTCGCATTCCAGCCATCTCCTGTTCCAACACAGACATTCGCGCCTCCTATGAATTACCTGGCGATGCGCTCGTAAATTGCTCGTGCGGTTCACTAGAACCAACATCCTCCATGTGCACCTCCTTGTCCTCAACATATCCGTCATAATCCTCACTCTCAACCTCCTCAACAATGACAGCCTCCTTCCTAATGATTACTTTATCAGCTCGAAATTTCTTCTCAGGCTTTACCTTCCCATTTGCTGCCTTATTTTCTGGAACTTATGCCTCACGGCACAAAAGTGTTGACTTACAACGGAAAGAAGAAACCATACCACTACAATGGTGAATGAATTTCCATCTCTTCCCAAATAGCCTTGGCCGCATCAAAATCATGTTCATTAATCAAACACTATTTTAGAGTTGCCCTGGGACCATTTACCTCTGTATTGTTCTGTGAAGGCATCAATCGATTGTTGATGATGTGCAACCAACACTTTCCTTTAGTGGTTAGTGAATTAGAGTGGAATTTGTGATCCTAGATCAACCACACTTCCTTCCTTAGTACATAGATAGTCTCGAAGAATGCCGCCCGCGGATATAGTTCTCTGTTATGCATCACGAAGAGGTTATCTTCAAATACATGGTCAACGTACTCCGGCAAGTTGTATACCCGTTGGATGGCTTCCCGTGAAAAGTCTACCTTTTCTTCCTCATAGTACAAACATAATCCTCGTGCTCAGGGCAATTCACATAGAATTCCCTAACTACAGATAGATTAGCTTTATCTGATTTTTCAAAGAACATCTCCAACCTCCGGTGGACTAATTCACTGTGCACTTTAGGATACTCATTGATGAGGGAAACTATGCCAATTCCTCGCTCTGGAACGGGCTTCTTATCCACCTTGCTATGGAAATTCTTTTGAGCATCCCAAGAGACAAACTTATTTTGATCATATGGTTGAGGGGGTGCAGTGGTGCTTGTTCTGGAAGTACCCACACCCTTTGATGTTGACGTGCCCGCTTTCTTCCTAGTAGAAATACTCGGGGTCTTCCTTTTCTTTTAAGTGTCCATTTCACACCTACAACCATCCAAATAGACATTAGTGATTGCACACACGCTTATTCACAAATGGTTCTACTCAGGCTTCACCCCATATAGTATCATCAAATATGCATTCTAAATATCCTTCACATGTTACCAATTCCATTGTCATTACAAATCTCCTTTAATACAAGTTCAACACTCGAACTCAAGGGAAACGTTTCTCCGGTGACCAATTATTGGTGATAACACACATCAAAACACACACAAACTCCATTACGATATTAATTCAAACATATATCATGCATAATTTCCCTTGTCCATCATAATTATGTTAATAACCCTAAATTTACTACAATAACAACCAATTCAAGGGCATCACACACCAAGACATACACACAAACTTCCACAATCCCTAATTGAAATATGTACTTCAAAAATAAAATGACAAGAAGAAGAGTAACCATACCTGAGAGTCAGTAATGATGGCGCAAAGCCTTGACCAGTGGCAAAAAAGAAAGGGTTTATAAAAAGGTGAAAGATGGCGAAGATTTAGAAAGGAGATTTGAAAAGAGGGGGAGTTTGGTTAGGATTGGGATGATATGGAGTAGTGGGTTTAGGGTTGAGGGTGATATATTTTGGGTGTTTTTTGAAATAAAAAGAAGAGAAAATCGGCTAGATAATAAAATGGGGGAGAAACTTACCTGGGAGCGAAGTGAGGTGCGCTATCAGTTCAGATCGTGTGCTGCCACACACCTATGGCAGAGGGACTGTAATGTGTGCGCGCTCAGGTTTGCACTCAAGACTCATCGTACACGTCCACACATGTTCAAGGCTCTCGACTATCAATTTTAGCGTGCTCATGTGCGCATTTCCCCCCTCCACATGCACGATAATTGTAACGACCCGGCCGGTCGTTTTGGGAACTTAAGTCTCATTCGGCGGCATAAGACCCTGAACAGCTTCATATTATGTATATTGACTTATGTGCGTGGTTCAATTCAGTTACCGGATGATTCAGAGTGATTTGGGACACTTAGTCCCTAAAACGGAAGCTTAAGTCTTAGGATTTTGATCGTAGTCGGAATTATGTGAAGACGACTCCGGAATGGAGTTCCGTCGGTTCCATTAGCTCCGTTGGGTAATTTTAGACTTAAAAGTGTGTCCGGACTATAAATCCGAGGTCTGTAGCTGATTTAGGCTTGAAATGGCGAAAGTCGAATTTTTGGAGATTTGGACTAGAAGTGAAATTTTTGATATCGGGGTCGGAATACAATTCCGAGAGTCGGAACAACTCCGTTATATTATTTGGGACTTGCCTGCAAAATTTGATCTCATTCCGGTTTGATTTGATAGGTTTCGGCACGGGTTTTAGAAGTTGAAAGATTTGAAAATTTATAAGTTCGATTCATGGTGCAATTCATAAGTTCAACGTTGTTTGGTGTGATTTGAAACCTCGAGCGAGTCCGTATTAGGGTATGGAACTTGTTGGTATGCTTGGACGAGGTCCCGGGGGCCTCGGGTGTGTTTCGTACGAGTTTCAGATGTTTTTCATGGTTTTGAACAGGCCTGGTTCTGGTGTTTTCACACCTGCGATGCTTGGAGCGCAGGTGCGGCTCCGCTTCTGCGTGAGTCTGGTCGCTTCTGTGATCCTTGAGGCCTGGGAGCTTGCTCGCTTCTGCGGAAGTTTGCACGTAGGTGCGAAGGCCGCTTATGCGGTCCCTCGATCGCATCTGCGAAGAAGCTCGCTTCTGCGTTCCCCCCTTTCGCTTCTGCGGTGCCGCTGGTGCGGTTGTAAATCCGCAGATGCGGTTCCAGGCCTGGCCAGCTGAGTTCGCAGATGCGGACTCTTTCTCGCAAATGCGAGTGTGCAGGTGCGTCTCCTAGTCCGCAGATGCGGAAGTCCTGGCAGAAACATTAAGTCGAGGGTTTAGCCATTTTCTTCATATTTTGAGTTTTAGAATTCGGTTTTGGGAGCTTTCTTATGGGTTTTTCAAGAAAATCGATTGGGTAAGTGTTCTTCAACTATAATTTATTTATTTCCATGATTCTATCTTTATTTTTATCATTTAATTTATTTTTTGAGTTGAGGAAAAGAGTGGATTTTGAAGAAAACTTTCAAAATGAAAAATCACGATTTGAGGGACGAAATGGTATCGGAATTTGATGATTTTAGTATTGTTAGACTCGTGAGTGAATGGGTGTTCTAAATATTTTGTGACTTTTACCCGATTTCGAGATGTGGGCCCGGCTCGACTTTTTAGGGTGGATTTCAGAAATTTTGTTAAAATATTGATTTAATTAATTAGATGAGTCTATTGTGGTTGTATTCATGATATGCAATTTGCGTTTGGCTAGATTTGGGCCATTCGGAGTCTGATAATCGAGGAAAGGGGATTCTTACAGACTGATTGAGCTTGGTTCGAGGTAAGTATCTTGCCTAACCTTGTGTGGGGGACTTCCCCTTAGGATTTGAGTCTTCTATGTTGGTTGTAGTCCGTGTACACGAAATGACGAGTGCGTGCACGGACTTATTTGTGGAAAGTTGGCCTTTTAGGGTTCTTAGGTCCTTGTATTCATTGAATATACAGTTATTCTTGTTATGATTATATATCTTAATTACTGGATTCACATCTACCTGCTTAATAAGAATCAATTGCTTCATGATCCACTATTATTGTTACTTGATTCATATGTGCTTTAATTGAAACTGCTATCTCTTTATAGCCATGCTATCTTTTCATAACTGCTTATCTTTATTTGGAATTTATATTATTTCATCCTAAAATTGTTCAGTCTTAATTGAGATTATGATTATTTTTCGCGGCTTATCTTTAATTGAGTTGTTGAATATCCTTCTTAATTTCCTTAACCTTAAAAGAAGTTTAGATATCCTATATCTTAGTCGACTTGTTTTATTTGGCATTATTTGATTCGTGATAGCTTCCCTGTTGTTGAAGTGTATATTGTGGGATCGTTGCTACACATTAGTTTTCCCTTTGTTGAGCTGTTCTATTTACGCCTAGCATTCTTTACTATGGTTATTCCTTGTGAATTGGTTCTACCATTTCTTTGTGAATTAAAGTTCTTGAGTTGATTTACTTGTCGTACTTTGTATTATTGTCATTATTGCTGTTGTACTTATTGTGGTGATGCACGAGGTTTCTGCCATGCGGTTGTTATTATAGGGTTGCACGAGGTTTCTGTCGTGCTATTGTTACCATTGATATTTGCACATGCGGCGTGACAAGGCGGGATATGTATATATATGTGGTTTGTGTATGTGGCGAGACAAGGTGGGAATATTATTATACACATGTGGCAAGATAAGGCGGGTATTTATGTCACTATTGCACATGTGGCGAGACAAGGTGAGCTGTGTCAGGGATTGATTTGTGATGACTTATGGCCTAGGGGCATTTTTGTTGTTGATATTTTTGTAGTAGTATGCGTACCTGTGTGAGCTTTATCTTGTGAAAGATGTGAGAAAATAATCTATGTGATGTCCGTTCTTCTTCTTCCTTATGCTTATTTGCTGGTATGGACTATGTTAGGACACTTGCACAAGCATACACGTAGTTAAGCACTCTTATTAGATAAGAGGTGTTCTTGATATTGTTGAGCATAGATGCTCACCCTTGTTTACTTGCCTTCTATGTGAGAATGGCTCTATTGGCACGCGAGTTGTTAGTATGGTTATGAGGTGTTATGAGGGCACAAGATGCCAAGTGTTAGGGTTTAGGTATTGAGACCCGTGAGTTGAAAATTGTCTGAGGTTCGATACCTCGTGGAGTTGTTGACTAAAACCTGATGTAAAAGTGGTTGTAATTACTGAGTTATTACTTGTCCTTGCTGTATTCATGATTCCGGATTTAGGTTGTGTTTCATTCACTTTGTCTGCGTCATTTTCATGATATTCCGCTGATACTTGTTGTTTCTTGCTTTAATGCCATTACTATATTGTGAGCCATATTGCATAGTCTTTATGTAGACATCATACTTCTGTTATTCATGTACTTATATATGTTTAGTTTATTAGACCAGTGGGTGTATTGACTGTTCCTCGTCACTATTCTACCGAGGTTAGTCTTGATACTTACTGGGCACCGCTGTGGTGTGCTCATGCTACTCTTCTGCACATTTTTGTATAGATTTAGGTACTTGTTCATTAGCTAGATGTGTGGACTGTTGCTATGGAGACTCAAGGTAAACCTGTTGCTGCGTTCGCAGGCTTCGGAGTCACCTTCCAGTTTTCGTTTTGCACTATTTATTCTTATTTCTAGACAGTTGTATTTAGAAGTTTCCTAGCAAACACTCTGTAGAGCTTATGACTTGTACTACCGATTTTGTAAATTTTAAGAGATTCTATTTAAATAATGTTGTTGTTTTAATTATTGTTTGGCTTACCTAGTCCCTAAGACTAGGTGCCATCACGATACCCAACGGAGGGAAAATTGGGTCATGACAAGTTGGTATCAGAGCTCTAGGTTCATAGGTGCTACGAGTCATAAGCGAGTTCAGTAGAGTTTTGCGGATCGGTAAGGAGACGTTTGTACTTATCTTCGAGAGGCTACAGAACTATTAGGACAATTGCACTTCTTTCATTCCTATCGTGTGAGCTTATTGATCTCGGAGTTTGAACTTTTATCATTCCATTCTCTCACTGATGGTGAGGACACGAGCTGCAGTTATCGACGACGCTGCTCCCGGAGCAGGTATCGCTAGGGGCAGAGGCAGAGGTCGACGAGGAGTACGTGCCGCAGCTAGAGCACCTACCAGAGTAGCAGATGAGGAGCTGCCAGTAGTTCTAGTTAGGGAGCAGGTACCGGAGGCGCCTATTGTTACCCTCGGACTTTAGGAGACCTTAGCACAGTTCCTGAGCATGATTGGTACATTGGCTCTGGCGGGGTAGATTCCGGTTGCACCAGCTATTTCACAGACCGGGGGAGTAGCCCAGACTCCCGCCGCCCATACCCTAGAGCAGCGAGTTCATGTTGGTCAGGTTCCAGGTGTCATGGCGACACAGCCTGTGGTGCCAGTTCAGCCCGTGGTCAGGGCAGCAACATCTGGGGAAGAGTAGCTTAGACTTGCAAGGTTCAAGAAATATGACCCTCCTATATTTAGTGGTTTGGCTTCAGAGAGTGCACAAGGTTTTCTAGAGGAGTGTCACCGCATTCTTCATACTATGGGTATTGTGGAGACAAGCGGGATTGCTTTTACTACGTTCCAGCTCAGGGAGAGGCTTACCAGTGGTGGCGGGCATATGAGTTGGGTAGCCCAGCTGAGTTAGCTTCACTTACATGGGTTCAGTTTTCAGAGATGTTCCTGAGAGAGTTTGTACCTCAGTCCCTTCGAGATGCATGGCGCGCGGAGTTTGAACAACTACACCAGGGCACTATGTCAGTGTCAGATATGCCGTGAGATTCAGTGATTTGGCCAGGCATGCACCTGCTTTGGTCGCCACAGTTAGAGAGCGTGTACGTAGATTCATTGAGGGACTAATACATGATATTCGGTTCAGCATGACTCGGGAGTTAGAGTCAGATGTTTCGTTTCAGCAGGTGGTAGGGATCGCTCGCCGAGTAGAGGGCATGTGGGACCAGTAGAGAGGAGATAAGAGAGGCCACGAGAGAGAGTACATGCGAGATCAGGAGAGAGAGGACAAGGAAGTGAGGAGGCCTCGTAGACCGGAGAGATCTACTAGTCCTTATTTTGGAGGCAGGGTACGACATGGTAAAGGTTTTGTGGGTCAGCAGTTCAGTTTGCACTTCAGGCTTCGCACAGTGCTTCAGGTGCTCATGGGTCTCCGAGTACCCGTACCGCACAGTTCCCACAACCACATCAGCAGAGAGGTTGCTTCGAGTGTGGAGATACCAGCCACAGGGTGAGAGATTGTCCTAGACTCCGAACAGGCATGTCACAGCGGAGTATTCAGGCGAGTAGAGGGCGCCCAAGAGGGGAAGGTCCAGTCCGTTGATGTGTTTCATATAGTAGGCTTGAGGTCATTGCGCCAAATGATGTCATACAAGTATGCTTTTGATTTGTTACAAAGGGACACTATTCATATTTGATTCGGTTCTACTTATCGGGGCGAGTTCCCCTATTTGTTGTTCCACCTATGGGTGAGTTCATGACTCAGTATTCTGTATATGTGTTTGCCCTGTTGGGAGACTCTATGAGCGGTAGCCCGTGTCTATCATTTGTTTCTATTTATTATTGAAAGTTACGAGACTATAAGTGAATTCACGTTGTCCATTATGGTAGGTTTGATGTGATTCCTGAGTAAATTGGTTATAATTTGTGATTTGATACTCTAGCGGGGTGAGAATTTAACAAGTGTTGAGATTTTATTGGCAGAATTGAGTTAGTGGAGGATTTCCATTGGTATGATGTGTATTCGACTTGTGATTCAGAGTTGAGAACGAGCGATTCCATGTGATTTGATATGTTTGAGCCAGGCTGCGTGCCGCGGTGGAGGGTGATACCAGAATGAGATCCTTATGATTTGTTCATGTACTTTGGTTTTTCCTTTTGAATTGATTCGTAGTAGGGTATTGTTAAAAAGTTGTGCCTGTCGGGCTTGTTTGATATTTATCTTATGTGTTTCCCTTTACATACTTAGTCAATTTCGTTATGTGCTTCTTGAGTTTTGGCTTGCGGGGTGTGTGCCCGATGGTGTTAGTTGTGACTTGTTG
This sequence comes from Nicotiana tomentosiformis, assembly GCF_000390325.3. NCBI lineage: Eukaryota > Viridiplantae > Streptophyta > Magnoliopsida > Solanales > Solanaceae > Nicotiana > Nicotiana tomentosiformis. Next base: position 55,991,278 of record NC_090814.1, read on the forward strand.
AATTGGGTGTATATTTATGAGGTCTTCGTGTTTCTTGCATCATTATCAGCGTTGTGGAGGTTTGAAATGGGTTGCTAACGGATATGGGTCTAATTATCGGTGCTGGTTTTGATTTCGGGCAGCTATTGTGATCAGAAATGTTATTATGGGCCTATGTGTGGTGTTTTGTTGTGTGGTCATACCTTGTGGGTGTAGGCATGAGTTGTTACAGCTGGTTGAGACTGTTATCGGTTATGAATGTAGAATCAGGTCTTTTGAAGACAAATGGAAGGTGAGAATTTTGACTCTAAGGCTTATCGGTGTTGGCGGAAAGGATGAATTATAGTTGGGATGGTGTCGTTAGGCTTATGTGGATTGGGGTGATGTGGAGTCACCTGCAGGTGTGTGTTGGATATGTACCTTCAGTGATTTGAAGACTTCGAGGCGATTCTTAGCACGTTCGAGGACGAACGTTTGTTTAAGAGGGGAACGATGTAACGACCCGGCCGGTCGTTTTGAGAACTTAAGTCTCGTTCGGCGGCATAAGGCCCTGAGCAGCTTCATATTATGTGTGTTAACTTGCGTGCGTGATTGAATTCAGTCACCGGATGATTCAAAGTGATTTGGGACACTTAGTCCCTAAAACGGAAGCTTAAGTCTTAGGATTTTGACCGTAGTCGAAACTATGTGAAGATGACTCCGGAATGGAGTTCCGTCGGCTCCATTAGCTCCGTTGGGTGATTTTGGACATAGGAGCGTGTCCGGACTGTAAATCCGAGGTCTGTAGCTGATTTAGGCTTGAAATGGCGAAAGTCAAATTTTTAAAGATTTGGACCGGAAGTGGACTTTTTGATATCGGGGTCGGAATGCGATTTTGAGAGTTGGAACAACTCCGTTATGTTATTTGGGACTTGCCTGCAAAATTTGATATCATTCCGGGTTGATTTGATAGGTTTCGGCATGGGTTTTAGAAGTTGAAAGATTTGAAAATTTATAAGTTCGATTCATGGTGTGATTCGAAAGTTCAACGTTGATTGGTGTGATTTGAGACCTCGAGCGAGTCCGTATTAGGGTATGGAACTTGTTGGTATGCTTGGACGAGATCCCGAGGGCCTCGAGTGTGTTTCGGACGAGTTTCAGATGTTTTTCATGGTTTTGAACAGGTCTGGTTCTGGTGTTTTCGCACCTGTGATGCTTGGAGCGTAGGTGCGGCTCCGCTTCTACGTGAGCCTGGTCGCTTCTGCGATCCTTGAGGCCTGGGAGCTTGCTCGCTTCTGCGGAAGTTTGCACGCAGGTGCGAAGGCCGCTTCTGCGGTCCCTCGATCACATCTGCGAAGAAGCTCGCTTCTACGTTCCCCCTTTCGCTTTTGTGGTGCCGCTGGTGCGGTTGTAAATTCGCAGATGCGGTTCCAGGCCTGGCCAGCTGAGTTCGCAGATGCAGACTCTTTCTCACAAATATGAGTGCGCAGGTGCGTCTCCTAGTCCGCAGATGCGGAAGTCCTGGCAGAAACATTAAGTCGAGGGTTTGGCCATTTTCTTCATATTTTGAGTTTTAGAATTCGATTTTGGGAGCTTTCTTGTGGGTTTTTCAAGAAAATCGATTGGTTAAGTGTTCTTCAACTAGAATTTATTTATTTCCATGATTCTATCTTTATTTTTATCATTTAATTTATGTTTTGAGTTGAGGAAAAGGGTGGATTTTGAAGAAAACTTTCAAAATGAAAAATCACGATTTGAGGGACGAAATGGTATCGGAATTTGATGATTTTAGTATGGTTAGACTCGTAAGTGAATGGGTGTTCGTATTTTGTGACTTTTACCCGATTTCGAGTTGTGGGCCCGGGTCGACTTTTTAGGGTGGATTTCGGAATTTTTGTTAAAATATTGATTTTACTAATTAGATGAGTCTATTGTGGTTGTATTCATGATATGCAATTTGCGTTTGGCTAGATTTGGGCCATTCGAAGTCTGATAATCGAGGAAAGGGGATTTTTACGGATTGATTAAGCTTGGTTCGAGGTAAGTATCTTGCATAACCTTGTGTGGGGGACTTCCCCTTAGGATTTGAGTCTTCTATGTTGGTTGTAGTCCGTGTACACGACGTGACGAGTGCGTGCACAGATTTAGTTGTGAAAAGTTGGCCTTTTAGGGTTCTTAGGTCCTTGTATTCATTGAATATGCAGTTGTTCTTGTTATGATTATATATCTTAATTACTAGATTCACATCTACCTGCTTAATTAGAATCAATTGCTTCATGATCCACTATTATTGTTACTTGATTCATATGTGCTTTAATTGAAACTGCTATCTCTTTATAGCCATGCTATCTTTTCATAACTGCTTATCTTTATTTGGAATTTATATTATTTTATCCTATAATTGTTCAGTTTTAATTGAGGTTATGATTATTTTTCCGCGGCTTATCTTTAATTGAATTGTTGAATATCCTTCGTAATTTCCTTAACCTTAAAAGAAGTTTAGATATCCTATATCTTAGTCGACTTGTTTTATTTGGAATTATTTGATTCGTGATAGCTTCCATGTTGTTGAAGTGTATATTGTGGGATCGTTGCTACATATTAGTTTTCCCTCTATTGAGCTGTTCTCTTTACGCCTAGCATTCTTTACTGTGGTTATTCCTTGTGAATTGGTTCTCCCATTTCTTTGTGAATTAAAGTTCTTGAGTTGATTTACTTGTCGTACTTTGTATTATTGTCATTGTTGCTGCTGTACTTGTTGTGGTGATCCACGAAGTTTCTGCCGTGCGGTTGTTATTATGGGGTTGCACGAGGTTTCTGCCGTGCTATTATTACCATTGACATTTGCACATGCGGCGTGACAAAGCGGGATATGTATGTATGTATATATATATATATATATATGTTTGTTGCGCATGTGGCGAGACAAGGTGGGAACATTATTATGCACGTGTGGCGAGATAAGGCGGGCATTTATGTTATTATTGCACATGTGGCGAGACAAGGTGAGCTGTGTCAGGGATTGATTTGTGATGACTTATGGCCTGGGGGCATTCTTGTTGTTGATATTTGTGTAGTAGTATGCGTACCTGTGTGAGCTTTATCTTGTGAAAGTTGTGAGAAAATAATCTAATTGTTGTCCGTTCTTCTTCTTCCTTATGCTTATTTGCCGGTATGGACTATGTTAGGACACTTGTACAAGCATACGCGTAGTTAAGCACTCTTATCAGATAAGAGGTGTTCTTGATATTGTTGAGCATGGATACTCATCCTTGTTTACTTGCCTTCTATGTGAGAATGGCTCTATTGGCATGCGAGTCGTCAGTATGGTTATGAGGTGTTATGAGGGCACAGGATGCCAAGTGTTAGGGTTCAAGTATTGAGACTCGTGAGTTATAAATTGTCCGAGGTTCGGTACCTCGTGGAGTTGTTGACTAAAACCTGATGTAAAAGTGGTTGTAATTACTGAGTTATTACTTGTCCTTACTGTATTTGTGATTCCGGATTTAGGTTGTGTTCCATTCACTTTGTCTGCGTCATTTTCATGATATTCCGCTGATACTTGTTGTTTCTTGCTTTAATGCCATTACTATATTGTGAGCCATATTGCATTGTCTTTATGTAGACATCATACTTCTGTTATTCATGTACTTATATCTGTTCAGTTTATTAGACCAGTGGGTGTCTTGACTGTTCCTCGTCACTACTCCACCGAGGTTAGTCTTGATACTTACTGGGCACCGCTGTGATGTACTCATGCTACTCTTCTGCACATTTTTGTGCAGATCCAGGTACTTGTTCGTTAGCTAGCTGTGTGGACTGTTGCTGTGGAGACTCAAGGTAAACCTGCTACTGCGTTCCCAGGCTTCGGAGTCACCTTCCAGTTTTCGTTTTGCATTGTTTATTCTTATTTCTGGACAGTTGTATTTAGAAGTTTCCTAGCAAACACTGTGTAGAGCTTATGACTTGTACTACCGGTTTTGAAAATTTTAAGAGATTCTATTTAAATAATGTTGTTGTTTTAATTATTGTTAGGCTTACCTAGTCCCTAAGACTAGGTGCCATCACGATACACAAGGGAGGAAAAATTGGGTCGTGACAGCAACGCACATACATGTGCTTAAAAGCTCACATTTACCTCCTCAAATTGCCCATCCATTCACCTATATGTCCCTGCAACTTCAGAAAATCCACTATACAATTAATCTTTACTCCTCACTAAAGAAAACAAAATAACCTAACATTACGCTACAAATAAAAACTTAAAAAGGGATTAGAGGTAGTTCTTTGTTATAGTCGTCAACTTGACTCAATCGGAAACAATCATTTGATTATGATGCTAGATGATTGCTTAGAAAAATCCTCCAACAAAATAAGGTTTTAACATATGTCTGTTCACCTTGAAGCTCAATATTCTATCCATGTTTTGGATCTTGATCGCCCCATATGGCGATACATATTTTATCACATATGGTCCTGTCTATCTTGACTTAAATATTTTGGGGAATAATCTGAGTCTACTATTGTATAGGAGGACCTTTTTCCTTTCATGAAATCCTTTTGGCTTAATCAGACGATCATGCCATTTCTTCGTCTTTTCCTTGAAAATTTGCGCATTTTCATATGCATCCAATTTGAATTCGTCCAGCTCATTCATCAGCGACAGTCTGTATTCTCCTGCAAGACTTAGATCAAGATGAGGCAACTAATTGCCCAGTAAGCCTTATGCTCAATATCCATAAGTAGATGACATGATTTCCCATATACTAGCTTGAAGGGTGAAGTCCCTATGATTGTTTTGAACGCTGTTCTATACACCCATAGAGCTTCATCTAACCTTACTGACCAATCCTTACGTGAAGCACTAACCATTTTTCAGAATGCATTTGAGTTCATGGTTAGCTACTTCCACTTGCCCATTGATCTGGGAATGGTATGGGGTCCCTATTTTATAAGTCACCCTATATTTACACAACAATAGTACAAACTGTTTGTTGACATTCTGTGACCCATTGTCACTAATGATGACTCGAGGTATCCCAAAGCGTGTAAATATATTCTTTCATAAGAATTCACACAACACACCAGCATCATTAGTCCTAGTAAGGATTGCTTCGACCCTTTTAGAGACGTAGTCAACGACTACTTGGCTATATTCATCTGAGTGAGAAGATGGGAAGGGACCCATAAAGTCAATTCCCCAAACGTTAAAGACTTCACATACCATTTAGAGTTCAGAGACAACTTGTCCCTCTTGCTAATGTTACCTGCACTTATCACATGAAGCTACATATGCCTTTGCGTCTTTGTACAAGGATCGCTAGTAGAACCTAACTTCTATGACTTTTGCTGCTTTGGAGTTCAAGGCTGCCTCCAAATTATTCAGTATTTCAGTAGAGGCAGCCTCGCAATCGGCAGCAGGAAGAATGACATTATGGACCTCAACCCACTTTGCCTTAGCTTCTTCAAATTGTACCCTTAACAGGGCGGCCTCTTGGCCGAGGATCACTACCTCTTCTCGCTTTGCTGCAACTGAGCCTCCAACCCAACGGCCTCAGCAGCTTGTGCTTCCAGTTTCGGAAGGCGAGCAACAATTTGATCCCGCTCTGTCAACAATTGATCACGCTCGGAGGTGAGTTTCTCATTGTCAAGGATCAACCTCTGAAGGACTTTGGAAGCAAGGAAGTTAGCCTGCAAAACAGAAGTACAAATTAAAAATCCTGCCATAACAAAGATAGAAGGAACAACAGAAGGAACAAGGATTGTACCGCCGCTGCGTTGTGCATGGCATTGTTCACCATATACACTCCCGAGAGAGATTGTATTTTATTCATATTTATTTCTAAAGCCAGAGGCTTTAGATAATTAGTAAGTTCCATCGGTCGAGAAAACAAATGGTATCTAGCAGAAATTGAGAGGGAAACACTCCTCCTCTGAAGAACTTCGGAGGGGTCCGAATAGTAATGTCCCAAATTCTCATAAATTGGGGACTGAGGAAGAGGGACGTCCTCCTCTTGGACGACTGCGGCCGGTGGAGATGATGTAGAAGTTGGTGGTGGCGAAGGCAAAATTGGCGAAGAAGGAGATGAAGTTGATGTTGTCGTAGGTTGAGAAACAGCTGCGACAAAAGCAGTGCTAGTTGTTGGTTGCTCATCAACCAAAGATGGAAGAGACCTGGTACCCAGCCTCATGGTACCGGGAACACGGACTGGGACTCGGAAGCGGGAGTTAGCATCTTCCACTATATCATATTCCCCCAAGAGCACCGGGATCTCGTCCTTGGTTGGAGTAACTAGATGAAGGTCGTCGTCTTCTATGTAGAGAAACCCCCTCATCACTGGCTCCTCCATCACCGGTTCGGCCGTGGAGGAACATCTCTTTTTTTGTTGCTTGTTCTCCGGTCAGAGACTCCGAGAAGAAGCACTTGCATCGAAAGTAGGCCCGATAACACCCGTTCGGGTGAAAGCCTCCTGCAGCAACCTCGCTGCATCATCAAGATCGACCAAAACATCCTCCTCGGGGACGGTTACAGAGCCCTGCGGAAGACCTAAATTCAACAGAAAAAAAACAATTTTCTTTACGAAAAGTAAAAACGATATAAGTTCAACCTACCATGATTTTTGGCCTTCCACCCGTATTTAAGGGACAGTTCTTTCCACTTGCGGGTCTCAGGCATAGTGACATCCAAAATCTTCTGGACCCACTGATGCCTTCAACCCTTGGTAGTGTCCAGTGACTTGCTGAAATAGGGAAAGAAGAAGGATCAGTAATAGCATGGGACGATCTTTAACTAGAAGAAAACACAGACACTGAACTTACGAGTACGACTCCATGATTCAGGAAAGAATGGAGTTGTAGCCGGGATGATGTCCTTGGTGGCAACTGCAACGAACCGTTCCATCCATCTACGGTCGTTGTCATCGTCCATGCTGGTGAGCAAAGCATGGTGACCATATTTGCTGAAGTTTATCATCCCCCCACCTCCCCCGCGAAAAATCTTGGGGAATAAAGGTTCATCAGTCGACCCAGGGATAGCTCTTCCCCTGTCTCCTGGCATTAACGTAGAAGACATGCGACCGTACGCCACACAGAAGGGCTCACCTGTGCCAATCAGACTTGGTAACGGAAGCAAAACTCCAAGATGACGGAGTCAAGTCCGTCGATCAATGAGAACATGCCCAAAGTGAAGGGGTACGTATAAACATACGTAAAAGCCTTCTTGGTGAAGGTTACCCGCTCGGCTAGGTCAGGAGCGATGATATTCAAATCTTAACAGGCACAGGCTTCCTTCACAGTAGGGATGCTCGAAGGACGGATGGAAGAAGGATATACACCAACATCCCATGTGCGGGGGTTAGCAGAAGGGATCTCTTCGAAGTCTTTAATTGTAGTAAGCCTTCTGGGGATAACGATGTTCATCGTAGGAGCAACAACATCATCAGTGTTTTCTTTGTTCTTTGAAGCACTGGAATTTCTGGAAGATGAGGCCATTGTTATCGGAAGGAAGTAAGGGTTTTTTCTTTGAAGAAGAAGATTAAAGAAAGTTGAAAACAAGTGTGAGTTGAGTAAAGAGAGTTTGAGAGGTTTTAGAAAATTATAAAGTATAAAAGGAGAAGATTGAGGCATATAAGTATAGAAATAGGCGGCTAAAATCGCGACCATAATTACCTCGAGAACCGGCGAAAGTGTTATTGAATCATAGGATGACGCGTGTTCGGGGAATGCCGGAGAGACGTTCGTCTAATCAACCATCAGAAACTTTTCAGAAGGGGTCAGAAAATTTCCCGCCAAGAAAGGTATCTTCATCAACTTTCCGATGACACAAGGATGTGCAACCGGAATGCAAGGGTCTATCTGTATATGGTAAAATGTGCTTATATTAAATGCTCGCATAATAAAGCGATACGTGGAACCGAAGGCAGATGGAAAGCGAGGCAAATGGCAATCAGGCCCGAGGGCAGCAATCTCGTTTGTTTCCGAAGGGAATGTTGTTCATAAACACAAAATAAAGGCCTTTATCCGGTAGCATTTAATGGAGAATATTCTATAGCATTAAGTACGTAGTCTGTTATAGAGAATATAACATTCAGTGTCTACCGTTACACTTTCTTCAACGACCCTCATAGTTGTCATTTAAGAGAGGCTTGATCCTAGGACCTTGTTCCCTAGGAACAACTATAAATAGTGAGCTCAACAACCATTTTAAGAGGGGAATTTTCCCACAAACTTATGTTATATACTATTTAAAACTCAATAATATTTTAACTTCTTGCTTATTAATATCGTTACCACTGCCTTCGGAAGCTCTGCTTTCGGAACCAGGATTTTTGTTGTCTTATCTCGATTTCAACGCTAAGTCTTATATTCTTGATTAATTTATTTATCACTTTGGGATCAAATCGATTCACTTGCATATAAATCACGTATAAATTTAACTATATTATTTTACGGGTAAATAACTTGTATCCCATAAAAGAAGAAGAAAATATCTATTCTTTTAGTTGAACATTGGAATATTTATATCAGTTGCACATGTGTACAAAATAATGATGCTAAGTTTTACCCTTTTTATCCAATGCAGTTAGATTTGATATCCTTCCCTTTTCTGCCTAACTTTTTAACGTCATCGACAAGACATTGAAGAGCATTGTACGATGAACCTCCATCTCCAACACTTTCTTTTGCCAAATTAGATAATTTCTCAGCTGATTTCTTAAACTCATCCCTATTTGTTACCATTAAATCTTTCACCATCTTCTCTATAATGTATCTATCACAAATGTCCTTCATGTCCACCCCAATTTTCCACACCTCACCCACAAATCTACTTGTGACTCGTTGGTCCACATAAACAGCCCAACAGATCATGGGCTTTCCTTGAACAATACTTTCCATAGTCGAGTTCCATCCACTATGAGTTAAAAACCCACCAATAGCAGAGTGGGCCAATACCTTTTCTTGTGGAGCCCAACTCACTATGTAGGCTCTTTCTTTGCATCCCTCGGCAAGCTCCTTCACAAATTGGTGGTTCGATTCTTCTCCCCTTAACAAGTTGGACCTCATGACCCACAAAAATCTGATTCCACTATTTACTAACCCATGCCAAAACTCCAAGATTTCCTCCTTTGACAAAGTTGCCATACTTCCAAAACTTACATAGATTACTGATTCGATGGGCTGCGCATCGAGCCATTGAATTGAACTGTGGTCTTCTTCCCACAAACTATTTGAAGAGGCTGATATTGGCATCCTTTTTTCAGCAAGTTTAGTCTTCAGATGCAAGTGTAGTGGCCCAATAGCATAAGTTTGTTGACAATGAGAGCGAATGAGGGAGAGCAATGGGCCGTCTAAATCTTCAAATGTGTTTAATATGAGTCCATTGGATCGAGGGATACTCTCCACTTCTTTGAGTGCGATTTGGCAATAGGGGTCGGTGGCATAATCGATTAGACGATAGAATGGAAAATCACGACGGCGTAGAAGACCTTGCATGCCAGCTACATTTTCGAACAATGCGTCCAAATCATTTCCTTGACAAGAAAGATAAATTTTTGGCTTGTTTAGCTGAGTTATATGTTGCCATAAATCATAAGAGGCGTTCATCCAAAATAAATAAAGTGAAAGTATTTTGTCTTTTACGTAGATATTTTCTACTTGGAAGAAACCATTGGTACTAGAAGAATCCTAGTGTTTTATTATGGAAAAGAGTTAATAAAATGATAAACATTGACCTTATCTATTCTTGAAACTCGAATACATATTACAGTAGTATTTAACTTTGACCAAGACAAGTAATCTTAAAATATTCGAAAAATTATTGAAATAACTAGGATAGAAATTAACGTCTTGATGCTGGCAACTAAGATGGAATTTTATTTTAGTAATTGTATCACATAAGATATTATCCAGTAAGAATTTCGTTTAGTCACAAGTAGCATTTCCTTATATTGAACATAGAAGCAGATACTTCCTCTGGTTCCACTTTACTTATTATTCGAAAAGTCAAGTCAAATAAGTTTATTTCACAATGAATCTTTTTAATATATAAACTTGTTACATATTTTAACTTATAATATCTTTTAAAAATATGAAATAAATTACTCCAAAAAAATCTGAAAATTTTATATCCGAATTAATATAATTGTTTTAGGTAATTTGATCAACAGAGACATAAAATGGAAGAGAGGAGTGCGAAACAGTGATATGCTAAAATTTTATATTTAAGTTTCTTTTATATATGTTCACACGTAAAGTGTACTCAACACAACTCAACTTCTATTAATATTATATTATGAGGGAAAAGGGGCGAGTGGATAAAGAATGGAAGTGAAAGAAATACCATTTGTCGATGCATAATCAATTTTATATAAAAAGAAAAGGAAGAGTACCTTTGAAAGGAATCTCTTCGGCTTGAATGAGTTTCGGAATACAGAGATAAACCCAAAGGCAACAAGGACTAATAGTGTCGAAAGGGATAACTGGAACTCCTATCTCATTACCAATATCCACTGCATAATAAAACAACCCATCTGGTATAACACACGTCACCGGCGGCTCTGTAACTCCATCACTACTACTACTGAGCAATATTTCTCTCAGGAAAGGCTCCGCCACAGCTTGCAAAGAGCTAATAAGCTCTCCAAACTGTACCGACGATCGGGGATTTTCCTCCGGTAGGCCGTCAGAAATGGTCCGGAAACGGAACCGGGGATATTGCCGGAATCTTGATTCCACGTTGGTGTGACGGAGGAGAAGTTTCTGATTATGGTTGGTGTTGAGGAAAGTGACCTGCAAACCGGCGAGACAGAAGAGCTCGGCAAGATGAAGCATAGAATTGATAGGGCTTTGTATTGGAAGAGGGAAGAGGAGCACGTGAGAAGAGGGATGGTCCATTGCTGAACAGCTCTGAGTTGTCTCTCTGCTCCTTGTGGAGAATGGGAGATAAGATTGATCGCTTATAATAAAGCTTTGGCAGGGGTTAAGATTTTACGAATGACGACACAAAGATTTGTCAAAGATACTGAGCCTAGGATTTGTTCCTTTAATAAATGGAGTTGGTGCACCTTTACCTTGTTTGTGGTTCAATTCAATAATGACACTTCTCTTTCCCTCTACTACTCTATCTCAATTGGTTTTATTTTTTTCGTGGGTTTGCAAATTTATTTTTAGTTTTAATATTTTTTTTTAGATATATGATATTTACTTTTATACATAAAGATTTATCTTTTACGCATAGAAAATTTAAAAATAATATTTTTTTAATTTCAACATTATAAATGACCTTAAAAGCTCATTCCTTCTGTTTTTTCATTGAATAAAAATTAGTAACACTTCCCAACTTTAATTTCAAAATCAAAATTTCTCTATGTTAGAATAATAGACATTCTTCTCATCATTTCTCAATTGGTGTTTTAAACACCTATTTTATCCTCTATGTTATCAATATTTATCTCTCTTTTTTTTTTTTACTTTTTTAATATCATGATACTTTTTTCTTTTTTAAAATCTATGTTATGAACTTACTTACTATAATAAGTAAATCTCATTTTGAAAATAAAAATACAAATTACAATCAAGCATCACTTAATGACATTAAATAATAAAAATAATGAACGAAATAAAGATAAAATAAAATAAAATAATTTTGCTCGTATCAGTAATATAATTAATAACAATTACAATTTAAAAATAATATATTTACACAATTGAGAATAAAAATGGTGAGAACCTTATAAACATATATTTAATGCATGAATATACAATTTAAATTATTAAAAATAGAGGTACATTTTATAATAAATTCTTAAAAGATTAAAAATTTAGAAAATATAGCATAAATGACAACCTAAACTCAAAACTCAAATATTTCATTAACATGGCAATGTACGTGTATTTACCATATTTGACCGCGCGGAAAGTCATGGTTTTACTTTTTAAATTATTTTTTCTCTTTCTCCTTTCTCATCTCCTCTCAACCACCCTCCACCATATTCATTTGACAACAAAGTGAGTCGAGCCGAAATCAAACAAATATTATTAGAATTTTTAACCATGAAAAAAAGAGTGTATCAGTTATACAGAAAAAGAGAATTGTGTAAAATAATCTGACGGTCCATCTAATCTAAGTTCCTATATTTATAATTTGGTCATAAATAGGGTAAAAATGAATAAAAGACTATTTGAAACCTTTGTACATAATAAAAGTGGCCCAAATACAAAATGGTCCAACATAAATATATCAACCAATACAACCACTTAACAAGTTATTGTCACGGCCTGGATGCCATGTAATCCAAAAGCTCAACAAGTTTTACAAATCGGAGGTGAACACCATCTTCAACTTGCCTATAAATTGGTGATGAAGAGTACTCTAACCAAGTAGAGGTTTAGTAAGCACATCCGCCAGCTGCTTGGAAGTTGAAATATAGAATAGTTGAATTCAACCATCATTGAGCTAAGTCCGGATGAAATATCAATCAATCTCAATATATTTTGTTCTCTCATGAAATACTGCGTTCTTGCTACATGCAGAGCAGCCTCGCTGTCATAGAAAACAAAGAAAGGAAGTAAAACAGGAGCCAAAATCTGCTAAGCAAAAAACCATATCAATTCAGTAACCATTTTACTAAGAGCCCTGAATTCAACCTCAACAAAGGATAAAGAAACAACTAGTTGCTTCTTGTACTTCTAACTAATAAGACTGCCACCTAAAAGCATATAAAACCAAGTCACAGACCTTCTAGTATCAAGACAAACAACTCAATCACTATCTGAATAAGCATGGATAAAAAATTAGGGGAATCAGAATAATACAAGTCCTTATCCATGGTACCCTAAAGATATTGATGAGCGCAAAACCGGTGTACAAAGTTAATACTCGCTAATCATAGATAGTATAGTTATTAAATCGTCTCCACATGAATTGGTTTAAATAATTCTTGAATAAATTTTTAGCTTAACACTATTCAGAAAATGGGGAATTAGGTTGCAACAATTGAATATCAGTGAGAGAAATAAGGACATTGATAAGATATGTGCACAACTGTTAATTGAGATATAACTCTGTTCCAAGTTTAATTTCTATGTTATGTTGACTCTTTCGATTTGGTTAAATTATCTTTAGGATTCAAATTCTTCTTTCGAATGAATGGGAATTCCATTAAATAACCTAATGACAATTGCTATAAACATCTACACAAATACGTTTAATGATTGGTCTTACGAAGGACGTCTCTCGACTATTCCTCTAGATTAGGTTAATTGATAACTCTACAAGCTCTTTTGATTACCTATGATAGTCGTGAAATTTACCCAAATAAGATAACACAATGATATTCACAATAAAACTTCTCTTTCGATTGAAGTAGAATCACAAATAACTTCCAAATCAATTTGAAACTCATTCAACAAATTCAAGCACTAACAAAAGTCAAATGAAATCCTTGAATAACAGTCAAGGTACAATATCTGTCAATAACACTAGGACAAACTACTCCGTAATGGAGAAATTATTTATCACAGGAGTATTAAGAGAACAAGAAGACATTACAGCCCACAGACTCAAATAAATTTTTGTATTGAATAATTTGGATCAAGGGTTCCAAGTCTCCGTTGTTTCTTTAACTTCTTCACTCCAAAGGTTGTCCAAAATTCCAAGATACCTCATTTGGGACGATCTTAGGCTTTATATAGGTCAAGGGGAATGACCAAGAGTTACAAAATTAGGCCTGAATTAAGTTTCATGAAGGCGGACGTGCGCTGCCTTGCACCTGAAAACTTGGGCGCGCTCATCCTCCAGGTCTCTTACCTCATGTGCACATTCTGGGCTTCAGTTGCGTGGCCGCGTAACAATTTCTTCTTCTTCTTCTTCTTCTTCTTTCGATCTTTTTCCTCCCGGATTGTCCGTTATTTTTCCTATATCAATCTCATATACACCTACACCAAAAATCAATAAATCAGTCCATAATTCAAGCAAATTATCTATCAATTCAACTTGATTATTGATAAAAAGGGCCTAAAATGTCAAGCGATATTAAGCTCACCAAATACCCTCACACTTAAATTTTACTCATCTTGAGCAAATCCAGAAATTAACTGCTTTTTACACTATAGCCTCCTTAGACAAGTGGCTAGAAAGAATTAACTAGATACAACCCTATGATCACATTCAACTTTAACCTCAGTCATGCCATCCCATTGGAACCAAGGTCAAATCGGCACCAAATCCTCGATACACCTCCCAAGAAGGAAAAATGCCCTTATTCACACACTATTTATGAAGAAAAATATAGGGAAATAATGCAACAATCGCTCACACTCACAAAAGAAGTGAATCATGCCTTCAAGAGTACCATAAGTTTGGCTATCGTGTGACTCTCCATTGATGTAGGAACATTTTCGTCCAGATCATGTAGGGCTTTGCATTTGGTTGAAATGTAAGCAGTGAGACGGGTAGGATACAATCTGGATAAGAATAGCTATACTTCCCTAAGCACTTTAATACTTACCATTTCGTACATGACCTACACATTTAAAGTGATAATGACCCAAAACTCCCATTTCAAAACGAACACCCAGTTCTCATTTCTTTAAGAACAACATAACAGGGAGTGACTATCAGCAGGGGAGTGTTCTCTTATGTTCACTCTACATAACACGAGAGTATGAAAATTGTTTACCTTTTTTTTACAACATATTTTACAATTCCCTGCTCATGGGCATCACATACATTCAAGATGGTGCACGTTTTTCCACTTTTTTATGGTTCCACTCAAAATCAAGCCCTATCCCTACACTTAGTTCTTTTTATCTTTCTAGAATCACACACAGGGCACTTAAGTACTTAGGGATGATGACGGTTGAAAGAGATGGTTGATTCAAACCAAGAGTCAAGGTCGTAATATGGTTTCCAAGGAAAGAGGAATTTAGGGTCAACTGGGCTAAGTAAGGATAACTCATCATATCTTTGGAGGGGTCAAAATAGCAAAGAATGGCTAACAAAGAGAGCCTACGATTATTTTCAAACTCAATTATTAACTATAATTTTTCCTTGAGTCACAACCAAGCCAGGTGCTTTGTAGGGCATGATTACTATACAAACATTCATCTCACCACACTTAATATTCTGGATTGGCACTCGACTCAGACTGTAATCACCAATGGTATCTCCGACTCAAGAGGAAAGGAGCATGCATCCTACAGGTTAGGCTCAGTCAATTCTGCCAACCTTAGGCAATTTTTCAAAAACTTTTCCAAAACAAAGAAAAATCTACTCTAGAAAGCATTTGGTTCAAAATATTACGACCATGGTAAAAAAACCAAATAAGAAACCCATGGAAGTACAAGTCAAGAAGTTATCTATTTTGGGTTATTTAAAAAAAGTTAATTGAAAAATAACTATTTACAACCCCCATCCCACACTTAAATAGTGGCATGTCCCCATGACACAAAATTAAAATGTAAAGGTGAAGGAAACTCCCCTGAGTGGGTCAATCTGTGTCTGAGACTGTGTCGGGGTCCATGTGATAAGCCCAGTCAAGTGCACGCAACCATGCCATGATCTTTCACTCAGATTTTTCAGTTTGCCCCACAAGTGACTCCACTCGAGTACTCAGTCCATCTACAAAAGTTCGCATTCCAGCCATCTCCTGTTCCAACACAAACAGTCGCGCCTCCCATGAATTACTTGACGATGCACTCGTAACTTGGTCGACGGTTTACTAGCACCAACATCCTCCATGTGCACCTCCCTGTCCTCAACATATCCGTCAGAATACTCACTCTCAACCTCCTCAACAGTGACAGGCTCCTTCCTAATGATCACTTTATCAACTCGAAATTTCTTTTCATGTTTTACCTTCCTATTTGTTGCCTTATTTTGTAGAACTCATACCTCACGACACAAAAGTGTTGTCTTACAACGGAAAGAAGAAACCATACCACTGTAATGGTGAACAAATTTCCATCTTTTCTCAAATAGCCTTGGCCCCATCAAAATCATGTTCATTAATCAAACACCATATAAGAGTTGCCCCGGGACTATTTACCTATGTCTTGTTCCGTGACGACATCAGTCGATTATTGATGATGTGCAACCAACACTTTCCTTTAGTGGTTAGTGAATTATAGTAGAATTTGTGATCCTAGATCAACCACACCACTTCCTTCCTTAGTACACAGATAGTTTCGAAGAACACTACCCATAGATATAGTTCTCTGTTATGCATCACGAAGAGGTTATCTTTAAACACTTGGTCAACATACTCCGGCAAGTTATATACCCGTTGGATGGCTTCCCGCAAGAATTCTACCTTTTCTTCCTCACAGTATAAACAAAATCCTCATGCTCAGGGCAATTCGCATAAAATTCCTTAACTAGCGATAGATTAGCTTCATCAGATTTTTCAAAGAACATCTCTAACCTCCGGCAGACTAATTCATTGTGCACTTTAGGATACTCATTGATGATGGCACCTATGCCAATTCCTTGCTCTGGAACGGGCTTCTTATCCACCTTGCTATGGAAATATTTTTGAGCATCCCAAGAGATAAACTTATTTTGATCATAGGGTTGTGGGGTGCAGTGGCGCTTATTCTAGAAGTACCCACACCCTTTGATGTTTATGTGCCCGCTTTCTTCCTAGTGGAAGTGCTCGGGGTGTTCATTTTCTTTTAAGTGGCCATTTCACACCTACAACAATCCAAATGGACATTAGTGATTGTGCACACACTTATTCACAATGGTTCTACTCAGACTTCACCCCATATAGTATCATCAAATATGCATTCTAAATATCCTTCACGTGTTACCAATTCCATTGTCATTACAAATTTCCTTTATTACAAGTTCAACACTCGAACGCAAGGTAAAAGTTTCTCCGGTGACCAATTATTGGTAATAACACACCTTAAAACACACACAAACTCCATTACAACATTAATTCAAACACATATCATGCACAATTTCCCTTGCCCATCATAACTATGTTAATAACCCTAAATTTACTACAATAACAACCAATTCAAGGGCATCACACACCAAGACATACACACAAACATCCACAATCCCTAATTGAAATATGTCCTTCAAAAATAGAATGAAAAAAAGAAGAGTAACCATACCTGAGAGTCAGTAATGGTGGCGCAAAACCTTGACCAGTGGCAAAAAAGAAAGGGTTTGAAAAAAGGTGGAAGAGGGCGAGAAAGAGGTCGGAGATTTAAAAAGAGGATTTGAAAAGAGGGGGAGTTTGGTTAGGCTTGGGATGATATGGGGTAGTGGGTTTAGGGTTGAGGGTGGTATACTTTGGGTGGTTTTTGAAATAAAAAGAAGAGAAAATCGGCTAGATAATAAAATGGGGGAGAAACTTACCTGGGAGAGCAGTCGGGTGCGCTATCAGGTCAGATCGTGCGCTGCCACACACCTATGGCAGAGGGACTATAATGTGTGCGCGCTCAGGTTTATGCTTAATACGCATAGTGCGCAACCACACACGTTCAAGACTCTCAGCTATCAATTTTAGTGTGCTCATGTGCGTATTTTCCCCTCCACATGCACGACAACGGATATACAAGTGCGTAAAATCTCATATTTACCTCCTCAAATTGCCCATCCATTCGCCTATATATCCCTGCAACTTCAGAAACTCCACTATACAATTAATCTCTACTCCTCAAAAAAGAAAACAATATCAACCTAATATTACACTATAAATAAAAACTTGAAAAGGGATTAGAGGTAGTTCTTAGTTATAGTAGTTAGCTTGACTCAATTGGAAACACTCATTTGATTATGACGCTAGAGGATTGCTTAGAATATCCTCCAACAAAATAAGGTTTTAACATGTTTATGTTCATCTTGAAGCTCTCTATTCTATCCATGTTTTGGATCTCGATCACCCCATATGGCGATATATATTTTACCACATATGGTCCCGTCCATCTTGACTTGAATTTTTTGGGGAATAATTTGAGTCTAGTATTGTATAGCAGGACCTTTTCCCCTTCATGGAATTTTTTTGGCTTAATCAGACGATCATGCCATTTCTTCGGCTTTTCCTTTAAAATTCGCGCATTTTCATATGCATCCAATCTGAATTCGTCCAGCTCATTTATCTGCGACATCCTGTGTTCTCCTGCAAGACTTAGATCAAGATTAAGTAATTTAATTGCCCAATAATCCTTATGATCTATATCTATAAGTAGATGACATGATTTTCCATATACTAGCTTGAAGGGTGAAGTCCCTATGGTTATTTTGAGTTCACGATTAGCTACTTACACCTGCCCATTGGTCTGGGATTGGTATGGGGTCCCTGTTTTATAAGTCACCCCATACTTAGACAACAATAGTACAAACAGTTTGTTGACAGAGTATGACTCATTGTTACTAATGATGACTCGAGGTATCCCAAAGCGGGTAAATATATTCTTTAAAAAGAATTCACATACCACACTAGCATCATTAGTCCTAGTAAGGATTGCTTCGACCCTTTTAGAGACGTAGTCAACGCCTACTTGGATATATTCATCTGAGTGAGAAGAGTGGAAGGGACCCATAAGGTCAATGCCCCAAACGTTAAAGACTTCGCATACCAGAATAGAGTTCAGAGACAACTTGTCCCTCTTTCTAATGTTACCTGCACTTATCACATGAAGCTACATATGCCTTTGCGTCTTTGTACAAGGATGACTAGTAGAACCCAACTTCTATGACTTTTGCTGCTATCTTATTTCCTCTATAATGCCCTCCAGCTGCTCTGACATAATAATGGGATAGTATGTTCTCCATTTTTCCTTCCAGTACACATCTGCGAATCATGCTATCTGCATACAATTTAAACAAAAAAAGGTCATTTCAAAATAGATTTTTACCTCGATTTGCAGCTTATGGCCAGAGGAAAAATCACGAGTCAGCCACCCACTATCCAAGAAGTTATCTATATCAGCATACCATGACGGTCTTTCTAAGACTTCTGCGATGAAAAAAATCTGCTCATCTAGGAACTCTTCCCTTATTTCCATAGTTTCAACGTGTGCTCTTTCAAATCGAGATAGATGATCAACCACTTGGTTTTCTATGTCCTTTATGTCCTTGATATTAAGGTTGAACTCTTGCAACAGTAACACCCACTGTATCAAACGCAATTTCTACTTCTTCTTACTCAACAATTACTTTAATGTTAAGTGGTCAGTATGCACGATTGCCTTGCTTCCCACTAAGTATGATTTAAACTTATCAAAAGCAAAAACCACTGCAAAGAATTTTTTTCCATCTAAGAAGCAGTAGCATCCGCACCCAGCCAATTTTTTAATCATATGATCAATGAAAGGGAGTGAAAAGTGATCCTCTGTTATTGCATCATTCAGTCTTCTATAATCTATACGCATTCTCTCTCCAGTAATGGTTCTGGTAAGAATTAATTCACTGTTCTCGTTCTTCACTACCTTCATGCCCTCTTTTTTTAGTACAACCTATACTGGACTGATCCATAGGCTGTCGGAGATGGAAAATATTATATCAGCGTCCAACAATTTGAGTATCTCTTTTTTCACCACTTCTTCCAGGTTTTTATTTAACTTGCATTGAGGTTGCACTACAGGATTGATACCTTCCTCCTACAGGATTTTGTGCATGCAGATGGCCGGGCTAATTTCCTGAATATATGGTATGCTCCAACCGATTTCTTTTTATACTTCAACCAGCATGTGTTCCTGTTCACCCGTTAATTAAGCAGAAATAATCACATAAAAAATTATTAGTCTCAAGAAAGCATATTTTAAATGGGGTTGGAGTACTTTCAACTCCAGACTAGGCTTAGTCATTTTTTTCTAGAACTCCTCCTCATCTACCACTTCGTTTTCAGTATCCAAAGACTCAGCCTCTTTCTTGATGTCAGGATCTTCATATTAAACTGTACTCAATTGAGTAATGCACATTTCCAATGAATCATCTATAACTTATCAAGCTTATTTTTTCAGTTAGTTCCCCCACCACATCAAGTTTGAAACACGAGTAAGCAGACTACTCATCACAAAGGTACTTCATCATTCTTTTTATTTGAAAAACTACCTTTTCGTTTCCCACTCTTAGCATGAGCTGCCCCTCATATATGCCAAGGATTGCTCTGCCAGTGCAGAGGAATGGTCTTCCTAGAATTAAAGGCACTTCTTTATTCACCTTTATATCTACCACAATAAAGTCTACAGAAAATATAAATTTTTCCACTCTCACTAGAATATCCTCTATTATTCCTTATGGTATGATGGTAGTTTGATCATCCAGTTTCAATAACACTAGTACAAATTTGATAACTCCCAGCCCACCTTCTAATTTTTTGAAAGCAGATAACGACATTAGATTAATGAATGCACCTGAGGTGTATAAGGTCTTGTCAAATTTATCGTTCCCCAGAGAGCATGGTATCGTTAAGCTTCTAGGATCCCCACACTTTTGAGAAATTCTATTCTATAGGATGGCATTGTAATGTGAATTGAGTTTGACTATTGTCATTTCCTCTATCTTCCTTTTACTAGACAAAATCTCCTTCAAATATTTTGCATAGGCAGGTATTTGAGTGGTCACCTCATTGAACGGGATGTTCACATACAGTTGCTTGAGCATCTCCAAGAATTTCCCAAAACATCTATCTAATTTTTTTCGCTTCATCTTTTGAGGGCTTGGAAACATAGGCATGTGTAACTTTCTTCAACTTCACTATTTTGCTTCTCCTTTTCTCCATCCTTTTTACTAATACTCTCCTTGCTCAGTGATTTTCTAATTGTCTACTCCTATAATGTTTTGGTATGCTTATACACCCCTTCGGCATTTATTTGTACAATAGGATTTGTCAATGTCTTGCCACTCCTTAGAGACACAACTTTTATTATATTTTTTGGATTCTTCTCGGTTTCCGAAGGAAGAGTCCCAGGGGCCCTTTCAAATAACGTGTTCTCAATTTGTCTCATCTGTCTTTCTAAGTTCCGGATGATCGTGCCATGGGTTTCAAATTTCTCATTTGATTTGCTGATAAATGCCTTTATTAGATCCTCTAGACTCGAATGGTTAGGCTGTGAATGATGGTAATGTTGCCTTTGCTGATTTAGAAAACTCGAAGTTCCTTGCCCCGGTGCTTTGGGATTGTGCTGCTGCTATGAATTCAAACTACCACTTGATGAACTCCATGAGAAACCTAGATATCTCTGTCCCATAATTGAAGTTTCCTCTACTGAAGTTCATTGCATTTACTTCTTCTGTAGTGAAGGCTTTACACTTATGTGTTGGGTGTCCAATTCCATAAACATCACATCCTGACTGTGTCTGACTCTGCACTTGAGCCAATGTCAATCTCTTGATATCTTTAGCCATAGCTTCTATCTGGGCCTGCATTGCAATGGAAGATTCTACTTGAAGCATACCTGCCGACCTTCTTCGATCACCTTGATTAGTAGGCCATTGATCCGCATCTTCAGTAGGGGTGGGCATTCGAGCAGTTCGGTTTATATATATATATATATGAATTTTGGTTTGGATTTTCGGGTTTCGGATTGAATAAATAACAATCCAAATCTAATCCAAATAAGTTCGGATTAGATCGATTTTAAGTTTGGTTTCGGATTAACCGGTCTGGATATTATGAATTTTTGATTTTGAGCGTATAAGTTGAGATGTTTTTACTTTTTACAAAAATTTATATCCAAATGAAGTACTCATGTTAAATTGCCTAAAATGTTCCTCATTCTTGTTGCAATCATCCAAATAAAGTATTCAAGTAATGAAATTATCAATAAAATAAAAAATACAACAGAGACATTAATACGGCCGATAAGAAATAGCAATAGTAAAATCATATCCAAATAGAAAGTATTCTGACAGTAACTTAGTAATAAATATTGAATATATGAGATAATATCTAATGGCTAGGGTATTGAACTTATTATTATTAGAATATGGGTAATGGACTAAATATAAAGTATAAAAAATTCAGATTTTTAGATATCCATAAATTCAAAATACCAAATCTAATATCCACTCCGAAATCCAAAAGTTTTAAAAATTAAATCCAAATTCCAATATGTAATCCGAAAATCCAAATAAAAAAAATCCAAAAATTAGGATTTTGGATTTGCCCAAACTATGCCCACCCTTAATTTTCAGATAGCTCATTTAGAAGATTGACAATTTCTTCTGTAGTTTTCTTCATCGGTGGACCTCCCATTGCACTATTTAGTACCCTTCTTGATGTAGGTGTAAAGCTATCCCAAGCCAAATCCAGTAGAGATGAGACAAGCACGGTGGTGTCCTCTCTATAATAGAAAAAGCCTTCTTACCCTATAAGAATAGACATAATGCTTTAACCTTCCTCCATCCAATCTTTAACTTCTGACATCTAAAATAACTTGCTGGAGCACCCCCCCACCCTGCTGTCTCCGACATGTAACCGGTAAAATTGAATTCTCCGTAAAGATGCGGAGTACCAACGGGCCGAAAACCGGGGGAAGTTTAGAAGGGATGGGGAAACCTAGCAGCTGTCGATCGGGGCGGGGATAAGCTTGATCCTTTTTAAATCTAGCTTCAACCGAGCATAAATCTTGGATTTGCATCCATTTTTCTATTCCATTGTGTGAGCATCTTCTTAAGAGCTCCTTAAACAATTCATATGCCTCGAACACAGTTTCTACTTTACTTTGACAGAAGTTGTGAATCTCCTTTCGTATCTTTCCTGTCTTAGCAGCAGAGAAGTACTTGCCTAGAGATTGTCATTTCTTCCCATGTACATATAGAACCAGTAGGTAGACTCTGTAGCCACCATTTTGCATTATCCTTCAGTAAGAAAGGGAATTCTATGAGGTATATAACATCATGTGATGCTTCATTGTAACAAATAGATAGCATCGTATGATGTTTTATTGTAACAAAAAGTATTCATGATCTTATCAAAGTCCATCAGATGAATGTTAAGATCTTCGTTGGGTTTGCCTCTAAAGATACAATTGTTCTGAATGGTTTAGATAACTCCTTGCTTGAGTTCAAAGTTGTTAGAATTAATGGATGGGGGTTTTATGCTCGACTGTCGTTGGTTGTAGACAGGGCTAGCAGAGTCTCCAAATGATCTCCCAAGCCTGGGTTTCGCGTTCTCAAACTCGTCTTCAACCAGGAGTCGATTTAGATTGAATCTTCAACCTCCGTCCCTTTCAACAGTCTCATCAGCAACTGTAAGGATTTCTTCAGCCGCTGCCCGTATAGATGCTTCTCTCTATTGTGTTGTTTCTTTTGCAGCTAAGTCCACCCCATATCTAATATCTAACTATGTCCGTATACTTTGAGAAATTTTAGAATATTGGACACTTTCAGTGATCTCAGGAGAGAAGGAGTTTATCAACCAATAAATCACCATGTTATTACATATATCCCATAGTTTTCTTTCTGGACTACTCGTAACTGGTCTAGGGCATGTACCATCAATAAAGGCTATTTTGTTCTTAGCAGATACGACAAATATTATTTTTCTCTTTCACCCCCCAAAACTAGTGCTTGAAAATGGAATAGGTACTAAGGAAACTTCGAGAATATCAGAAAAGTACACAAATAGAGGACTTGAAGGATTAGGTGAAAAAGTCTCAAAAGTACCCATAGCACACACATATATGTCATATCTCTACTAGATTGACATAATCAACATAGAAGGACAATCTAAGTGTAAGAAAAATAAAATCCAAACAGAGAATTAAGGAGACATAAACAAGTTTACCAAGTTGAAATAACACAAGATGAAAACCTGTTGAAACTCTAGCATTGTATTAAAGGACGCAAACACACAGAATTCGTCGAATGCATACCTAAAATGTTGGAAAATAACCCAAATGTCGGAGAAAGTCATAAAATAACAAAAAATAAGAGGAAATCGGGTAAACAACCAAACTCCGATGAAGCATCAACCACCAAAAAAATAAAAACTCCAGCAAAACTATTGAGGGACAATACCAGATGATGAAGCAACACGAGATCTAATGTAACTTCCATTGCAATACCATGACAACAACGTGAACCGAGCAGAAATCGTAGAAATATTATTTGGGTTTTTAACCATGAAATGTTTGCTATACAAAGAAAAGAATTGTATAAAATATCCGACGATCTTCTAGATCTAAGCCCTTAGATTTATAATTTGGTCTTACCTCAGGTAAAAAATAATAAAAGACTATTTGAAGCTTAATGTACATAATAAAATTGGTCCAAATACAAAATGACCGAAAATAAATATAGCAACCAATGTAACTACTTATCCCGAACCTATCTTGACCTAGATTTCATGTAGTCTATAAGATCAATGTTTTTGTTTCTCTTATTCCTTCTCACTTCCTACCACCACCATCCACATATGCACCCTTTATATTTCTCTTTAAAAATTATGAAAATCTTAAAACAATATAATCCGCCAATTACATTTCGGGAATCTTACATAAATGTCCCAAAAAAGTCTCAACTTACCAACATCTAACTATTAATCATAGGCATACCAAAACTAGCCAAACACATATAAAAATTAAAAATCCAAAGAAATAAGGTTCTTTCTCTCCAAGAATCACACACAAAGATCTTCCCATATTTTAAAGCATGATTAGCAATATTAGATGCAAGACGGAAATGAATTTCATGGATGAGGTAGCAAATAAGATGAAGAAATACAAATATATATATACTGATAAGTTATGTGCCTTTTTATATTTTGATGATCTAACAAACTATGATAAGAACTAGATCAGGAACCTGTTACACATCCTTAAAGTACTCAAGAACAACAAGTCTCAAGTCGGGTACAAGTTCCAAGAATTATAGTCAAAGAGACGACAGAGGGAACAAATGGATATCAGTTCCCTTGATGACTGTACCAGTTAACTCCCCACAACTATAAAGTCACTGCAACTATTCTTCTGCACACACGTAACAGTGCAAACAATGCAGCAGTCATTTTATGGGGAATGCCTTGTACCGGATAACTGCTTGCATTATCCAAGTGACATCACTTGCATATTATCAACATGAAGCAAAGGAAAAACACACACTTGCACATCCGAAAAATCAACAAGTTTTCTCTCAAGTGTGTTGCCATCTTGCAAGTGATTTCAAGGCTTTATGAACAAAGAACAACAGAATAAAGGACCAGTTTCCAGCACTAAGTTACCATATATCCTTAGTTGTGTTGTAACTTTGTTAAAGTGATCTACTTATAATTTCTACTTATCTTAGCTAGAAACATTATGTAGAAAACCATTTTTAAAACCATAAACCTTATGTTTGTGTCTTGGCTAGAGTTAGTCGAGTTGTGAGCTTTGTAATAGAGTTATTACAAAGAGACTTGCAATACAGTTATTACAAGTAAATGAGGGATTAAGAGTTTAATTCCTAGGTTAAAATAGTTTGTAATATGAAGTTTGCTCAGTAGTGAAGTTGAAATTCTACGAGTGTAGGTCGTGGTTTTTAATCCCGTGAGCTGGGAGTTTTTCATGTAAAATTCTACTATTTCATTTACTTATCTCTTATTGTGTGTGTTCTGTGAGAACTGATAGAGAACCAGGTTCTCTATACAGTTTGGTGGATCCTAAGTTTTTATCAATTGGTATCAGAGCAGGTTCTTTCTATTAGGCTAACACCTAGAAAGGATCCAAATGGCCGCTCCACCAAACTTTTAAGAAGGTCAATCAACCTACAGACCACCAAGATTCAATGGACAATACTACGGTGGTGGAAGATAAGGAAGCATGATTTTATCATGGTTGAAGATTCAAAGCTCTGGGATGTTATCTGCGATGGACCCTTCGTGCCCACGAAAACTGTTGGCGAGCCAGCAGTGACAATTCCAAATACAAGGAAGGAATACAACGATACTGTCTGAAAAGCCATAGAGAAGAACTTCCGAGCAAAAAAGATTCTCGTCTGTGGTATTAGACCAGACGAGTACAACAAAATCTCTGCCTGTCAATTTTCCAAGGAGATATGGGAATCTCTCCAAACAATACATGAAGGAACAACTCAAATCAAGCAGTTAAAGATTGACATGCTCACCACTGAGTATGAACTCTTCAGGATGAAGGATGATGAGTCCATTTAGGACATGCGCCCTCGATTCACCTTTATCATCAACGAGCTCCACTCTTTAGGAGAAATCATTCCAAGGAACAAACTTGTCAGGAAAATACTCAGTGTATTACTTGGCTCTTGGGAAATCAAAGTAAATGCTATCACGGAGGCAAAGGATCTGCAAAAGTTGACCATTGATGAACTAATCGAAAATCTGAAGACCTCTGAAATGAAGAAAAAGAAGGACCATGAAAGAAGATAACCCAAGAAGTAAAAGAACCTGGTCCTCAAGGCTGACAACAATGACTCAAATGGCAAGGATGCTGACATAGCTTATCTGACAAAAAGATTTCAGAAAATGGTGCACAGAAATGGAGGCATTCCAAAAAAGGGTAGCTCCAGCAAACCAAGAGGTTATGACTTGTGTCATAAATGTGGAAGGCCATGACACTTCATCAAGGACTGTCCTCTCCTCAAGAAAGACTAGTACAAGCACAACACAGACAAAGCAATCAAGAGGAACTCGGTTCCTCACAAAAGATTCAAGAGAAAAGATGTCGCAGACAATATTGTGAAACAAGCTCTTGCTGCATGGGGAGATTCTTCCAGCAAATCTAGAGAAGATGATGAACAAGGTGACACTTCCATGATGGAAGTTGAAAGTGATGCAACTGAATCCATATTTGCCCTGATGGCAAAAATCTGACGATGATGAAGATGATGATGATGATGAGGTAAACTTTCTAGACGTTCAAAGAAATTTAAAGTCTTACTCTCAGAATAAGCTTATGTCTTTGGCCAATGTTTTAATTGATGCTTATCATAATTTTATAAATAATAGAAATGCGTTGACTGTGGAACTAGGAGAGGTAGAACATGAGAGAGATGATCTGATAGTCGTAGTGGTTGACCTAAAAGAACCCATCGAAGTTCTAAAGAAATAAAAAGATGTTCTAACTTAAAGAATCGAAAAGGTAGAGCATGAGATAGATGATTTGTTGGTAGTAGTTGTGGATCTAAAAGAAACAATTGAGGAACTAAAAAGGGAAAACAATTCTGGGAACATCCAAAAGGGAAAGGAAGTTATAAGTGAGGCACACATTAAGCTTGAAAATGAACTAAAATTTGTAAAATCTAGTATGTGTGTTGAACTTGAAAGAAATAGACAACTTCAAGAAGATCTAGGCAGAGTTAAAAATGACCTAGAAAAATCTCTAAAGTGGACCTGGTCCTCTGATACAATCACTGCCATGTATAAGGGCAATGGTGGGAATAGGCAGGGAGTCGGGTTCTAAGAGAAAAGGACTCCCTACAATCCACATAGTAAGTATGTTACCGTCCCTAATAACTGGCTTTGCACTCACTGTGGAATACTGGACACTTTAAAGAAAACCGTAAGGCTAGAATTCAGCCCTAACAGAAAAACAAGATTTTTGTTGAAATGGTAACTACTGCTAAGGAATCTGGTTCCTCCATTAAAAAACGTGAACTGCCTGCTTGGACAAAAAGAAGTTTAATTCGCCCTTTTCCTCAGTACAAGGGACCAAAACTTGTTTGGGTTCCTAAGTCTAATCCTTGATCGCTTGTGCAGGGAGTAGTGAAAGAAAGCACCCAAAAATAGTATATGGATAGTGGTTGCTCTAAGCATATGACTGGAAGCATTGATGATTTCCTTTCAATCAAAGCCTGCAAGGAGGGAGTGTGTCCTTTGGAAATGGCAAAAAGGGATACATTCTGGGAGTAGGAAGAATTGGGAAGGCACTCACTCATTCAATTGAGAATGTGTAATATATTAATGGCTTGAAATATAGCCTACTGAGTGTCTCTCAAATTTGTGACAAAGGAAACAAAGTGGATTTTTTATCAAAAACCTACACAGTCACAAATCTCGTGACTAGTGAGGTGGTTATATTGGCAAAAAGATTTAAAAACATCTATGTTGCTAATTTTGAGTCCTTGCACAATGGGGGTCTTATATGTCTGAGTGTTGTTGATGATGATACTGAGCTATGGCACAAAAGATTGGGACATGCATGCTTTTCATTGCTGAACAAGTTGGTCAAGAAGGACTTGGTCCATGGGTTGCCCATGTCAAGGTTCAAAGATCACAAGGTGTGTGATGCATGTGTAAGAGGAAACCAAGTCAGGTCTTCTTTCAAGCCCAAGAATGAAGTAAGCACCTCAATGCCACTTGATCTTCTCCATATGGATGTTGATACCCAATTTTGCCCTCATATTTTTTAAATAATATATATACTTTCAAAACATCATTTTTTGCATTATTATTTAGTTTACAAATATATACAAGCATTTTTTATAATTTTTCATAATTTTAGAGCTTTAAAATTAATTTTTCTGTATTTAAATTTGCTTGAATAATTATTAATTACTCCTTTAAATTATTTTTGTGATGACTTAGTTACCTAAAATTATTATTTGCACCTATAATACATGTTTTAAATATTTTTACTTTATTTTATATAATCACATTAGCATTTTTGAGCTATTTATCTAATTTTGCAATAATATCCTATATTCATATACAAATGCTCCTTATTTATACTATTTGTTCCAGAAAATAGCTTTTATATTTTTATAATACTATATCTATTTTTAATCATTTTAGTGTATAAAATATTTTTTACTCATTTACTAATTATTTTTATAAATTATTTTGCTAAATTATATGTGTTTAAAAGGCAGGCCTAATGTTTGAGTGATTTTCGGACCAAATTGGCCCAACAGCTTAGCCCAGAACCCAAGCCCAAAGCCAAATGACCTTTCTTTAAAAAACAACGACCCGGTCGGGACCCGTTTTTTATGACCCGCCCCATCTTCCTTCAATCTTGGCCGTTGATCTCAGAGATCAACGGCTCACAAGCCACCTCCCCTTTTAAATCCATTAAACCTAAACCCTAACCCCATTATCCCATTATCCGCTGCCTCTAAACTCTCTCTGTCTCGCCTCTCTCTGAAGAACCCTAATCGCCGCCCTTCACCAATCCCCCTTTCTAATCCCATTAGCCATGGGATTCTCCCATTGTTTACTTACTATATTAGTGTTCCTCCGCTACTGGGTGTTTCTTCATTGTATCACTTAGTACTTGCCTAAATATGAAAAGTACTACCTCTCAGATTCTAAGCCGTTCAATATCAATTGCCTAAATCTGGATAATATCTCGTCCATATGTATCATGGTCAGGCTATATTGGGTCCGATTAGCCAAGAATTTTGGTCAATTTTCGATTTCTGTCGAATTAGGGTTCGGAATTTTATATTTTTCCTTTTACCCGTTCCATTACTGATAGCATGTGGTACTTTCTTTTCATATTTATGTTTGATTGATTATTTTCCTTGTTTGTTCGCTTGATTCCTACTACTATATAAACCCCTCCACATTCCCCTTTAAGACAGAATTTTTTATCACCCGGATTCACTAAAAATCAAAGCTATTACTCTATTGTTCTCTTACTCTCTTGTTCTATACTCTGATTCTTGGCCGGCTGAAAGACAAGGCCTTTAAATTACCTCCTCCAGTGCAAGCACTGCTCGGAGCCCATTCTCGAGGCTCTTGTGAACTTTGAAGCATCGGAGATCTGGGGTTCTTGCTATTACGCTATTTATTACTCTTTTGATTTTGCTACTGGTTAGTGCTTTTAACCCTTGCAATATTAAATTTCTTTCTATACTTATGCATACCTATATGTGTTTGAATTATATAAGCATGATTTAATTGTGAGTCCTTAATATCGCACTACTGTGATAATGCTCAATACTCTTTGTCATTTTGTGTTAATTGAACGCATGAGATAGTTTACTGCTTTGTCCTTAGTTTCTATTAGGCTAATCTGTAATCTTCACTACGGTTTGCACTTCTATGCTGATCCTTTGTTTTTCTGGAATGAGTTCTGTACCTCTAGCATCTGAATATGTTCACTTTTGAGTCTCAATGCAAGTCCATTTTGATATGAATCTGATTACTGTGACCATGTGTTGTTAGTTACAAAATTTCTGCATATTTTGTTTTGGATACCACCCTAACTCTATGGAAGCCACCCCACTTGAATGAATCCTTTAGTGTTAATTCCTATGTCTGTTTGACTGCTCTTTGTGTGTTAGTCCCAACTTTATAGAATATTGCTTCAAAGTTTGCTCTAAATATGTTTCCTTGCTATCCTTATTTTAAGATAAATACTTCATTTTTTTTATCAACTGTGACCTTGCTTCTATGCTAATATATTTTCCCAGTATGCCTTTGGTTCATTTGCTACCCTGTCCTTTCAGTAAACATCACAATGTGTGCCCCCCATCATGTCTACATACTGATTAACGTGGCACTAGGATGTATACTTAACTTAATTTGGATCTTTAGGTCTCAACTAGTTTAACTTCATGCATCTGTACATGATAATCTATGTATGCCAGTAAACCTATTCTTTTCCTAATTCTTTCAATATGAGGTTGTCTATGTAGTAATTTGCTATGTGTGAAATCCTGCTGAACCTACTGGCATGCTTGACTAGTTGCTCGGTATGCTCAACTTGGTGTATTACTTGATTTCTGTCCCTCTATCACTATCCACTCTCCTTCCTTGCTACTCATGATATTCTGAACTCTCATTCTTAGCCGGCTGAAAGCCAAGGCTATCTAGGTTCTATTGTTGGCCTCCCTAGTGTGAGCACTGTTCGGGATCCAATTGAGGCCCTTGTGAACTCTGACACACTAGGGCTTGGTCCTAGTCACTCCCTCAACCTCCAAAACTGTTCCTATAATTCTACTTCCCTGTCATGTACTGTGTATCTATATTGGTTGTCCCAAGTGGTGCAACACTTGATGTTGTGGTTAAGTGAATTGGTTTGGACTCTTCTATGGACCCTTGAGTCGTGTATTGAACTTGGCTCTTTGTTGAAGGCCTGGGTGCGCTATGTAAGAGATATGGAAGACCCAGCAATGCTGGGTATTTATTTGTTTTATTTGGGTCTATTGTGGGCATGTTCACTATTACGTAATATTGTTACTTTACTCATTATTGGGCATGTAATAATATTTGTATAAACAATTGGGGTTGTTAGTAAAAGGAAATGTGGTAGATTTTAATATTTACTTACGACGGGTAGATAGCATGCCTATAGGACTTAATAATATGTTTGCTATATGTGTCATTCACCCGGAGTTGAGGGTATGAACCCTGAATATATGTATTTCGTGAATTGTTGGGAGGTGACGCACATACTAGGTGACGGGCGTGTGAGCGTGCACTATAGAAATTATGACATAATTGCTTCTGTGGAATTTTGTAGTTAAATAATCTTGGCATTTTCCATGCGGTTTTATGAGTTAAAGAAATTCAGCTGAAACGCATATTAAAAATCATGTTGAGGCTATTTTCCAGTATTATTGGGACCCACAGAGGTCATATTGTTGTGAATTATTAGTTATGTTGAAAATTCATACTCAGTCATATTTATTTCATTGCATATCATATCTCAGTCTCTGCTGTTATTTATTGATACATCATATCATCATTTTTGGGCTATTCTCATGACATTGTGAGCCCATGAGAGAGAGATTGGAGAGATTGATGACTGAGGGTGGCCGAGGGACTGATTGTGAAGATATTTTTGGGATCGAGCTGCACGCTGCAGCAGGCCATCTTGACTTTATATATATTATTACTATTATATGGATCGGGGCTGCCCGCCTGCAGCAGGCCTTATTGGCTTATTATGGCACGTGAGTTGTCCGTGCAGCACGTGAGTTATCCGTGCTTATAGAGCTTGGGCTGTAGGAGCCCCTCATGAGTCTGTACATACCCCCAGTGAGCGCAGTCGACTATAAACAGGGATCGGGCTGCATGTCGCAGCAGGTATTGTATAGCGCTGAGTGATTGAGTGTGCTGAGCACAGTGAAAGAGAATGCAAGACAGTGAGATTGAGTACTCTGAGAGTGTGAGTACATGAGTACATACTCTGAGATACATTGCCTCGACATGCACATATGACATATATGCATAGAGATGTATTTTCCTCATGTTGTACGGTATCACATTATTCATGATTTCTTACACATGTTGACAGATGGACATAGTGATGCATTTGTTTTACAATGGTTATCTGAAAAGAAAAGGAGATATTTTATTTATTATTGAAAGGATTTTGAAAAAAATTCTATTTTCAATCTTATTCACAATTTTGGTAACTTAGGCAAAAGATTTGGGTTTTCACTTATGTACTTGAAAAGAAGAACTATTATTACTGAAATCATGAGGTGACTGAGCATTTTATCTCTGAGTTACTTCTGGCATTACTTGTTTAATATTGTTATTAACTGTTGTGGATTAGTGGATTTGGACCTTACCTTGGTAGAAGCTCGTCACTACTTTCAACCTAAGGCTAGGTTTGTTACTTACTCAGTACATGGGATCGGTTGTACTGATACTACACTTCTGCACATTGCGTGCAGATGTTGACTACTGATATTGCTGTGCTCGATAGTTGCGGGATTTGAAGATGTACATGCGTTCCTGTTGTATCTGTCTCTTGTTCATGGTAGCCTTAAATTTATAAAAGCTCTGTTTATGTACTATTCAAACAGTCTATGTATTTAATTTATTTCTGCTTTATTAGAAGCTCGTAATTTGTACTACCAGTTCTTGGGGGATGTATAAGATTAAGATCTTTATTCACTTAAATTGATTTAATAATTGTTATTGGAATTGGATTATTGAAAGTTGGCTTACCTAGCGGGTTGGGTTAGGTGTCATCACGAATAGTTGGATTTTGGGTTGTGACAAGATGGTATCAGAGCTCTAGGTTCATAGGTTCTACAAGTCATGAGCAAGTGTCTAGTAGAGTCTTATGGATTGGTATGATGACGTCTATACCTATCTTCGAGAGGCTACAGGTCATTTAGGATAATTTTCCATCTTTCTTTCTTTATCGTGCGGTATTGATTCAGCTTGAAGTATAACTCCTTGAATTCCTCCCACACATTCGTATGCGCACATGAGCGCTCGGTATCAGTTGTGCATCGCCGTCTTGTTATTCCATGAAGGAGGTTCAAAATGTGTATTCTGTGTTTTGGTGATTGGCCAATCTGGAGGACTTGAGGCCAGGATTTGACTGAAGCTTAGGCTCGGTAGTTTCAGTTGTGTGAACTTGTACAATTGGACTCATATGTCCGATAGTGTCCCTGTGAGGGGAATTTATAGCTCGATATGGGTGACCATATGATGATTTTATTGTGACCGCGTGATGTATTCAGATGATTTGAAAGTGACGGGAAAAAGGGATGTAAAGAGGGACTATTGTGTATTTGACTTCTGTCTCGATTTGACATAGAGTCTCGAGTTATGAATGTGTTGAAGGATCTTTTACGTGGTGTAATTGTGGAACAAATTAAATTTTCGTGTCTTGTTGATGAGTTCAAACTCATGAAGGTTAAATGATTATGTAGGAGTTGTGGCAATAAAAAAAGGGTATAGAAAGATGCCAGTTTGAGGCTAAACATGCGGGTTATCACCTGTGAAATAAACTACAGAGGTGTGGTCTTTATAATGTTGTGTGGAGAATCTTCTTTTCTACCAGTAGGGAAGATGTATTGGGATTTGAATTTGAATTGGTCAAGAAAGTTGACCTGACCGTCACGAGAATGAAGGCGAGCTTAGAGTTAGTGGAAGATTTCAATTGGTATGATGTGTATTCGGCTTGTGATTCAGAGTTGAGGGTGAGACCCTCGCGATTCCATGTGATTTGGCATGTGTTGAGCCGGGCTGCGTGCCGCGATGGAGGTTATATCAGGATGAGATCCTTGTGATTTGTTCATATACTTTGAGTTTTCCATTTAAATCAATTCGTATGATGGTACTGATAGAGAGTTGTGCCTGTCGGGCTTATTAGATATTTCTCTTATGTGTTTCTCTTTACATAATCAGTCATTTTTGTCTTATGCTTATTTGTGTTTTAGCTTACGGGGTGTGTGCCCGGTGGCGTTAGATGTAACTTGTTGATCTAGGTGTATAGTTATGAGGTATTCGTGCTTCTTGCATCATTGTCAACGTTGTGGAGGTTTGAAATGGGTCTCTAACGGATATGGGGCTAATTGCCGGTGGTGGTTTTAATTACGGGCAGCTATTGTGATCAGAAATGTTATTATGGGCCTATGTGTGGTGTGTGATGTTGGGGGGTTGTACCTTGTAGGTGTAGGCATGAGTTGTTACAGCTAGTTGAGACTGATACCGGGTATGGGTTTAGAATCGGGTCTTTTGGAGATGAATGAAAGGTGAGAATTTTGACTCTAAGGCTTATCGGTGTTGGTAGAAAGGGTGAATTATAGTTGAGATGGTGTCGTCAGGTTTATATGGATTGGGGTGACATGGGGTCACCCGCGGGTGTATGTTGGATATG
The DNA here is from genome assembly GCF_000390325.3 of Nicotiana tomentosiformis. Taxonomy (NCBI): domain Eukaryota; kingdom Viridiplantae; phylum Streptophyta; class Magnoliopsida; order Solanales; family Solanaceae; genus Nicotiana; species Nicotiana tomentosiformis. Next base: position 56,025,718 of record NC_090814.1, read on the forward strand.
TGCTTTCAGTGATTTGAAGACTTCGAGTCAATTTTTGGCACGTTTGAGGACGAACGTTTGTTTAAGAGGGGAAGGATGTAACGACCCGGCCATTCGTTTTGAGAATTTAAGTCCCGTTCGACGGCATAAGGCCCTGAGCAACTTTGTATTATGTGTATTGACTTGCGTGCATGATAGAACTTAGTTACCGGATGATTCGAAGTGATTTAGGGCACTTAGTCCCTAAAACGGAAGCTTAAGCCTTAGGATTTTGACCGTAGCCGGAACTGTGTGAAGACGACTCGGGAATGGAGTTTCTGTAAGCTCCGTTGGGTTATTTTGTACTTATGAGCGTGTCCGGACAGTGAATTTGAGTTATGTAGCTGATTTAGGCATGAAATGGCGAAAGTCGAATTTTTGGAGATTTTGACCGGAAGTGGACTTTTTGATATCGGGGTCGGAATGTGATTCTGAGAGTTGGAACAACTCCGTTATGTTATTTGGGACTTGCCTGCAAAATTTGACAGCATTTTGGGTTGATTTGATAGGTATCGACACGAGTTTTAGAATTTGGAAGATTTGAAAGTTCATAAGTTCGATTCTTGGTGCGATTCGTAGTTTTGACGTTGTTTGATGTGATTTGAGACCTCAAGCGAGTTTGTGTTAGATTACTGAACCTGTTAGTATGTTTAGACGGGGTCCCGGGGGGCCTCGGGTGTGTTTCGGATGGGCTAAGGGCCATGTTTTTCTATTTTTGAGATGCTGAATCTGTCATCTAGTTTTCTCTTTCGCGTTCGCGTGTGTTCCTCCGCGTTCGTGAAGAGTAATTTTTGAGGAAGGAATATTTGTTCTTCACGTTCGTATGCCTCCTTTCGTGATCGCGGAAGCCTGCCTTCCCCTTATTCGCGATCACGTAGTAGAAACAAGGAGCTGGGAATGCCTCCATTATCCTTGTTGCTACATGTTATTAGAAAACCTGACCATAGGAAATAAATATCGTTGAACTTTCCTTTAATTTGCATTGCTACAGTATATCCACTAGAGATCATGCCTATAGGATTTTAATCATCTCATTTGTTATTGTATCGCATTGTTCACCTAGAAAACATGCCTATAAGGTTAAAGTATAACAATAAAATCCGTTCCAAGTGCTAATCGTTAAAGATCCTGCCTATAGGATACCACAATTCGCCTTAATAATTGTTAATGATGCCCCTCTCAACATTGTTTATTGTTCACTTCGACCACCATCAAGCATAAGTAATTCTGGGCTCCTCCCAATGGTCTTCATTACTCCTTACTGCGTAAGGCACCTAGACACAACATGGTTAATAACTGGAAACTTGTAATCTCAATAATCATCGTGTATAATGTTATCTATGAGCAATGCCTGGCCTCTGAAACATCTTGTGTGCTTTGATGCCATGTCACATGGAAATCATGTCTATCGGGCTTAAGGTTCTTAATTCAGAATTGCCTAACATGAAAACTTGTCTTGCGTGCATTTGTTGCTTAAGTGTGTAGGCAAACTTGAGCCCTTAATTGTCCATACTTGAAGTCCAATATGTTTTTTTATATGTCACCTAGTTTTGACATTTTGAGCAGCCTACGTAAGGTCTAGAACCACCCAAATAGAGGTCCAATACCTCCTGGGCCATAGGTATGGGACGGGTAGTGCACACATAGGGTACGACCTATAATTAAAATAGAACGCTTTTAGGTAACAACTTTAACATAGTAATCGGGTAGCAGGAGATGATAGTTTGTGCCCGCTGAATAATATGAGTAATACACCAACTTGAGGGAGTTACAAAGTATTATTTATGTTGCACAAGGTGATCCTTTAGGCTAAAAAACATAGGACCCCCTCCTCTTTATATGTTGTTATTAGATCTAAATAGTTGTATCCCTATATTCGCACTAAGATCTGTATTAATCATGTTGTAATAAAGTTTTTTGACTTCTGAATTCCCTTTGTTTAATTGATCACCTTGCTTAATCGTAATCCACATAATCTTAAGTTCGACCGGGACCCACAGTTGTGGACCTCGAGGAGTGCCTAACACCTTCTCTTTGAGGTAACTTGAGCCCTTACCCAATCTTTGGTGGCGTTGACTAGTCAAACAGAGTTATCTTCATAATAGGTGCCCTAACGCACCTTAAAAACCGTTAGGTGATGACTCTTCTCCTTTAGCACTCTATCTCCCATTCTAAAAGGAGTTGTCATGTGTCGAAGCCGTGAGAAAAATGGGGCGAGACAATGGATCTATGTGGACCTATGAGTGTGCCAAGTAGAGGAGGAAAGAAATGCATCTTTGTCATAGTTGGCGATTACTCCAGATTCACATGGACCTTGTTTCTCAAAACCAAAGATGAAACCTTTCCAGTATTTGTTGCCTTTGTGAAGCAGATTCAAGTGAAGATGAGCCATAATGTTATAAGTATAAGGTTTGATCATGGCACAAAGTTTGACAATGTAAAATTCGACGAATTTTGTGCTGAAAATGGCATAAGTCACAATTTTGTAACTCCTAGAACACCCTAACAAAATTGTATTGTGGAGAGGAAAAATAAGACTCCTTGAAGATATGGCAAGAACTGTGCTAATTGACAGTGGCATAGTAAAAGGTTTTTGGGGAGAGGTAGTCAACACTGCTTGCTACTTGGTGAACAGGTGCATGATCAAGTCCCTCCTAAACAAAACTCCATATGATTTGTTGAACAAAAGGAAGCCCAAGCTAACTCACCTAAGAATGATTGGATGCAAATGCTTCATTCTCAATAATGGTAAGGAAGCTGTGGGAAAATTTGACGTCAAAAGTGATGAAGGAATCTTTCTTGGATATTCCTTATAGAGCAAAGCATACAAGGTCTACAACAAAAGAACTCAATGTGTTGAAGAAAGAATAGATGTAATCTTTGATGAATCACACCACCTATGTAGGAAAAATTCACATGATAAGATTGATCAAGACAGAGAGCAGTCGAAGGTTCTTGGAGAAGTCATTGATAAGGCAAATGGAAAGGCGAAATTGATGAGTCAAGTCAAGGAATTCAACGAAAAAAACACAACAGAACCCTCAGCTGATGCAAAAGAATCCTCCATCACAAAAACTGAAATAGAGGATAGAGTTGTTGATGTCGTGCAAGGAACTCCTAATGCTAAGAAAAGAAGTGGAACTCACCCATCCATAGATGCCAACAATGGATCCTATTCCGAGGAACCTAAATCTTCCCACAATGAGATTCAGGTGTCTAGCTGGAAGCACAAAAGTTCACATCCTCTCCAAAATATGATCACTCCCCTTGATTCAGGAATTCAAACCAGAACAAAGACAAGAAACTCGTTTGCCTTCTCAGCTTTCCTTTCTCAAATTGAGCCTAAAAATATCAAGGAGGCACTAAAAGATGCTGACTGGATTACTACTATGCAAGATGAACTTCATCAATTTGAGAGGAACCATGTATGGCACCTGGTCCCTTGACCCTTAGATAGAACGGTCATAGGAACCAGATGGGTGTTCAGAAACAAGCTTGATGAATTTGGGACTACAACAAGGAACAAGGCCAGGTTAATAGTTCAAGGCTACAATCAAGAAGAAGGGATCAACTATGATGAAACTTTTGCTCCAGTTGCTCGAATGGAAGCCATCATAATTCTCATTGCTTTTGCATTTCATATGGAATTCAAATTATTCCAAATGGATGTCAAAAGTGCATTTCTGAATTGATATTTAGAGGAAGAAGTCTTCATCAAACAACCACTTGGGTTTGAGTGTCATGAACATCCTGAACATGTATTCAAACTTGACAAGGCATTATATGGACTGAAGCGGGGCCCTCATGTGTGGTATGAACTGTTGTCCAAGTTTTTTCTTGAAAATGGCTTTACAAAAGGAAAAATTGACAACACCCTATTTCTGAAGAAACGGGGAAGGAACCTACTCATTGTGCAAGTTTATGTTGATGATATCATCTTTGGTGAAACAAATGACTCCTTGTGTGAGGAGTTTGCAAAGCATATGAGAAGCGAGTTTGAAATGAGCATGATGGGAGAATTGAATTTTTTCTTAGGGTTGCAAGTTAAGAAAACCCCTAAGGGAACGATGATAAGCCAATAGAAGTATATTAAAGCTCTCCTGAAGAGATTTGAGATGGAAAGTTCATAAACCATTGATACTCCTATTGCCACTACCACTCGTCTAGACTTGGATGAATCTGGTTCTCCTTTGAACGAAACCATGTACAGAGGCATCATTGGTTCACTCTTGTATCTAATATCTAGTAGACCTGATATTGTATTCAGTGTGGGATTATGTACTATATTTCAATCCAATCCAAAGGAATCTCATCTTAAAGCTGCCAAGAGGATTCTAAGTTATCTTAAAGGAATGCGGGACCTAGTTCTCTACTATCTTTAAGGGAAAAATTTCAACTTAATTGGGTATGTTGATGCTGATCTTGCTGGTTATCTGGTGGATAGAAAGAGCACATCTGGCATGGCATATTTTCTAGGATCGTGTTTGATTTCATGGGGTACTAAAAAATAAAACTTTGTGGCTCTTTCAACTGCAGGAGCTGACTATGTGGCAGCTGCCTCTTGCTGTGCTCAATTGTTGTGGATTATCACCAATTGAAGGACTTTGGTATTTTTTCTGATTGCATGTCATTACTATGTGATAATACTAATGCTCTCAACATAGCAAAGAACCTGGTTGAGCGTAAGAGAACAAAGCATATTGATGTACAACATCATTTTCTAAGAGACAATGTTGAAAAGGGTCTTATCTGTATGAAGTTCTACAAAACAGAAGACCAAGTAACATATATCTTCACCAAAGCACTGAGCAGAGAGCACTTTGAAAAGAATCGATTTGCATTTGGGTTGATAAAATTAAACTGAGCATCAAGTCCCTCAATGATTGGCTATGAAAGAATGAACATGTAAAACAGCTCAAAAGTATTTTCTAGAAAGTTCTAACACATCTCTATACCGTTATAGGTAGACACGCATGGCAACTACAGAGCAAACAAGAAGCTAATGACATTATATCTTGGTAAAAGGATGAGGCTCATATTTACAAAGCTAAGTCAGGGAACCTGGTTCCCTTGACTCTGGTTAGTAGTTCCCTTGTACTCTCATGCACATTTTTAACGGCTATAAAAGTGCCACATCATTAAAAATTTCAGTCTCTCTCTCTCATCTCTTTAAAACTCAAACGTCATACCCGTTACCAAACGACCCGTTTACCCAGTGATTCATACCCATTTTGTAACTGGTCCCTCACTTTCTCTAAATAACCCAAATGCTGTCTCTTTTCTCACTATCCACATCAAATCCAAAAATTCCCTTTTCTCTCTCTCTTAAAGAAAACACTCTTCCTCTTGTTTCCTCACTTCAAATCTTCACTATGTCTCAAAATCCAGAAGTTTCAAATGTTTCCAGTGTAGTCCCCACTGTGTCTTCGTCTCACGAAGCAAAAGAGCGAGAGTCTAAGTCTCCTTTGTCACCCAGTCAAAACCCCATACCAGACCAACAACCACCTACTCACTATGAGATCTCTATCTGCAGAGGAAAATGAAAATAGTGAGGAAGACTATGACAATGTGTATGTAGCAAGCTTATTTGTGGCTAGGAGTAGAAGGGCAGCTCCCAAAGAGCCTACTCCTAAAAGACATACTACTAAGCTACAAATGAAGGAATCCCTTGAATATGTTCTGTAGAAAAACAAAGAAGAGAAGAAAATGAGGAGGCTGGTGAAAGGGGGAAAGCTGGTGAATGAGGAAGAAGTGCCTCCAGCACTTGTTGTTGATATTTACATTGAAGAGGCGAGGAACCTGCTTCCTTAATTTGTAAGTCCTCTAAGAAACATGTAGTTCCAAAACCCAAGAGAGAGCCATATGTGAAAGCTGTGGAAGTGGAAAATGTTGAGGGAGAAACGTCTGGTGAAAAATTGTCTGAGAAGTCTGGTGAAACATTGTCTGAGAAGTCTGCAAAGAGAGAGAAAAGTGTGAGAAAGTCTGTGAAAAGGAAGGCTGGTGATAACGAGGAACCTGGTTCCTCTAAGAAGATCAAAGTAAGTGTGTCTAAGGATGAAGGCATAGAAAACCTTAGAAAGTAGAGAGTGTTGTGGGGCAGAACATTTGCTCCTGACATTCTTGACATGATAGAGATGCATCAACTGGTTGATATTTGTGAGTTTCAAAAGTGGACACACTGGTTCACCAATGAGAGCCCCAAGGTGTATGAAGAAGAGATGCGTAGCTTCTACCCGGATATGTTCACAGCTGAAGATGATAACATTTGCTTAAAGGACAACAAAGTAAATTTTTTGATGGACGAGGCTATGTTGGGGAACATTTTGGGAGTGCCTAATGAAGGGATCTCATCCTTTGAGGAGACTTCTTCTCCCATTTTCAGAAGTGTCATTCTGAAGGATGATGTTGTGCATCAAGGGGAACGAGTGCACAACAAGACCCTCCTTCCAGTGTATCAAATTCTATTTGAGATGGTGAATAAGATCTTGCTTCCACGTGCGGAAAGGCATTCCATTACTTCAAAAGTAGACTTATTCCTCATGGAAGCACTGGATGCCTACACCACTATCAATCTGCCTGGTCTCATGATAGAGAATATGAAGAAAGTGGTAGACTACAAGGATGGCAATCATGGTCTGCCCTATGGGTTCTTGCTCACTAAGATATTTCACTTCTTCAAAGTCCCTTTGGGAAAAGCAACAGTGGGAACTCGCAAGCAGACCTTCTCAAAGACCACCTTAGAGGAATGTGAGTGCATTGATAAGAAAGGAGGGGTTGGCAACAATTCTACTATCTCTCAATTGATTAATGCTTAGAATGCTGCAAATGAGGAGACAAGGAGGTTAAAGGCAAGAAATGCCATTCTTGTAGGGCAACTTACTTAGGCCTAGGAGGCACCTGGTTCCAGCAGTGCACAAGGCACTGAGGTTGCTCTTCTGACCAAGGAAAATATAGATCTCAGGAAATAGATCGAGGACCTGAAGGAGCAACTGCTTAACGAACAAGTGTCTGCAAATGCTCGAATGGATATTCTCCTCAGAACCCTTGCCTCCTCATCCCTGCCTCCTCCTTCTAGTGCTCCTTAAAACAGTCCCTTTCCCAGTTTCCAGTTAAATGCTGACTCTCCTACCTAGGTCCTCTTTTTGTTATTTTTGTGGCTGGTACTTTTAAGATATTTTTTTTGTTAATGGTTGTGTAACAACGGTATTACTATTTATGTTCTCCTTTCCTTCAAATTAATGAGAATCTCGTCTTTTTGCTATGCATGTTATACTCTTAAGCTCTATTTTTAGCCATGCTTGTGTGGACACATGTGGCATGAGTTAACCATGCTGGACTTTATTTTACTTATTACTTGTGTATAATCTTTTTATGATGCCAAAAGTGGGAAGAAAGAGGGAAAAAGGGGAACAAGTTCTATCAGGGGGAATACAGGAAATATTGTATGGTGATCTGGTTCCCGGGGGGAACTTCAATTATAAGTTTGTCATCATCAAAAAAGGGAAAATTGATAATTTATGTGCCTTTTTATATTTGATGATCTAACAAACTATGATAAGAACCAGATCGAGAACCTGTTACACATCCTCAAAGTGCTCAAGAGCAACAAGTCTCAAGTCGGTCACAAGTTCCAACAACAAGAGTCAAAGAGATGGTAGAGAGAACATATGAAAATCAGTTTTCTTGCTAATTGTACCAGTCAACTCCCCACAACTGTAAAGTCATTACAATTGTTCCTTTGCACGCATACAACAGTGCAAACAATGCAGCCGTTACTTTATGGGGAATGTCTTGTACCGGATAATTGCTTGCATCATCCAAGTGACATCACTTGTATATTATTAACATGAAGCAAAGAAAAAACACACACTTGCACACCAAAAAATCAATAAGTTTTCTCTCAAGTGTGTTGCCATCTTGCAAGTGACTTCAACGATTCAAGAAAAAAGAACAATAAAACAAAGGACTAGTTTCCAGCACTAAGTTACCATATGTCCTTAGTTGTGTTGTAACTTTGTTAGAGTGATCTACTTGTACTTCCTACTTAGCTTAGCTAGAAGCATTGTATTGGAAATTATTTGTAAAACTATAAACCTTGTATTTGTATCTTGGTTAGAGTTAGTCGAGTTGTGAGCTTTGTAATAGAGTTATTACAAAGAGCCTTGTAATAGAGTTATTACAAGTGAGTGAGGGATTAAGAGTTTAATTCCTAGGTTACAATAGTTTGTAATCTGAAGTTTGCTCAGTATTGAAGTTGAAATCCTACGAGTGTAGAGTTTAATTCCTAGGTTACAATAGTTTGTAATCTGAAGTTTGCTCAGTAGTGAAGTTGAAATCCTACGAGTGTAGGTCGTGATTTTTAATCCCGTGAGCTGGGAGTTTTTTTACGTAAAACTCTGTTGTATCATTTACTTATCTCTTATTGTGTGTGTTTTGTGGGAACTGATTGAGAACCAGGTTCTCTATACAGTTTGGTGGACCCTAAGTTTAAATTAATGAGTCAATATACAAAAAATTGAGGAAGATTGGAGGTAATTTGGACTGAATTGGTATAAAAATTCGTAGCTAAAATCGAGTTCAAAAAATTCTTCTGAGACATATGTATCACGAATGTATCTCACATGTAGGTATACATGGATATACACAAGTGATACACACTGTGGTATACATATCATTTTTTCATATTCGTCTTCAACTTCGAATTTTCAATTCAAATCACCTCAAAACTCAACCAAATCATCCTTAAACTGAGACTCAAGCTTCTTAAGATGTACCAGATCTATTTTAATAATATTCACTCAAAAAAAAGCAAAAATTTAATTTTTTTTCCCTCCAAATAGTTAATTGGCTAATATTAGTAATATTTTATGAGTTGGCTAATTTTTGTAATAAGCTATTTATAAATGGACATAGCTGATATTTTTCCTTACTTTTCTATTCCTTGAAAAATCAATTCCATAAAAGGGAAGAAATTTTCCAAGCCTTACGTCTTTAAAGTTAATTGGAAAAGAAAAAAAAAGTAGAAGAGAAAGAGGTAAGAGACGTGGGAAGACAGGAAGCCTTGAAGAGAGGAGAAAAAAGAAAAGAGAAGATGGAATAGGAGTAGAGAGAGACGGAAATGAGAGGATATGAACAAAAATAAGAAAATATATTCATTTTTTCTATCTACTTTATTAATTAGTGAAAAAGATGGAGTGTGATCAATGAGGGGGTGGAAATAAGGGTTAATGGATTTATCCAATATGGGTAACGAATATATCCATTAAATTATTATTTGTAACATTGGATATTTTAGGTAAGAAATAAAAAGTGTGGCTAAAAAAATAATAATAAGTACCGATACCGAATGGACATATAGGATTAATTTTTTTTACATAACTATCAAATTCAACAAGGTCTTGAAAAGTTTATACAAATACAGTCAAACCTCTCTAGCATCATTCTATAACAACACTTCACTATATATAACAATTAAGTTTTTTTCAGAATCAAAATTTTAAGTTGTCATTTACCTCTCTATAATAACCTTTTACCTATAATAGCGATATTCATCTTTGTAACAATATATTTTTTTTTTTGTAAAATTACCCTTGTATAACATTAGAATCTCTAAGATTAACAATAGCAAGTCTAGAAATTTTGACCAAATATGAAAGAATCTCGACGACTGCTACTTCTATCGAGATAGAAAATTCAATTGTTAAGCTCTTAAGGTTTCCTTCGGGGTAAAGCTATCGAATATCCTTTGCTAAAAATTTGGACATAAATGCTCGTCAATTTAAGCGTTTTATCATCAGCAAGAAACTAGAATCTACAATTCAATCTACCATCAGAGAATCCTTCCATCAGTCTTGAAAGAATTTAATTTTTAAGTAGCTTTAGAATATGTGCCTTAGAGTTTAAATCTTTTTACATATAGTTATAAATTTATTAATAATGTATTGTAGGTTTTTTGATATTTAATTAGTAAAATATGCATATCTTTTGAGATTTAAATTTGAATAATTTTCTTTTCTTTTATATGTAACATTAAAAACGGAAAATATTAAATTTTAAATAATTTTTGTCTATAACAGATAAATAATATTTAAACATCACATATTATTATAGATGTATAATAGTTATTCACTATAAAAATTAAAAATGTCGGAAGCAACAAAGCTATTATAAAGAGGTCTGAATCTAGTAGGTTTAATTCGAAAGACCTATTGTATGCATAAATCTTAAATGACTACATCAATTACTAACTAAATAAAGGATTGTTACTCTAGTTAGTGGTTGAAAATAAAAGAGGATGTAAGTTTAATATAAAAGTGATTGTTAGAAGTACCTTTTTAGAATGGTTAAGTTTGTTTTTAACAAACATGACTTAACATGCTCTTACATATTATTTCATACGCGAACTAAATTATTCTGGAATTATAGTCCAGATTATAATCCTTAAACTAATTTATCTCAGATTGGAGGTGGGATAAAATAATCCCAAGTTTACTGAAATAAGGCGGGATAACGTGTAATATCCAGGATTAAATTTGGGATTAAGTTTAAACTATGTTTGGTTAATAGTAGAAATAAATTTATATCGTTAATCAAATACTGTATAAATTTAATCTCACGCCTTATCCCACGTAACAAACCACCCTGTGGAAGATTACCTACTTATATCTCTAAAGCGTACAAGACATTCATTCCGCCCAATAGTTTACTTCGTTTCTTCCAAGAAATTCACAAGTTTGTTCTCGGAGGAATTCATATTTTGTTGGACTTGGATTTCAATTGGTTCTATAAAATTATGAAGGATTTTTGTCACAAACCCATGCAGCAAAATTTTGAGGACTTTTCTTTAAGGATATAAATTACTCTATCACAATCGGGTAAAATAATATAATTGAATTTATACGTGATTTCTAAACAACTAAATTAATTTAATTCTGAAATAATAAAATAATTAAAGAAATACACAATACTTAGCCTTGAAATGATGATAAAATCACGAAGAACAATGATTTGGGAGCAGAGCTTCCGGGCACAACAGTGATGAAATCAAGGAATAAGAGAATAAAATTGTATAAAGTTTTTTATTGATTATATCGTAAGTTTGCCAGAAAAATCGTGTCCTTTACAATGATAACAGAGATCACTATTTATAGCTGCACATAGGGAACAAGGTCCTAGGATCATGCCCTTCTTTAATGTCAATTATGAGGGTCATTGAAGAAAGTATAACGGTGAGCATAAATTCTCTCTAACGGGCAGCACATTAAATATTGTGAAATATTCTCCATTAAATGCTACCGGACGAAGGGTATTTATTGCATCTTTATGAGCATTATTCTTTCGATGACAAGCAGAATAATTGCCTTCGGTTTTAACTATCCCCCGTCTTAGGTTCTACGTGTTCCTCTTTTGGACGGCCACATAGCATAGAATATATTACCCTATACAGATAGTCCCCCTGCTTTTTGGTGACATAACTTTGTGTCAGCGGAAAGTTGGTAGAAGCACTCTTTTTGGCGGGAATTACTATGACTCCTTCTGAAAAGCTTCTGATGGTTAATTAGACACACGCCTCTCCGCATTTAATGTCCCGAACATGCGTCATCCCACGATTCAGCATAACTTTTCCCGGTTATCGAGGCAGTCATGGCCATAAATTTAGCCGCCTAAACCTTTACTTATACGCATCAACCTCTTTTATTCATACTCCATAACTCTTCAAATTCTCTTTATTCGACTTGCATCCTGTTCTTCAACCTTTCTTCAACTCTCTTCAAACAAAAAAGCTTTTTCTCCTTCCATATAATGGCTTCTTCTTCAAAGAATACCAGTTCTTCAAAGAACAAGAACAAAGCCGAATACCCAACTCCTCCAACAGTGGGCACCATCATCCCCAGATGTCTTATTACAATAAAATATTTCGAAGAGAATGACCGTGGGTAGATGGAATCGTTCGTTGTTGTTCCCACCAATGATATCATTCCGGCAATGGCTTTATCCTTTTCGGAATCATGGAACTGCACTCGTAAGCTCCTTGTTTAATACCCTTTTTACTAGAAATTCCTTTATATTTGTACTGATCCTCCACCTTTCGCTTGTTTCAGCAACTCGTGTGGGTTCTACCTAGGGTTGAAGTATTGGACCGGTGGGTCCAGAAGATCATGGACGTGACTACGCCTGAGACCCGCACATAAAAAGAACTGGTCCTTAAATACGGGTGGAAGGCAAAAAATCATGGTAACGCAAACTCGTCTCGATTTTTCTTTTCATGCTAGGAAATTGATTGACTTTTTCTCCATTTTTCCTGAAATCAGGTCTACCTGCAGGCACGTTTGCCATCCCCGAGGAGGAAATTTTAGTTGATCCTGCTAACGCGGCGAGGCTCCTTCAGGAGGAGCTTACTCGAACAGGTGTCTCCAAGCCTGTTTCGGGCACAAGTGTTTCTTCACGGTGTCCGCGGTCGGAGAACAAGCATAAAAAATAAAGGTGTTCCTATGCGGCCGGAGGGAAAAATAAGAGGGCAAAGAATGATGCCCCCGAGTCGTCTCCGAATGTCGTGGTGACGATTGTTACCGTGATGATTGTGAATGATGGAGAAGCTAGCGAGGAAGGATCTTCTCTACATAGAAGACGACGACCTTCCTCAACTCAACAAACTGCTCAATCCATTGAGTTAGTTACACCAGCTGAGGATGACGTCTCGGTGCTTTGGGGGGGGGGGTATAAAATGGTGGAAAATTCCAACTCCCGCATCTGTGTCCCAGTCGTCGTGCCAGGTATTTTGGGGCTAAGTACCGGGTCCCTTCCATCTTCGGTTGACGAGCAACCAACAACCAGCACTGCGTTTGTTGTAGTTGCTTCTCACTCTTTAACTCTATTAGCTTCATCTCAATCTTCACCAATACTAGCAACTGCTATATCATATCACCTTCATCAACTCTTCCACCAGAAACTACTACATCATCTTCACCGGACGCATCTACCCCAGAAGAGAGTATCCTCCTCCCCCAGTCCCTGGGATTTTGGGGAAAAACTATGCTCCCCCCTCAGAAGATCCTCAAAGGAGGAGAAGCACTACTCTCTCGGTCTCTACCGGATGCAATTTGATATCCCGACCAGTGGAACTTGCTAACTATATTAAGCCTTTGGCTTCAGAGAAAGATTGAGAAAAGATGCAGGCTCTCTCGAGAGAGTGCTTGTTGAACAATGCCATGCACAATGCCGCAACGGTACATTCCTTACTTCCTTTGTTATTCTTTTTGCTTTTGTCTGAAAAATATCCTAAGTTTGCCCTTCTTGCTTTGTAGGCCAACTTTCTTGCTTCTGATGGCCTCCAAAGGTTGATTCGGGTAAAGGAACAACTTACCTCCGCACGAGATCAACTTTTGGCCGAGCGGGAGCAAACTGCCATTCGCCTCTCAGAATTGGAAGCTAAAACTGCTGAGGCCGTTGTATTGGAGGATTGTTTGCAGCAAAGCGAGCAAGAAGTGGTAACTCTTAGCCAAGAGATTGTCCCACTGAGGGTTAAATTTGACGAAGCCAGGGCCAAATGGGTTGAAGTCTATAGTGTTGTTCTTGCTGCAACCGACCGCGAGGCTGCCTCCGCTGAAAGATTGACCAACTTAGAGATAGCCTTAAACTCCAAAGCTGAAAAGCTTGCTGCTGCAGGGGTGAAACATGCCCAGTTGGAGGAGAAGTATAGGAAAACTATCCAGCATAATAGGCTCTTTAGTTCAACTGTCTGTGACCTTGAAGTTAGCCTTAGATCTGTTAGATCCGATCGGAAAAACCTTTCTACCGAGGTAACACAACTCAAAGAAGAATTTAAGCATCGAGCGGCTTCCCTCGTTGTTGAGAAAACATACGTTATATACAACATGAGGAGAAAAACCTTGGAAGAGGCCAAAACCTGGTATCATTGATTTTGATGCTGAAATTGCTAAGTCCCGTGAGCTTGAGTTCACTGCTAAAAGTGGTCTCCCAGCAGGGCCTGATGCTTTCGGTTCTGAAACTTCGGGAACAAAAGAGGAAGAAGGAGGCGAAGATGTTGAAGGCCAAACTGGCGAGGGCCAAAATGTAGAGCCATCGTCGGACCTACCCACTTCCCCCGGGGGCGCGGACATTTTTCTTCCTCCGGGTTCCGGAGACGAAGCAGTTAAGCTTTTCTTTTATTTTTCCAACTTTTGTATCGGAATGATGCTTCTAGTGAGTTTATCTTGCTCCAATACTCCCTATTATATGATATTGGCTGAACTCTCTTGATCCACTAGAACACGTTTAATTTTAAAGTCTAGCACATTTAAAAAAATTACCAATGTGTCGTTGTGCGGTAGCAACAATCCATTTGCGTCTTCCTCTGTGAAAGTGATGTCATCTTCAACAACTTTCCGGAGTCTCTTGCTATGGGCTATCGATACTTCCATCTTTTTTGCTGCCGAGAAAGTGACCCCGTTGATTTCATACCCCCGAAGATCAGGTTGATTGTCTGGCGCAGAGGATCTTCTCCTGCTTTCGAGGGTTCCGCGTTATCCCAGTTGCAACCATAGTTGTTCTTGGCCCGGTCACCTAAGAATTCTCTGAGGTGCCCATTTTTCAATAGTGTCGCCATTTCTTCCCGAACATGTCGGCAGTTCCTAGTCCGATGGCCATTTGTCCTGTGGTATTCACACCACAAGTTGGGATCCCTATGGCTGGGATCAGATCTCATCAACTTCGGGAGTCGTGCTTCTTTGATGTTTCTCATGGCTGACACCAACTCTACTACACTGACGTTGTAATTGTATTCTGACAGCCTAGGGTAGGAAGGATCCCGCGTACCTGACGCTTTTTTGTCCTGCAATGATCTATTTTTCCGACCGCGATCAGTTTTTCTGTTGGTGGCGATCCTGTCTGCTGACCAGAAGACTCTGTCGCGGCCTTCGGTCCGTTCGTAGGGCAAAAACCATCCCCTTGAAGACCGTCTGTTCATTTCGAAATCGTCTTTTTATTTTTCTCTGTTCGTTTCCCGTCCTTTTGCCGACGACGGGAAGCCAACTTGATCATCTTCGATCCTTATCTTTGACTCGTACCTGCTGTGGAAATCCGCCCAAGTCGTTGCTTGAAATTCAAGAAAACTTTCCTTCTATTTCCGAGAAGCGTCTAAACTTCTCGGATTCAGACCCTTGGTGAATGCTTCAGCGGCCCATTCATCCGAAACAGCCGGGAGCAACATTCTCTACTTTTGGAATCGGATAACGAACTATGGCAAAAGAGTCATTTTCATCACCCCTTCAGCATTCGTTGGCAACAAAATCTCTCCTCGAGTTGTTATGCTCGCAAGGTTGAATCCGGCGAGGAGTTTTATGGCCGGAATGATGCTTCCGATGAGTTTATCTTGCTCCAATACTCTCCATTATATGATATTGGCCGAACTCTCTTGATCCACTAGAACACGTTTAATTTTAAAGTCTAGACCATTTAAAGAAATTACCAATGCGTCGTTGTGCGGTAGCAACAATCCATTTGCATCTTCCTCCGTGAAAGTGATGTCATCTTCAACAACTTCCCAAAGTTCCTTCTATGGGCTATTGATACTTTCATCTTTTTTGCTGCCGAGAAGGTGACCCTGTTGATTTCATTCCCTCCCAGAGATCAGGTTGATCGTCTGGCATAGAGGATCTTCTCCTGCTTTCGAGGGTTCCGCGTTATCCCGGTTGTGACCATAGTTGTTCTTGGCCCGGTCACTTAAGAATTCTCTGAGATGCCCATTCTTTAACAGTGTCGCCACTTCTTCCCAGATATGTCGGCGGTCCCTAGTCTGGTGGCCATTTGTCCTGTGGTATTCACACCACAAGTTGGGATCCCTCTGGCTGGGATCAGATCTCATCGGCTTCGAGAGCCGTGCTTCTTTGTTATTTCTCATGGATGACACTAACTCAACTACATTGACGTTGAAATTGTATTCTGACAGCCTATGGTAGGAAGGATCCTGTGTACCTCATGCTGTTTTGTCCTGCAATGATCTATTTTTCCGACCGTGATCAGTTCTTCTATCGGTGGCGAACCTGTCTGCTGACCGGAAGACTCTTCTGTGGCCTTCGATCCGTTTGTAGGGCAAAAATCGGCCCCTCGAAGGCCGTCTGTTCGTTTCAAAATCGTCTTTTGATTTTTATATGTTCTTCTCCCGTCCTTTTGCCAACGACAGGAAGACAACCTGATTATCTTCAATCCTTATCTTTGACTCATTCGCCCAAGTCGTTTCTTGAAATTCAAGCAAGCTTGCCTTCTGTTTTCGAGAAGCGTCTGAACTTCTCGGATTCCGACCCTAGGTAAATGCTTCAGTCGCCCATTCATCCGAAACAATCGAGATAAATATTCTCTCCTTTTGGGACCAGGTAACGAACTATCGCAGTTACTCAGATTCTCCTTGTGCAATTCTGAATATGTCGGCCTTTCGGGCCTGCACTTTTCTGGCCCCAGTGTGAGCCTTAATAAAAGAATCCACGAGCATCTCAAAGGAATCTATGGAATGCTAGGGTAACAACGAATACCGTGTCAAGGCTCCCCTCATGAGAGTCTCTCCAAATTTCTTCAGCAAAATAGATTCAATCTCGTAAGGAGCTAAATCATTCCCCTTCACTGATGTTGTATAGGTGGTAATATGCTCCTGAGGGTCTGAAGTTTCGTCATACTTTGGCACACTAGGCATTTTAAACCGCTTCGGGACTAATTTTGGTGTCGTGCTTGGCTTGTATGGCAACTGAGTATACTTCTTTGAGTCCAAACCTTTCAGCACTGGTGGTGCTCCTGGGATTTGGTCCATACGAGCGCTCACTTCCCTCAAAAATCATAAAAGTTCATTATTAAAGGGACCGTTTTCGTTATTGGGGCCGCATCCGCTCTCCCCAGCCCCATTGGATCCAACTTCGTCCCTCGGCGTGTTGTTGTCGACCCTCTGCATTGTTTGATTTCCGGGAGCGCCGGGAGGAACTGGACCTCATCTATTTGCGTTATTTAAAGCCCCCGACAGCGCCTGCTTCAACTCCATCATAACCTTATCCTACCGCGTGAGGTGGCCTAGGATGATCGTTTATTGTTCTTGTAGGACCCTTACCGCATCAACAACATGTTCCTTTTCAGCATCACCGGGAGTTGCCTCCTGAACATTTCGTAGGGACCGGCTATCGTGGACCGGCGTTGTCACGACCCAGACTCCCTCCGTATAACGTCGTGACGGCACCTAGTCTCTACAACTAGGTAAGCCTAACACAATGCAGAAATAATAAAAATGGAAGTAAAACCTAATAACTAACTGCAACAGAATAACTGGTAACAATGTCGCCCGACATGTACAATAACCAATACTCTAGTAATACACTGTATTCCTAAAACCTGAAATATCATAAGTCAAAAGCTACAGAGAGGAAACTAGTATTTCTATACACCAGAGTTTAACAAAAGAAGTACGGAAGGTAAATGACATAGGAGAGAATAGAGGGGGACTCCGAGGTCTGCGGACGTAGCAGATGCACCTTGAAGTCTCCGTACAACAGCAAGCACTCCCAGCTAATAGCAAGGCAAATAAGAAGTACCTGGATCTACACACAAAAAATATGTGCAGAAGAGTAGCATGAGTACACCACAACGGTACCCAGTAAGTGCCAAGCCTAACCTCGATAGAGTAATGACGAGGGGAGGTCAGGGCCCACTGGTATATAACAAATAAAGCAGGAAAATATAGCAATATAAGAAGAGACTGGAATTAAACAAAAAGGAAAACACAGCAAAAATAGCAGCGCAACACACAGGATTAAACAACAGGGGATCTCCCGAGATGCCGTCTCGTAATCCCAAAATAAATATTGAAAGAGATCTCCCGAGATACCGCCTCGTAGTCTCAAAAGTAAATGTGCAGGGAGAACTCCCGAGGTACCGCCTCGTTGTCTCAAAAGTAAATATGCAAGGAGAACTCCCGAGGTACCGCCTCGTAGTCTCAAAAGAAAATATACAGGGAGAACTCTCGAGGTACCGCCTCGTAGTCTCAAATGTAAATATACAGGGAGAACTCTCAAGGTACCGCATCATAGTCTCAAAAGTAAATATACAGGGAGAACTCCCGAGGTACCGCCTCGTAGTCTCAAAAGTAAATATACAGGGAGAACTCCCGAGGTACCGCATCGTAGTCTCAAAAGTAAATATGCAGGGAGAACTCCCGAGATACCGCCTCGTAGTCTCAAAAGTAAATGTGCAGGGAGAACTCCCCGAGGTACCACCTCGTAATCTCAAAAGTAAACACACAGCTTAAATCGATAAACACAAAAGTTAACATCAAGAATTCTAGAGTTAAGACTGATAAAGATCAAGGAAAAGTAAGAAATCAATTAGGCATGTTGCACAGAGTTGAAATAAGCAATTAAAGCACGTAGACATGGGATATTAGATTAACAGGATAACTACACATGCTGGTATATCTCAATTAAGATGAAAACAGATCACTACTCAGTGAAAATCAGGTTTTACAACAAGTAGCCTATGTACGCACTCGTCACCTCACGTACACAGCGCTCACATATCACAATAGTAACAAATCCTAAGGGGATTTCCCCCAAACAAGGTTAGGAAAGCCACTTACCTCGAACCAAGCACAATCAATCAGCAAGAATGCCCTTTCCACGATTATCCCACTCCGAATGGCTCAAATCTAGCCAAAACAAGTACATATCATAAATAAAACTATAATAGACTAATCTAATTTATGAAATCAAGACTTTAACAAAAATTGCAAAATCCGTCCTAAAATGTCAACCCGGGCCCACGTCTCGGAATTGGGTAAAAGTCATAAAATATGGACGCTCATTCGCTTACGAGTCTAACCATAACAAATTTACTAAAATCCGACACCAAATGGCCTTTCAAATCCCCAAAATTCACTCTCCAAATCCCTAGCCTCAAACCACTAAATTTCAGCTCAAACATACACCAACTATGTGGGAAATCAGTGGGAAAATATCATTATTGAAGAAAAATAAATACAAGAATCTTACCTCAGTAATATCTTTGAAAACCCTCTCAAAAACCTCTAAAGTCTGAGCTCAAAATGATGAAAATGGCAAAAATTCTCGAAGTTTCGCTTAAGTAGGTTCTGCCCAGGCATTTCCGCACCTGCGGAGCCTGGGCTCGCACCTGCGCGTCCGCTTGTGCGGCGAAAAGAGCGCTTCTGCGCAAGCCACTTACTCCCCTCAGCCTCTGCACCTGCAATGAAGGGACCACACATGTGAGTGCGCGCCTGCGAAATCCTCTCCGCTTCTGCGGTTTTCTCTTCGCACCTGCGGACAGCCTTGCGCATTTGCGGGCATCGCAGATGCGGCCTTTTCCACACACCTACGACCCCTGACCAATCCACCGAACTCCGCTTTTGCGCCTTATTGCTCCAGGCCCCGTCGGCTTTTGCGCTCTATCTTTCGCAGATGTGGCTTCGCTTCTACGGGCCAATCTCGTACATGTGCCCACAGACCAAGCTTGACCAAACCGCACCTGCGCTCCTCCTTCCGCACGTGCGGTCTCCCCTCCGCAGGTGCGAAAAATACCATAAACCAGAAACTTCAGCAATTTGCATAAGTCCAAATTCAATCCGTTAAGCAACCAAAATGCACCCGAAGCCCCCGGGACCTCAACCAAACATACCAACAAGTCCTAAAACACCATACGAACTTAGTCGAGCCCTCAAATCACATCAAACAACTCTAAAAACATGAATCATCCTCCGATTCAAACTTAATGAACTTGAAACTTTCAATTTCTACAACCGATGCCGAAACCTATCAAACCACGTCCGATTGACCCCAAATTTTGCACACAAGTCATATTCAACCCTACAGACCTACTCCAACTTCCGAAATCGGAATCCAACCCTGATATCAAAAAGTCCACTACTGGTCAAAATCTCCAAAAATTTGATTTTCGCCAATTCAAGCCTAAATTAGCTACAAACCTCCAATTCACATTCCGGACATGCTCTGAAGTCAAAAATCACCCAACGAAGCTAACGGAACCCACGAAACTCCATTCCGAAGTCGTCTTCATACAGTTCCAACTACAGTCAAAATCCTAAGACTTAATCTTCCGTTTAGGGACTAAGTGTCCCAATTTACTCCGAAACCACAATAACAACCTCCCAGCAAGTCACATAAGCAGAAACAGACACGGGGATAGCAGTAAATATGCGATCGGGGCTAATACACTCAAAATGACCGGTCGGGTCATTACATCCTCCCCTTCTTAAAATAATTGTTCGTCCTCGAACGAGCATAGAGACATACCTGAAGTGGTGAAAAGATGAGGATAACGGCTGCGCATATTATGCTCGATCTCCCAAGTCGCCTCCTCGATCGGCTGACCCTTCCATTGCACCTTCACGGAAGTAATGTTCTTTGACCTTAGTTTTCTGACCTTCCTGTCCAAAATAGCCACTGGCTCCTCAACAAAATATAGATCCTTGTCCAACTGGACTGAGCTGAAATCCAACACATGGAACGGATTGCCGTGATACTTCCAGAGCATCGAGACATGGAATACTAGATGAACTCCTGCTAGACTGGGAGGCAAGGCAAGCTCATAAGCAACCTCCCCAACACGCCGCAACACCTCGAATGGGCCGATAAATCTTGGGCTCAGCTTGCCCTTCTTTCCGAACCTCATACCCTTCATGGGTGACACCCGGAGTAGGACCCATTCTCCAACCATGAATGCAAAATCGCGAACATTCCGATCCGCCTAACTCTTTTGTCTAGACTGGGCTGTGCGAATTCGATCCTGAATCAATTTAACTCTCTCCAAGGCATCCTGAACCAAGTCTGTACCCAATAGCCTAGCCTCACCCGACTCAAAACAACCCACTGGAGACCGGTACCACCTCCCATATAAGGCCTCACACGGTGCCATCTGAATGTTCGACTGATAATTTTTGTTGTAAGCAAACTCCGCAAGTGGCAAGAACTAGTACCAAGCACCCTAAAAATCTATCACACAAGCACGAAACATATCCTCCAGTATCTGAATAGTGCGCTCGGACTATTCATCCGTATGAGGGTGAAATGTTGTGCATAAATCAACCCGAGTACCCAACTCCTGCTCTATAGCCCTCCTGAATCGTGATGTAAACTGTGTACCTCGGTCAGAGATGATAGATACCGATATGCCATGAATCTTGACAATCTCGCGGATATAAATTCGAGCCAACTTCTCAGAAGAATAAGTAGTCATCACAGGAATGAAATGAGCTAACTTGGTCAGCCTATCCACAATCACCCAGACTGCATCAAACCTCCGCTGAGTCTGTGGGAGTCCAACAACGAAATCCATAGTGATCCGATCCTATTTCCACTCTGGAATTTCTAACTTCTGAAGCAACCCACATGGCCGTTGATGCTCATACTTCACATGCTGGCAAATTAGACACAGAGCTACATACTCCACTATGTCCTTCTTCATTCTCCTCCACCAGTAATGCTGTCTCAAGTCCTGATACAACTTCCCGGCACCCGAATGAATGGATTATCGCAAACTGTGAGCCTCCTGGAGAATCAACTCACACAACCCATCTACATTGGGCACACATAGCCTGCCATGCATCCTCAATGCACCATCATCCCCAATGGTGACCTGCTTAGCATCACCGTGCTGAACCGTGTCCTTAAGGACAAGCAGATGGGGGTCATCATACTGACGCTCCCTGATACGATCATAAAGAGAAGACCGAGAGACCACACAAGCCAATACTCGACTCGGCTCAGAAATATCCAATCTAACAAACTGGCTGGCTAAGGCCTGAACATCCAATGCCAGTGGCCTCTCTATTGCTGGTAGATATGCTAAGCTCCTCAAACACTCTGCCCAGCGACTCAAAGCATCTGTCACTACATTGGCCTTCCTGTGATGGTACAAAATGGTGATATCATAATCCTTAAGCAGCTCTAATCACCTTTGCTGACGCAAGTTAAGATCCTTTTGCTTGAACAGATGCTGCTAACTCCGATGATCAGTGTAAATCTCACAAAGAACACCGTACAAATAGTGCCGCCAAATCTTCAAGTCGTGAACAATAGCTGCTAATTCAAGGTCGTGGACATGATAGTTCTTTTCATGCACCTTCAACTGTCTGGACACGTAGGCAATCACCCTACCGTCCTGCATCAACATTGCGCCGAGACCAATCCGTGACACATCACAATATACAATATAAGACCCCAAACCTGTAGGCAATACCAATATTGGGGTTGTAGTCAAAGCTGTCTTGAGCTTCTGAAAGCTCTCCTCACACTCCTCTGTCCACCTGAATGGAGCACCCTTCTGGGTCAGCCTAGTCATAGGTGCTGCAATAGATAAGAAACCCTCTACAAATTGACGGTAATACCCCGCCAAACCAAGAAAACTCCGAATCTCAGTAGCTGAGGATGGTTTAGGCCAACTATGCACTGCTTCAATCTTCTTTAGATCCACATGGATCCCATCACTCAATACCACATGACCCAAGAATGCCACTAAGTCTTGCCAAAACTCACACTTTGAGAATTTTGCATATAACCTCATTTCTCGCAGGGTCTGAAGCACAATCATCAAGTGCTGCTCATGATCCTCCCGAGTCCGAGAGTACACCAGAATGTTATCAATAAACACAATCAAAAAAGGTTCAAGATACGGCTGGAACACATTGTGCATCAAGTGCATAAAAGTTGACGGAGCATTGGTCAGCCCAAAAGACATCACAAGAAACTCGTAGTGACCATACCAAGTCCTGAAAGCAGTCTTCGGGATATCTGGCTCCTGAATCTTCAACTGATGATAGCATGAACGTAAGTCAATCTTGGAAAACACTCTGGCACCCTGTAACTGATCAAATAAGTCATCAATACGAGGCAATGTATACCTGTTCTTCGCTATAAATTTGTTCAGCTGGCGATAATCAATACACATACGCATAGAACCATCCTTTTTCTTCACAAATAAGACATGAGCACCCCAAGGTGACACACTGGGCCGAATGAAGCCCTTATCAAGCAACTCCTGTAACTGCTCCTTCAACTCGTTCAACCCAGGAGGAGCCACATGATACGGAGGAATAGAGATGGGCTGAGTGTCCGGTAACAAATCAATGCCAAAATTAATATCTCTGTCGGGCGGTATGCCCGGAAGATCAATTGGAAACACATATGGAAAGTCCCTCTCTACTGAGACTGACTCAACTGTAGGGGCATCAATACTAACATCTCTCACATAAGCTAGATACGCGTCACACCCCTTCTCAACCATTCATTGAGCTTTAAGAAATGAAATAACTCTGCTGGGAGTATACTCTAAGGTACCTCTCCACTCTAATCGCGGTAATTGTGGTATAGCCAGCGTCACGGTCTTAGCGTGACAATCAAAAATACCATAATGGGGCGATAACCAGTCCATGCCCAAGATAACATCAAAGTCTACCATACTAAGCAATAATAAATCGGCTCTGGTCTCAAAACCACTAAGAGCAATCAAAAACGATCGATACACGTGTTCCACAGCAAGAGAATCTTCCACAAGAGTAGACACATAAATAGGGGAACACAAAGAATCCCGAGATACGCCCAAATACGGGGCAAAATAAGAGGACACATAGGAATAAGTAGAGCCTAGATCAAATAAGACCGATGCATCTCTATGACAGACCGGAACAATACTTGTAATGACAGAGTCGGAAGCAACTGCCTCTGTACAAGCAGGAAGAGCAAAATATCTGGCCCGGCCTCCCCCTCTAGGGCGACCTCATCCTCCCCGACCTCCACCTCGAGCTGGCTGAGTAGGTAGGGCGGTAGCTGGTGCTGGAATCATAGCCTGAGGACCCGGTGGAGCACGCGGTGTCTGATAAGTCTATGGAGGTGCACCCCTCCTAAATATGGGGCAATCCCTCACCATATGGCGGGTGTCGCCACACTCAAAACAAGCTCTTGGAGGGCGTGGCTGCTGTGACTCGCTCTGTCCAGGTCTGCTAGACTAATCGCTAAAAGCACCCCGTGCAGGAGGCGCACTAGATACTGGTGGTGCATAATAAGGCTCCTGGGGCCTAGAAGGGACCAAAATACCACTAGCGGCTAGAAGAGCTGAATGAACAGGGCGACTCACATAGCCCCTACAATGACAAGCTGCAGCTGGGGCACGAGTAACACTATAAGTGCCAGAATCTTGAGACCTCTTGGCCTCCCTATCCTCTCTCTCCCGAGCAAGCATACCCTCCAATCTCCTAGATATACTCACAACTTGCTAGTAAGAAATATCCATCTCCAACTCCCGGTCCATGCTAAGCCTGATACTGGGGTGGAGTCCCTCAATAAACCGACGAACCCTCTCTCGAACTATGGCAACCAAGGCCGGTGCATGTCAGGCCAAATCACTGAAGAGAACTGCATACTTTGATACAATCATAGCACCCTGGCGCAACTGCTCAAACTTTGCGCGCCATGCATCCCTCAGGCTCTGAGGGACATACTCTCTCGAAAACATGTCCGAGAACTGAGTCCATGTAAGTGAAGCTTCCTCAACTGGACTACCCAACTCATAAGCACGCCACCACTAATAGGCTGTTCCTCTAAGTTGGAATGTAGTAAGAGAAACCCCACTCGACTCTGCTACACCCATAGTACGAAGAATACGGTGACAATCCTCCAGAAAACCCTAGGCATCCTCTGACGCCAATCCACTGAAGGTAGGAGGGTGGTACTTCCTGTACCTCTCAAGTATGAGTTGCTCCACCTCAGAAACTGTTGTCCTAACCTCGGGCTGAGCTGGAGCTACCGGCTGCATCGGTATAATCTATGGAACATGGTCGACCTGAACCCGCTGCTCTGGAGTACCGGCGACGGGAGTCTGTACTCCTCCCCCGGCCTGAGATGTGGCAGGAGCAAGTGGAATCAATCCAGCCTGAGCTAAGGTGCTGAACATGCTCAGAAACTGGGCTAGAGTCTCCTGGAGGGCTGGTGCAGCAGCAGGTACCTCAGGTGCCTGCCCTCCAGCTGGAGCTACTGGGGGCTCCTCTGTAGCACCTCGTGCGGGTGCTCTGACTGCACCAAGTGGACGTCCTCGGCCTCTACCTTGGCCCCTGCCTCTCGCGGCTCTAGCAGGGGGCGCGGGTGTCTGATTATCAGATCCAGTTGTGCGTGTCCTTACCATCTGTGAAAGAATAGAATATAGAAATTTAGAATTTCGAAGTCAAAAATTTCGACGACAAGGAATCAAAGAAGTGTAATTTTTCCTAACAGTTCCATAGCCCCCCGAAGATAAATACAGACGTCTCTGTACCGATCTGCAAGACTCTACTAAACTTGCTTGTGACTCATGACACCTATGAACCTAGAGCTCTGATATCAACTTGTCACTACCCAAACTCCCTCCGTATAAAGTTGTAACGGCTCTCTACAACTAGGTAAGCCTAACATAATGCGGAAATAGCAAAAATGGAAGTAAAACCTAACAACTAAATGCAATAGACAACAAAATAACTAGTAATAATGTCGCCCGGCATGTACAATAACCAATACTATAGTAATATACAGTATTTCCAAAACCCGAAATATCATAAGTCACAAGCTATAGAAAGGAAACTAGTATCTCTATACACCAGAGTCTAACAAAGAAGTATGTAAGGTAAATGACATAGGAGAGAATAGAGGGGGACTCCGAAGTCGGCGGACGCAGCAGATGCACCTTGAAGTCTCCGTGCAGCAGCAAGCACTCTTAGCTAATAGCGAGGTTAATAAGAAGTACCTGGATCTGCACAAAACAAATATGTGCAGAATAGTAGCATGAGTACACCACAACGGTACCTAGTAAGTGTCAAGCCTAACCTCGGTAGAGTAGTGATGGGGTGAGGTCAGGGCCCACTGGTATATAACAAATAAAGCAGGAAAATGTAGCAATATAAGAAGAGACTGGAATTTAACAAAAAGGAAAACACAACAAAAATAGCAGCGCAACACACAGGATTAAACAGCAGGGGATCTCCCGAGATACCGTCTCGCAGTCCCAAAATAAATATGCAAAGAGATCTCCCGAGGTACCGCCTCGTAGTCTCAAAAGTAAATGTGCAGGGAGAACTCCCGAGGTACCGCCTCGTAGTCACAAAAATAAATATGCAGGAAGAACTCCCGAGGTACCACCTCGTAGTCTCAAAAATAAATATACAGGGACAACTCTCGAGGTACCGCCTCGTAGTCTCAAAAGTAAATATACAGGAAGAACTCCCGAGGTACCGCCTCGTAGTCTCAAAAGTAAATATATAGGGAGAATTCTCGAGGTACGGCGTCGTAGTCTCGAAAGTAAATATGCAGGAAGAACTCCCGAGGTACCGCCTCGTAGTCTCAAAAGTAAACACACAGGTCAAACCGATAAATACAACAATTAACAGCAAGAATTCTACAGTTAAGACAGATAAAGATCAAGGAAAAGCAAGAAATCAATTAGGCATGTTGCACAGAGTTGAAATAAGCAGTTAAAGCACGTAGACATGGGATATTAGACTAACAGGATAACTACATATGCTGGTATAACTTAATTAACATGAAAACAAATCACTACTCAATGAAAACCGGGTTTTGCAACAAGTAGCCCGTGTACGCACTCGTCACCTCACATACACGATGCTCACATATCACAACAGTACCAAATCCTAAGGGGATTTCCCCCACACAAGGTTAGGCAAGCCACTTACCTCGAACCAAGCTCAATCAATCAGCAAGACTGCCCTTTCCTCGATTATCCCACTCTGATTGGCCCAAATCTAGCGAGAAACAGTTATATATCATAAATACAACTATAATAGACTAATCTAATTAATGAAATTAAGACTTTAACAAAAATTCTGAAATCCGACCTAAAAAGCCGACTCGGGTCCACGTCTCAAAATCGGGTAAAAGTCACAAAATATGAACGCCCATTCGCTCACGAGTCTAACCATATCAAATTTACTAAAATCCGACACTAAATGGCCCTTCAAATCCCCAAAATTTACTTTTCACATCCTTAGCCTCAAACCCCCAAATTTCACCTCAAAAACATACCAACTACGTGGGAAATCAATGGGGAAACATCATTATTGAAGAAAAATAAATACAAGAATCTTACCTCGAAAACCCTCTCAAAAACCTCCAAAGTCCGAGCTCAAAATGATGAAAATGTCCAAAAATCTCGAAGTCTCGCTTAAGTAGGTTCTGCCCAGGCATTTCTGCACCTGCGGAGCCTGGGCTTACACCTGTGTGTCCGCTTGTGCGGCGAAAAGAGCGCTTCTACGCAAGCCACTTACTCCCCTCAGCCTCCGCACCTGTGATGAAGGGACCACACATGCGAGTACGCGCCTGCGAAATCCTTCTCCGCTTCTGCGGTTTTCTCTTCACACCTGCGGACAGCCTTGCGCATTTGCGGGCATCGCAGATGCGGCCTTTTCCACGCACCTACGACCCCTGACCAATCCACCGAACTCCGTTTTTGCATCATATTGCTCCAGGCCCCGTCCGCTTCTGCACTCCATCTTTCGCAGATGTGGCTCCGCTTCTGCGGGCCAATCTCGCACATGCGCCCACAAACCAAGCTTGACCAAACCGCACCTGCGCTCCTCCTTCCGCACGTACGAGTTCGCATGTGCGGTCTCCCCTCCGCAGGTGCAAAAAACACCATGAACCAGAAACTTCATCAATTTGCATAAGTCCAAATTCAATCCGTTAAGCAACCGAAATGCACCCGAGGCCCCCGGGATCTCAACCAAACATACCAACAAGTCCTAAAATACCATACGAACTTAGTCGAGCCCTCAAATCACATCAAACAACACTAAAAATATAAATCACTCTCCGATTCAAATTTAATGAACTTGAAACTTTTAATTTCTACAATCGATGCCGAAACCTATCAAACCACGTCCGATTGACTCCAAATTTTGCACACAAGTCATATTCAACCCTACAGACCTACTCCAACTTCCGGAATCGGAATTCAACCTTGATATCAAAAAGTCCTCTACCGGTCAAAATCTCCAAAAATTTGATTTTTACCAATTCAAGCCTAAATTAGCTACAGTCCTCCAATTCACATTCCGGACATGCTCCGAAGTCCAAAATCACCCAACGAAGCTAACGGAACTGACGAAACTCCATTCCAAAGTCGTCTTCATACAGTTCCAACTACGGTCAAAATTTTAAGACTTAAGCTTCCGTTTAGGGATTAAGTATCCCAATTCAATCCAAAACCACAATAATAACCTCCCGGCAAGTCACATAAGCAGAAAAAGACACGAAAAAAGCAGTAAATAGGGGATCGGGGATAATACACTCAAAACGGTCGTTCGGATCGTTACAAGCGTGGCATCGTTTCCCTCATTGTGGGTGTCACCGATTGAATCCTCGAGATGAGTCTGGTATCCTTGAACCTCAGGATTGTGTGTTTTGTTAACACTATTATCTGTCATTTTTTATGATTTCTTGCTAAGATAAATAGCCAAAACACGTTAGTAAAAAAGGCAAGAATCAACTTAATTACACAGATGTCTAGGCCCCACGGTGGGTGCCAAACTGTTTATTCGCAAAACGGTACAGTTGAATTTATACGTAGTTTCTAGACAAGTGAATTAATTTGATCCTGAAATAATAAAATAATTAAAGAAATGCACAATACTTAGTCTTGAAATGATGATAAAATCACGAAGAACAATGATTTGGGAGCAGAGCTTCCGGGCACAACAGTGATGAAACCAAGGAACAAGAAAGTAAAATTATATAAAGCTTTTTATTGATTATAGCGTCAGTTTGCCAAGAAAATCGTGTCCTTTATAATGATAACATAGATCACTATTTATAGTTGCACCTAGGAAACAAGGTTCTAGGATTATGCCCTTCTTTAATATCAATTATGAGGGCCATTGAAGAAAGTGTAACAGTGAGCATAAATTCTCTGTAACGGGCAATGCACCAAATGCTGTAGAATATTCTCCACTAAATGCTACAGGGCAGAGGGTATTTATTGCATCTTTATGAGCGTTATTCTTTCCGGTGACAGACGGGACAATTACCTTCGATTTTAACTATCCCCGTCTTAAGTTCCACGTGTTCCTCTTTTGGACGACCACGTAGCATAGCATATTTTACTCTATACACTTCTCTTGTTTGCAAAATCTATTTTCATGAACAAAACTCTCTCAAATTTATGGAATATTACAAAACTACATCTAGTCGAAAAAAGAAAAATCAAAAGTTGTTTTATTGTCAAAAGAAGGCATAATCTACGTCCCAATATATCGAGTGTTTAGTCAATTTTAGATGAACTTGTACTCTTACGGAAGTTAAAGTGAGTAATAGTCTGTTTGGCTAAGTTTCTCCAATCCTAGAAGTATTCTTTTTCTTCAAAAAAAGTAATTTTTTTTTCAAACTAGAAGTGTTTGGCCAAGCTTTTGAAAGAATAAAAAGTGTTTTTGAGGAGAAGCGGAAGCAGTTTTGGAGAAGCAGAAAAAAGTAGCTTCTCTTCCAAAGTACTTTTGAGAAAAATACATTTAGAATCAATTTTTAAAAGTTTGACATTAATTAACCAAACACAAATTATTTCTCACCAAAAGTATTTTTGAAAAAAACACTTCTTAAAATAAGCTGATTTTTGGCGCTTAGCCAAACAGGCTACAAAGTTGATGAATTGTCAATGTAAATGCACATATGAATGATATGCGTAGATGTACAATGATGATGGAAGGCACATTAAGATCAATTGGGATTGGACATATGATTAGGCTAAAGCATAGAATAAAAATTCTCAACCACAAATTATGTTTGAAGAGGGAGAACATATAGCGTCGTCTCATTCTCTCGAAAGAACTTTATAAAGAAATGTCAAAATTTGAATTTTCTAGGAATGATACATAATTACCTAGAATTGTCCCAATTATTAATGCACCCTTATATTTTGTAAGGGTCTTATCATCCCCTTGTTTTTGTTTAAACTATAGAGTAGTAAATATCACCTTTTTGAGCTGATGTGACATCTTTTAACATTTTACCCGCAATTATAGCGCGTGATAACAAAAAAAACTGCCCCATATCTGATTGTTTTTTCATTTTTACATTTTTATTTTGCTTTGACTTTTCTTGTTCCTTTTTTCTTTCCTTCTTCTTTCTCTTCTTCAATTAAACCCCACTACACTAACCCATCAAAGAGGCCAAACTCTATTCTCCAAATTTCCGTTGTAGTCAAGCTGGAGCATTGACTATTTTGTTTGCTTTATCTTCTTCTTTTTTTTATTAATAAAAGCTAAAATAAACCTTTTCAGGCGAAAGAATTTAAAGGAGAAAATCTAGTTGTTCTACTCTAAAGGTTGCATTCAATTTGTGGAGCTTCAGATTTGGTGTTGAATGGGTGCTTATTGTGAATGAAAGGTTATTTTTGACTAAAGATTTTTAAATTGAGAGATTGGGATGAGAAAGAAAAAAGCATCTTTCACTGGAAAAATATTTCTGGCGCGAGTGAATCTTTTTCCGGTCAAACCTGTTGATTTTCGCTAGTTTTTCTACGGTGCTTCATTGATCGTCTCTCTTTGACGATGGTAGCTTTTTATGGAAGATGGGTTTTTTTTTGGACTGGCTGATTTTCATGATTTTCTTTTTTGGAGGTGGATGGATTTTCTTTTCTACGGTGAGATTTTTGGTTTAGTTACCAGATTCTTCAAGCTAGTTCCGCTTCTTGCTCTTCCAATTCAGAAAGACTTGTCGGAAATCACCGCTTGATTTACATGTTTGAGAAATGATATTAGTTAGGGAAGAGAAAAGAAAAATAAAAGAAGAAAAGTAAAAAAAAAAAATTCTTTTAATAAAAGAAATGTTGTAAAATTTGAAAAATAAAATAAGTAATAAAAAGACAAAATTAAGTGGCGAAAGATGGTTGGTGCGTGCATTATACTACTTTTTCCTGGAACTGGTATTGATCACAACGGTGATAATGTATTTTTATTAGATTGGTCAGAGTCCAAAATTCATAGTTTATGTTCGTTGCTTCCATAACGAAACAAAATTAGTCATCAAGACAGAGAAAGTAACAAAGAAGTCTCTCTTCCGTGGAAAAAGCAGTAGTTTTCAAGAAAACAGTAGAAGAAAACGACGACAAATTTTAGGACCCCATGCCAAACTGATACCTACTGTAGTATTCGGCAGCAGAAATAAAAAAAACATACAAGCTTAGCATGTCACGTTCTTATGTTTCCATTTTCTTTAGTTCTAGCCAACTCTTTGATGTCATGAATGAGACAGTCGAGGTTATTGTACGATGAACCACCTTCTCCAATACTTAGTTTTGCCAACTTTGATAATTCCTCAATTGATTTCTTGAACTCGTCTCTTTTTGTTTCCATCAGATCCTTTATCGTTCTCTCTATAGTTGATCTATCACACATGTCCTTCATGTCCAACCCAATTTGCCATAATTCATTTACTAATCTGCTTGTGACTCTCTGATCCACATATTGTGGCCAGCATATCATGGGCTTTCCCTCGATGACACTTTCCAATGTTGAGTTCCACCCACTATGTGTTAAAAATCCAGAAATAGATGGGTGGGCCAGTACCATCTTTTGTGGAGCCCAACTCACTACGTAGCCATTTCCCTTGCAACCCTCTGCAAGTTCCTTCATAAATTGGACGTCTGATTTGCCTCCCTTCAAAATGTTGGGCCTCATAACCCACAAAAATTTAACTTTACTATTCAGTAGGCCATGTCGAAATTCCAAAATTTCCTTCTTCGATAAAACTACAGCACTTCCAAAACTCACATAAATTACTGATCCCATGGGCTGCGCATCAAGCCATTTAATAGAACTATGATCTTCTTCCCACAAACTATTTGAGAAGGGCAATGATGGAGTGTTTTTTGAAGCAAGTTTAGCCTTTAAGTGCAAGTGTACAGGCCCAATTGCATATGTTTTGGGAGAGTAGGAACGAATGCAAGAAAGAAAAGACCTGTCTAAATCTTCAAATGTATTCAATATGAGACCATGGGATTGTGGGATCCGCTCAATCTGCTTCAAAGCGGCTAGGAAATTTGGATCAGTCTTATAATCCATGAGACAAAAGTGTGGAAGATCTCGTCGGCGAAGAAGACCTTCCATGGCTGGTATATGTGTTACTGATGCATCCAAGTCATTGTCTAAGAAGAAAATATAAAGTTAGTTTGGTTAAATTTACAATTGCGGCATTCCAGGTTTGGATGTGTTTACCCTAAAAAACGGATAACAATTAAATTTGTAAGTGATTTTAAGGATACGTGGATTTATTCAATACAAACGGTAAAGATTACCAGAATAAATAAATAAGAGATGTAATAAACTATCAAATTGCTTGAAAATAGGGGGGATGATTCTGGACTCGAGGGCAGCCCTAATAAGGTATCCGTCTTCGATCCCGGGCTTATAATAATGAAACACTGACCAACAAACAAAAGAGCTTTGAATAACAGAATAATAGTATATTGCCTTGGTATGCGTGTTACAATGTGTTTAATGAACATTGAGACCCCCCTTTATATAGTAGGGGAGTCCTACTCTAGGTACAATTCCATAAAAGGTAAAAAAAAAAACCTTCTGTTTAATTAATCACCGAATTTTCGCCGGTACGTGCCGAGATTTGCACCGTGATACCCGGTCGGTCACGGATATCACGGCCCTCTGTTAATCGTGTTCGGTTGCTCAATAATGTTCTCTGAAGTCTTTTGGGATTTGGATCGATCCTGGGGTCATGGCCCGATATTCCCGAAGGCGGGTGCCGTGTCCCCGAACCCTGTCTCGATGAGACCCTTGCCTCGATTCTGGCTCCTTATCATCACGTGTCTTGCTCGATTCACCTTATCGGAAATTGGGGTATCCCATAGGCCCGGTTTGACCCGTATACAGATAGTCCCCTCATTTCTTGGAGAGTAAGTTTTACAAAAACGATGAGGAATGACATGAGTTCTTCAATCCCTTCTTCAGCACGCCGTGACACTAAACGACAAAGAAATTGAAACGTCCCGTCAGTCGCGTCGTACTGACCCCAAACGTGTGTCAGCCATCGGCAGGTCGTTCGTGGATGCGAAACGGCGCACAACCTCTATAAATAGTCATTCCTTCGTTCATTTTTTACTTTTGACCAAGCTCCTACCTTCGATCCTTCAAGATATCACCACCTTCCTTCATTTTTCAACATTCTTACCTTCGTTCTTCAAATTGCAATCTTTCTTTTACCCTTCACTTAAGCCAGCGTGCCTGATTTT
The DNA here is from genome assembly GCF_000390325.3 of Nicotiana tomentosiformis. Taxonomy (NCBI): domain Eukaryota; kingdom Viridiplantae; phylum Streptophyta; class Magnoliopsida; order Solanales; family Solanaceae; genus Nicotiana; species Nicotiana tomentosiformis. The sequence continues at coordinate 56,059,009 of NC_090814.1, forward strand.
CTCAGCAAGTTTTTACTCTTCATCTCCTCATCTTCCTTCAGACTTTCAAACCTTTTACCCAGAAAAAAATGGCGAAGACTTCCAAAACCATTCCCCAGAAAGGTGTTTCTTCTTCCTTGTAGCCGACCACTGAGGTCGAGAAGACCGCCCCTGATGTGGTCATCCTCGAGAGGTCTACACCGGGTGCTAAAAACACGAATCACCCTCTGATTCAAACTTAATGAACTTAAAATTTCCAATTTCTACAACTGATGCCGAAACCTATCAAACCATGTCCGATTGACCCCAAATTTTGTACACAAGTCATAATCAACCCTACGGACCTACTCCAACTTCCGGAATCGGAGTCCGGCCCCGATATCAAAAAGTCCACTACCGATCAAAATCTCCAAAAATTTAATTTTCGCCAATTTAAGCCTAAATTAGCTACAGACCTCTAGTTTACATTCCGAACACGCTCCTAAGTCCAAAATCACCTAACGAAACTTCATTCCGGATTTGTCTTCATATAGTTCCAATTATGGTCAAAATCCTAATTAAATAGCCAAAACACGTTAGTAAAAAAGGCAAGAATCAACTTAATTACACGGATGTCTAGGCCCCACGGTGGGCGCCAAACTGTTTACCCGTAAAATGGTACATTTAAATTTATACGTTGTTTCTAGACAAGTGAATTAATTTGATCCTGAAATAATGAAATAATTAAAGAAATACACAATACTTAGCCTTGAAATGCTGATAAAATCACGAAGAACAATAATTTGGGAGCAGAGCTTCCGGGCACAACAATGATGAAACCAAGGAACAAGAAAGTAAAATTGTATAAAGCTTTTTATTGATTATATCATAAGTTTGCACACTTTCAAACCTTTTACCTAGAAAAAAATGGCGAAAACTTCCAAAACCGTTCCCCAGAAAGGTGTTTCTTCTTCCTTGTAGCCGACCACTGAGGTCGAGAAGACCGCCCCTGATGTGGTCATCCTCGAGAGGTCTACACCGGGCGCGGCCACTGATGAACCGACGGTCGAACATCCCTTAAAAATGTTCGTCCCGGGGGGGAGGGGGGGGAGGGGGAAAGTGTTCGATTAATGACGACAACAAGGCTGAAAAGCCCTCTATGGTCCAAGGCCGAGGTGAGGCAGTGTTACGGTACATCTGCTCCATTACTGAGGCCGTTCTTCCTAAGGTTCGAAAGGACTGCGATTGGACGGATAAGGACGTAGTAATTTCCGGGCCTGATGACGATATTACTACCCATGTTGAGGGATATCTGAGTGTTTACGCTTATCCTTTTATATTAGACCTGGTGGACCCGGTCATCCTGGACTTCTGTAGGAGGTACGAAGTATGCCTTGGCCAGATTCCCCCATCGCTGTGGAGGATCGTGATTCTCCTCCATTTTTTTGTGAACAAAATTGATTCCTGCACGTTTACCATCGATCATCTACTCTACTTGTATAATCCCTAAATCTTCCAGGGAGGAAGGGGGACTGATAAAGCTTGTTTGTCGAGCTAGCAAAGCCCCATTGTCAAGTATCGACGAGGACCGGGATCGGGGCTGGCAGGGATGCTTTGTTTGGGTGAAAACCGCAGACTTGATCCCTGTCGAGTGGAGGCCATTCCCCGAGAAGTGGAACGTGTCACGTAAGTATAACTCCTTTAAAACGTTTATTTTATGTATTATCTTCCATTTTCTCATCGGTGCTTGCTGTGGTGCATCCCTCGCTTGAGTCCCAAACGCCATTCCTCGGCTCAAGGAGTAGATCAAAGGCATTTGTTCGTAGATTCTTTATGCCGAACGCTCGTGGCGCGAGCTCTCGAAGGGTCGCTGGGAGACCCGTTCTCATGGTAAGATTCTTCTCTCCGAGTGGAAGCACTAGGCTTTCTTTTTCAACACTATGTCCTCATTATTTCTCTTCTTTTTTGCAGGCTTGCCTAAGACCATCGAGATTAGGCTCTTGGCAGGGGGGGAGGACCTGCCCGTTGATCCTTCCGCTTCAGGGCAGCCTGTAGCCACAGTTAGAGAGAAGAAAAGGAGGTGGGCCCCGAGTTTCCCGAGCTCGGAGAAGAAGAAACCAAGGAGAAGGTTGGCTCGTAAGCCAAAGGAAAACTCCAGCTCCCGAGTGCCTGACTCAAATTCACTCTTTCGGCTCAAGGATGAGCTCGAGGAGGACGATCTTTTTGTGGCCCGCAAGCTGCCCTTTCACGAGGAACAGGTGGCAGCCGAGGGGGAAATGACGAAGGCTAATACCCCTCAAGTTCACGAGGCTGGTACAGAGGTGAGGGTCGATACCTCTCGAGTCGCCGGCTCAGCGCCACCCGGTATTATAGAAATTTGGGGATCGCCCTCGTTCATATAGTCCATGTTTGATGAAGCCCGAGTGACGAAGGAGCGATCCAATAAAGGGGCTCATGGAGTGGACGATCCCCTCCGATGCTTCTTTTGATGGTGTAGACTCAACCGCCCTGGAAAACTTCTCCAGGTTGGGTGACTTAGCGGTGCCGAGGAAAAGTTCACCCTCGGGGGTCGGTGGGCCGAACTCGACCCCGAGGTTGGTCAACCGGTTCCCCGCTCCGAGCACGGATCCTGGCCGGAAGCGATCAGTTGTTATCACCGTCCTAGAGGATGCCCGGGTTCTTTCTACCCCTATCGGGGTAGCTAGCTACCTCCGGTGCCTGGAAATCGAAGAAGACCAGGCAAAAATGAACGACGTGGATACGCTATGCTTGTTCAACGAAGCACAAGAGGCATTAAACCGGGTAAAGTGTTATCACATGCTTTTATCTTCGAATTTAGTTTTTGATGACTCTAATGCCTTTTCTTTTTCATGTTTTGTGGGCCTTGGTGCTCCACCATGAAACCTTTCTCCGATACCGGGATGAGCTTAGCCAACTCGAGGCCGAGGTCAAAGAGCTTGTTGAGAAGAGGGACATGTATAAGCTTCTCAGCGAGCAACGCGAATGAGAAGTCAAAAATCTCCGGGCTGAGTTTGACGCGGGTCAGAAGAACATGCCGACCTAGTGGAACAAGTAAATATCTTCAAAGTTAGTGATGACGAGTTATGTTTGGCGACTAACGGTCAAAACTCACAGGTCCAGCAGAAGCTTGATCGGATCGACCAGCATCGAGCGAAGATGGATGGGGTCAAGGCTATAGCCGAGGAGTAGAAGGGCAAAATGTACCGATTGGCTTCGGAAAAGGAGACTGCCCGGGAGCAACTAGCCTCGGCGAAGGTCCAATTTCGAGGGGCGAGGGAGAAAATTGAGGCTTGGTCCTAAAATATCGAAGACCTCCAGTCCCAACTGGGTTCGGCCGTTGTTGAACAGGATACCCTTGGCAAGGAGCTTAAAATGGCCAAGTCAGCGGCGGAAATAACAAGGGCCGATGCTGAAGAGATGGTGGCCCAGTACAGAGCTGATGCTGAGGTAGCCCAGGATTGCCTGAAAGTCACTATCGAATACGTGAAGTGATAGTACCGAAGAGAGGCTCTTGAGGAAGTTCATACTCGGGGGTTTGACCTTTCGGCCGAGTTCGAAAATGCTAAGAGGCTCGAGGCCGACGCCAAGAAGTTGGAAGATCCCGAGGACGAGGAAGGCTCCGAGGGTTCCGGCGAATCCGAGGGCGAAAAAGACCCCGATGGTCCCGGCGACGAGGCGGACTCCGGCGAAGATTAGACTCAGGTGCCTTGTATATTTTCTTTATTTTTGTATTTTTGTATATTTTATTGAAGTCGTTTGGCCTTTGTAAAGATCTTTATATATATATATATATACAAGGCTTTTCTTTTTTCCCTTTGGAAATTTTTAAGTTTGTTTCTTTTGGTTTTTTCTTTACGATTGCAAAGATTTCAAATGCCTTAGCACGTAGTAATAAGGTCTTGTTCGGAGGTTCGAACAAGGCTTGTTCTCGATGTAATTTTGCTCAAAACTCGTGGGGGCTTTGTATGACCGGAAGCTTTCCCCAAAGCGCTTACTTACAAGTTTTTAGATTATAATTTTGCTGAGGGTAGCTTTTGGACCGGTTTAGAATTTTTGAAGGCCTTATGTTTTAGTTACGGGTTTCGGACATCTCCGAGCCGTTTCTAGGATGGCAGTAGCCTTTTAAGTTCGGGTAATGCCCAATAGGCTTATTACCCCGGGCTTCGATACCCGAGCCGTCCGGGCTTGCCCAGGACTACAGTCCCCGAGTGGGGGTGGTTGTAACCTTTAAAGTTCGGGCACTGACTAATAGGTTTTTGTGCCCCTGAGTTTCGACAGCCCGAGCCATCCGAGTTGGCCTTGGACAACAGTCCCCGAGTCGGGGTATTCTCTTGGATCCGTATAGAGGTGGCCCTTGGGCTCTATGTTCTTAAGGAACAAAATGTAGTAATTTTTAGGAGACAAAATATGTATCTACAAGGTAGAAACTTTCTTTAATTTCTGTGCGCAACATACAAGATTGTAAATGTGTACAAGCTTCGTGTTATGGCTTAAGTGATCTATGTGGGAACAATTCATTTGACCGTTTGGCCCTTATAATAAATCCTATCCACTGAGCCCAGAATGTTTGAGCACAAAGTTTCTTTCCTTGCTAAAATCATTATCCGAGGGTGATGGCCCCCAGTATTCGAGGCCGATCGTAGAGAGGGTCCGGATACTGTTAATGTGATCCTCGACTCCGGTTCATAACCGGTCTTCAGTTCTAAGATTGCACGATTACCGTTGCCTCGTTAAAAATCTTGCCGAAAAACCCATTTCGGACAAAACCGGTTCAAGGGAAAAAAGAGTGCAATGCTTGCTTTCATGTCTAAAAGCCGCATCATCCTTTGGCCGTTGCCTGCAAACGTCAGTCCAATTCATAACACATGTAAAGAAAAGAATGAATAGGGTCGTACCTTAGCAGTAGTATCGTTTTAAGTGGGTTACGTTCCAGTTGTTCTGTAATCGCTCACCTTTCACTGCTTCGAGTTTGTATGATCCTTTGTCGGTGATCTCGATAATTCGATATGGACCTTCCCAATTTGGTCCCAGCTTCCCTTCGTTCGGGTTCCGGGTGTTCAGTGTCACCTTTCTTAACACTAAGTCCCTGATATTGAAGTGTTGGAGGTTGGCTCTCCTGTTATAATACCTTTCGATTCGTAACCGGACGGGGGCGATTTTGCGCCTTTCGTCCAATAGTTCCAGGCTCGTGCTCATGGCCTCATCGTTTGACTCTTCGGTCGCATATCAGAACCTAAGACTCGGTTCTCTTACTTCTACCGGTATTAGCGCTTCGACACCGTAGACCATCGAGAAAGTGGAGACCCCGGTACTAGATTTTGAGGTTGTACGATACGCCCACAGGACTTCGGGCAAAATTTTCTTCCATTTTCCTTTGGCGTCGACCAACCTCTTCTTAAGATTTTGGAGTATGGTTTTGTTCATAGACTCCGCCTGCCTGTTCTCACTAGGGTGATAGGGTGTTGATATGATACTTTTGATCTTGTGGTCCTCGAAAAATCTACTCACCTTACTGCCGATGAACTGCTTCCCATTGTCGCACATGATTGTGGCCGGCATTTTGAACCGGCATATGATGTGGTCCCAAATAAAATCAATAACTTCTTTCTCCCTGACTTTCTCAAATGTCTGGGCTTCCACCCATTTAGAAAAATAGTCAGTCATAAATAATATAAATTGAGCCTTACCGGGGGCCCATGGCAGGGGGTCGACGATGTCCATTCCCCATTTTATGAATGGCCAGGGTGAATTGACCGAATGTAGTAACTCCCTGGGCTGATGATTCATTGGTGCATGCCTCTGACACCCGTCGTATTTTCGCACAAACTCCTTTGCGTCTTTAATAAGAACATTTAGCATATAATAATACCCTAATCAAGCCAAGTGCGAAACATTTCTGTCTTTCGTGATTCGTGCCCATTTTAAACAATCTAGTATTACTATGTATTTTATTTTTCTCCTCCCCAAATTTAATACATTGTTCAATTTAATGAGATTCAAACTAATCAAACTATGACTAACATGATGAATGTATTCTTTCACCATTTTGATATGAGAAAAGTTGCAAACTTATAATAATTTTCTTGCAGTTTCGAATATCTAAATTTTGATTAATACAAAATTAATCAAATCAAAGCTAACTTCGAAGTTTAACTGATTGACTCAGTTCAACATATAGGGAGAGAGACGCGAATACATGTTTCTAGCTAGAATTTAGATTATAATTAGTTGTCAAATAAATAATAAGGACTCAGGCTTCTCTCCCTACATTGGGACGCCATTACTAGTAACGCTAGTGTCCAGCGATAATATTCTTTTCTGTGTGTGTGTGTGTTTGGTGTGTGTGTGGGGGGGGAGGGGGCAGGGTGCTGGTAAATAGTGGTAATCTTATTTAACTTGAATTTACGAAACAAAAACAAAGAAAGAAAAATGAGTGAGGGAGAGAAAGAGAGAGTACCTTTAAAGGGAAGCTCGCCAGATTCAATAAGTTTTGACAGACACAAGTAAACCCAAACGCAGGACGGGCTAATGGTGTCAAAGGGAATAACTGGAACTCCCATTTCATTTCCAATATCAACCACATAATAAGACAGGGCATCTGGTATAACACATGTCACCGGTTCTTTGGCTCCACTTCTAAGCATATTTTCTCAAAGAAAAGGCTCTGCCACGGTCTGCACGGAGCTGATAATGTCCCCGAATTGTTCGACCGAGCGTGAGTGTTCCTCGGGAAGGCCATCAGGTATTGCGAGGAATCGAAAACCGGGATATTGCTCGAAACGAGATTGGACATTGGTGTGGCGGAGGAGACGTTCTTGGTTGTGGATGGTGTTGAGGAAGGTGACCTTCAGGCCTGAAAGGCAGAAGAGCTCGGCCAGCTGCAGCATAGAGTTAATTGGGCCTTGCATTGGAAGAGGAAAGATGAGAACGTGAGGAAACGTTGCTTCTTTGTGCTGGTGCTCCATAACGTGAGGTCAGTTTGCTTGACTGGATATGTGAAATTAGGCTTTGGCGTCTCATATTTTATAGATTGAGTTGGTACAGCATTTGCCCTTCCCAGTTTTCTTCTCATCTGTGTCTTTAATTAATTATTTGGTGGGTTGATGCCTTGATACTTTGGCACATGTAAAGAGGGTCATAAATATATTTGTTAAGTGAAGAAATTATACTTAATTTCAAGTGGAAAGGAAAATTTTCAGTTTTCCACATGACTCGTTCCAGCGGCCTGTGTAACCATTTTTATACGATTGCCAATTATTATGAGTTGTACATTGTATACGGTCGAAATCGAGCTCGCATACGACATGGTAGGTCAGGTTCGGAACATGGCAATAAAGAACTGAAGATCGACCCCAAATCCACCGGGCTAGAATCCGGGGTTGGAACCCCCGCCTTCGAGAATATCGAGTTCGTGATCCCAAAATCGATCCTAGCCCCGAACGAGCTCGAAGAAACATTGTTAGCATAACAGAAGACCGAAATATCCGTGACCAGTCGGATATTACGGCGGGAATCTCAGCATACATTAATGAGGAACTGGCAATTGGAAAATCAAGAGATTTTTTACCTTTTATAGAATTGTACCTAAAATAGGACTTATCTACTATATAAAGGGGGTCTCATAATTCATTTAATACATTGTAGCACGCATTTCAAAGCAATACATTGTTATTTTCTCTTTCAGCACTTGTTCTTCTGTCTCGTGATACTGATCAAAGTGTATCTGGCTCAAGGGTAGCTAACCTTCCGAGATTGAAAGTGTCCAATTCGTGTGTTTTGAATTTACTTTATCATTGTTTATTTCAATTGCAACTTAATTTATCACTTTGTATCAAGTTAATCCTCGTATCCTTAAAATCACTTACAAATTTAATTGTTATCCGATTTTGAGGGTAAACAGTTTGGCGCCCACCGTGGGGCTAAGGATAATAGTGGTTATTTGATACAAATTTTCATAACACACTACTTTACACTTGTTCTTTGAAGTGTATCTAATTTCAGGTTAAATCTCAAAATGCCAAACTCTCAATCACCACCCCTACATGTTGACAATGAGTCAGGTCATCAAGGTGAAAATAACAACATAGTGCCCAGTAACGAGGTATCGCCCGTTGATCCCATCGGAATTTCGGTCGCGGACCCGATCGATGTTAATTCACATGTGGCTATCAACGCAAACTTCCCAACCGATCCCGAGAATAACGTCCGTGATGGATCCCGTTCAGAAGCTCAAACACATAAAATATTGGAGGAGACGGGATCAATTTACGGATGATCTTCAAAATGTTACAGGCTCAACAGGTGGTGATAGATCAGTTACAGAACCAAAACCGCGCACCTTGCAGAATGGAACCTGATCCGTCCCGGAAGTAACCCGCAATGATGAACCGGTTACAGAGAGGTCGAATGAAAATGAATCGGGGACTAACCCCGAGATCGCAAAGATACTCGAGGAACTGTCAAAACGGATAGAATCAAGGGAAAAGAAAATCGAAGCTAATGACAAAAAGGTAGAAACCTATAATTTCAGGGTCGATCAAATTCCAGCCGCACCGCCAATATTGAAAGGCCTGGATTCCAAGAACTTCGTGCAAAAACCTTTTCCTCAGAGCGCGGCTCCAAAGCGATCCCTAAGAAGTTCCGCATGCCCGAGATTCCTAAGTACAACGGAACGACCGACCCAAATGAGCATGTTACCTCCTGCACATGTGCCATCAAAGGGAACGACTTGGAAGATGATGAGATCGAGTTTGTCTTGTTGAAAACGTTCGTAGAGACCCTATCAAAAGGAGCTATGATATTGTATCACAGCTTAACTCCTAATTCTATTGACTCATTTGCTATGCTTGCAGATTCTTTCGTGAAAGCACATGCCAGGGCTATCAAAGTCGAGACTAGGAAATCATATCTTTTCAAAGTAAAACATAAGGATAATGAGATGCTCATAGAGTTCGTGTCCCAGTTTCAAATGGAACGGATAGACCTACCACCGGTAGGACCTTTTCAAAGTAAAAATTAAGGATAATGAGATGCTCTTGGGCCATTCAGGCTTTTACCCAAGGACTCAACATTCAGAGCTTATTGGCTTCACAGTAGTTGAAACAAAACTTGGTGGAATATCCGGCTGTCACTTGGGCCGATGTCTGTAACCGGTATCAATCGAAAATCGGGGTTGAAGATGATCATCTTGGGCCCCCTTCCTAGTCCGTATATCCCGTTAGAACCATCGACAGAGTTAAGAGAGACATCGATTGTGAACCGAGATCAAACAGGGATCGGTATCAGACGTTCAATGGGGACTGATGAAATAGTGGGTCCGGACGGAACTCTATAAGAAATGAAATGAGAAGTGATCGAGGTCAGAACAACCGGGGACTCATGAGCAAAAACAGCTTCGACATGCCTGTCAGGCTTATAGAAGTTCCAAGTTTATCGGAGTACAACTTTAACATCGATGCCGCCGCTATGGTATCTGCCATCGGACATATCAAAGATACCAAGTGGACTATACCTTTACAGTCCGATCTAACCCAAAGGGATCCCAACCTAATGTGCAAATATCACAGCACTCATGGCCACAGAATAGAAAACTGCCGACAATTAAGGGAAGAGGTGGCCCGACTATTCAGCAACGGGAATCTCCGAGAATTCCTGAGTGATCGGGCCAAGAACCACTTCAGGAACAGGGGCACTAATAAGAAGACAGAGCAGGAAGAGCCTCAGCACGTCATTAATATGATCATTGGTGGAGTCGACATTCCCCAGGGTCCGATGCTGAAGCACACCAAAGTGTCCATCATAACTGAAAAATAGACTCGGGATTACGTACCGGAATTTAACCTTGTCTTTGAACGACGAAGACGCTGAGGGGATCGTGCAGCCCCACAACGATGCACTAGTAATATCGGTACTCGTAAATAAATGTCGAATTAAGTATGTGTTAATTGATCCAGGTAGCGCAGCCAACATCATCAGATCAAGGGTCGTAGAACAACTCGCCTTACAAGATCAGATCGTACATGCGGTCTATAACGACCCGACTTATCATTTTGTGAATTAGCATCTCGTTCAATGACTTAAGGTCCCGAGCAGCTTTGTGGTGTGTCTTATGACTTGCGTATGTGGTCGAATTTGGTTTTCGGATGATTTAGGATCAAATTGTAAGAACAATTCTTATTTAAGAAGTTTACAAGAAAAGAGTTGACCGGGGAGTTGAATTTTGAACAAACGACTCTAAAATAGAATTTCGATGGTTCCAATAGCTCTGTAGGGTAATTTTAGGCTTAGGAGTGTGGCCGGATATTTAGTTGGAAGTCTGTAGTTAATTTATCTTGAAATGGCGAAAGTTGAAATTGGAAGGTTTGGAAGTTTGACCGGGACTTGACTTTGGTGATATCGGGGTCGGAATTTGATTCCGAGAGTTGATATGTCATTTGGAACTTGCATGCAAAATTTGACGTCATTCCGGGCTAATTTGAGGCCTCGAGTAGGTCCGCGTTATATTTTAGGACTTGTTGATATGTTTGGTTGAGGTCCCGAGTAGATCGGTTGTATTTCGGGGTGAGTTTTGAGAGAGTCTGTCCATTTCGGCAATCTGATGTTGTTCTGGAACTTTGGAAGTGCGGGGGGCACATTTTGGAGTGCTGAGGCAGAGGAAAAGTGCGGACCACAAAGGAAAAGTGCGGACCGCAAAGGAATTGTGCGGACCACAGAATTCCTCTCGCGGCCACAGAATTGAGATTTCTGTAGATTCGATGGTCCGACTTTGGAAGCCTATATCTTTTGATATATAAGGAATTTGGAGATGATCCAAAAACGAAAGTTATGGTCAATTTACTGAAGCCTAGTAGTTCAGTGGCTGCTGAAGTGCGGTCGCACAATTTGGATTGCGGCCGCAGAGACCTTAAATGTGCGGTCAGCTCTTTGGAAGACAGATGTGGTACGATGTAAACGAGGTTTTCATCTCATTTTTTATTTTCGGACTTTGGGAGCTCGGTTTGTGGCGATGTTTCATGGGAGTTTCAAGAAAAATCATTAGGGCAAGTGATTCTAACTCGGATTTTGTTAATATACATGAATATATCATTATTTTCATCATTTAATTAGTATTTTGAAATTGAAATTTGGGAAAAATTGTAGAAATTTCATAAAACGAAAATTTAAGATTTGGAGGTCGATTCGTTATCGGAATTTGGTAAATTTGGTATGATTGAACTCGTATCGGAATGGGTGTTCGGATTTCGTAAAAATTCAGTCGGGTTCCGAGAGGTGGGCCCCGCGTTGACTTTTTAATGTGAAATTTTAAGTCGACGTATATTATCCGGAATTATTTCCGATAAATTTTAATGAAGTTATACAATTAATTTAGATAGATTTAATTGTACAGAGGTCAATTCAAGCAATAAGGTTGTTTAGGAATATCGGCCTAACTTGAAAAAGGTAAGTATCTTGCCTAACCTTGAGTGGAAAAATTACCTCTTAGGCATTGAGTTGTATGTGCCATTTGTGTAATGTGAAAGCCGTATACGCGAGGTGACGAGTACGTAATCGGGCTTATATGTGCAAATTTTATTGGTTTAATATCGTAGGCATTTTTAAGTATTAAATTAAAAATTGTTGGTACTTATTAAATCCTTATTTGTCATGCCTTGTTCTCTGGTTGTCGAATTTGTTTTATATGATAAATTGGTGTAATTCCTACTTTGAATTTTTTGTGAATTCCATGTGCTTGTTGAGTTGACATCTCCTAGAAATAATTAAATTATGAGTTTTTCATCTGCAAATGATTTTATTTGAAAGAATTATATTCGAAATGTTGTATTTAAAAGAATTACATTTGAAAGGTTTCTATTTAAAAGAATTATATTCAAAGGGTTTTATTTAAAAGAATAATATTTGAAAATATTTATTTGAAAGAATTATATTGGGAGATACTTGTTTGAAAGATTCGTATTCGTAAGATGTTTATTTGGAGGAAGTATATTCAGGATATATTTAATTGGAAAGGATTATATTCTAAAGATTTTATTTGAAAAACTTATAGATAATATGTATATTTTAAAGGTGACTCATTAAGTCGGGTAAATAATTATGAGGTCCTCATACCTCACGTTTTGCTATCAGTGTTGTGAAAAAAAAATTGAAACGGGGTTTTGGTTAATATAAGGTAAATTCTCGATGCTGAAATTGATTATGAACAACTATTATGATAAGAGATGTAGTTATGGGCATACGTATGATGTGTGTGTAGGCACGAATTGCTATAGTCGATTGAGACTAATACCGTGTATTGATGTAAAAAATCAAGCCCTTTAAAAATGTTTGGAGTATAAGAAATTTAATTTTAAAGTTTATAAGTATGGATGAAAGAGGTAATCTTCAACTGAGATGGCGTTGTCGGATCCATGTTAAATTTGTGGTGACATAGAATCACCCGTGAGTATGTGTATAGTAAATACACTCAGTAAATTAAAGTCCACCAAAAGATTCTTGTCACGTTCGAGGACGAACGTATGTTTAAGAGGGCGAGAATGTAACGGCCCGACTTGCCATTTTGTGAATTAGTGTCTCGTTCAACGACTTGAGGTCCCGAGCATCTTTGTGATATATATTATGACTTGCGTGGTCGAGTTTGGTTTTCGGATGATTTAGGATCAAATTGGAAGAACAATTCTTATTTAAGCAGCTTAAAAGAAAAGAGTTGACCGGAGAGTTGACTTTTGAGCAAACAACTTCGAAATAGAATTTTTTCGGTTACAATAGCTCTGTATGGTGATTTTGGACTTAGGAGTGTGTCCGGAAGTTCATAGTTGATTTCGCTTGAAATGGCGAAAGTTGGAATTGGAAGGTTTGGAAGGTTGACCGGGACTTGACTTTGGTGATATAGGGGTCGGAATATGATTCTAAGAGTTAGATTAGCTTCGTTATGTCATTCGAAACTTGCATGCAAAATTTGACATCATTCCGGATTAATTTGATATGTTTCGGTACGGGTTTTGGAAGTTGGAAGATTTGGAAATTTGTGATTTCGATTTGTGGTGCGATTCGTAGTTTCGACATTGTTTGATATGGTCTGAGGCCTTGAGCAGGTCTGCGTTATGTTTTAGGACTTGTTGGTATGTTTGGTTGAGGTCCCGAGTGGCTCGGGTATGTTTCAGGGTGAGTTTTAAGTGAGTCTGGCCATTTCAGCACTGTGATGTTGTTCTGGAACTTTGAAAGTGCGGGGGGCACATTTTGGAGTGCTGAGGCAGAGGAAAAGTGCGGACCGCATAGGAAAAGTGCAGACCGCAGAATTCCTCCCGCGACCGCAGAATTGAGATTTTTGCATATTCGATGGTCCAACTTCAGAAGCTTATATCTTTTTATCTATAAGGAATTTGGAGATGATACAAAAATAAATGTTATGGTCAATTTACTAAAGCCTGGTGGTGCAGCAGCTGCTGAAGTGCGGCCGCACAATTAGGATTGCGGCCGCAGAGACCTTAAATGTGCGGTAAGCACTTTGGAAGTCAGATGTGGTACCATATAAACGAGGTTTTCATCTCATTTTTCATTTTCAGACTTTGGGAGCTTGGTTTGTAGCGATGTTTCGTGGGATTTTCAAGAAAATCATCAGGGTAAGTGATTCTAACTCGGATTTGGTTAATATAGATGGATATATCATTATTTTCAGCATTTAATTAGTATTTTGAGATGGAGATTTGGGAAAAATTGTAAAAATTTCATAAAACGAAAATTTAAGATTTGGAGGCAGATTCTTTATCGGAATTTGATAAATTTGGTATGGTTGAACTCGTATCGGAATGGGTATTCAAATTTCGTAAAAATTCAGTCGGGCTCCGAGAGGCGGTCCCCGCGCTGACTTTTTAATGTGAAATTTTAAGTCGACGTTATATTATCCGGAATTGTTTCCGAAGAATTTTAATGAAGTTATACAATTAATTTGGATAGATTTGAGCTGTCTGGATGTCAATTCAAGCAAGAAGGCTATTTTTGAATATCGGCCTAACTTTAAAAAGGTAAGTATCTTGCCTAACCTTGAGTGGGGAAATTACCCCTTAGACTTTGAGTTATAAGTGCCATTTGTGTAATGTGCAAGCCGTGTACGCGAGGTGACGAGTACATATTCTGGCTTATATGTGCACATTGTATTGGGTTAATGTTGTAGGAATTTTTAAGTATTAAATTAAAAATTGTTGGCACTTATTAAATCCTTATTTGTCATGCCTCGTTCTCTGGTTGTCGAATTTGTTTTATATGATAAATTTGTGTGATTTCTACTTTGAATTTTTATGTGAATTCTGTGTGCTTGTTGAGTTGACATCTCCTTGAAATAATTACATTATGGGGCTTTCATCTGCAAATAATTTATTAAATAAGTTTAAATTGAAACATTAATATATTTATCGGAAATTTGGATTTAAGAAGCTGTTGTTCTTGCTGAATTATTTTTCCATCATTGCGATTGCATATTTACTTTGGGACTACGAGGCGGTACCTCGGGAGATTCCCCTGTCTTGCATATTTATTTTAGGACTACGAGGCGGTACCTCGGGAGATCTCTTTGTCTTGCATATTTACTTTGGGACTACAAGGCGGTACCTCGGGAGATCCCCCTGTCTTGCATATTTATTTTGGGACTACGAGGCGGTACCTCGGGAGATCCCCCTGTGGAGAATTTACATTTGGGTTTACGAGGCGATACCTCAGGATGTCCCCTGTTGTTTTTTTTCTATTTGTTGTGTTGTTACTTATCTGTAAATTCTCGTCATTCACTTCTCAGTCATTTTATTAAATTATTATGTCTTCTGCCTTGTGAATTGACTGTACGGTTGTGATAGAAATATGGGCACGATGTGCCGTGAGATATAAAATTGGGCAGAGACCTGGGATTTTTAGGACTATGAGGTGATGTGTCAATCGGTGGTTTTACTTGAAAGAAACTATATTCGAAAGGTCTTTATTTGAAAGAATTATATTCGGAGGATTTGATTTAAAAGAATTTTATTCGAAAGGTTTGTATTTGAAAGAATTATATTCGAAAGATTTTATTTAAAAGAATTATATTTGAAAGGTCTTTATTTGAAAGAATTATATTCGAAATGTTGTATTTAAAAAAATTACATTTGAAAGGCTGCTATTTAAAAGAATTATATTCGAAGGGTTTTATTTAAAAGAATAATATTTGAAAGGATTATATTGGGAGATATTTGTTTGAAAGATTCGTATTCATAAGGTATTTATTTGGAGGAAGTATATTCAGGATTTATTTAATTGGAAAGGATTACATTCTAAAGATTTTTATTTGGAAAACTTATAGATAAGCTGTATATTTTGAAGGGCTTGCTTAATTGGTGGTACTTGTCTTTATTATTTGTGCGAGCAATATTTATGGTGTTCTTGCTGCTTTGTTGTTTATATCACCAGTTGATTGTTGTTGTTATAACTACTATCTATTTCTATTATCTTTGTATGCCATATTGCACAAGTTATTTGACTAGTGAGTGTCTTGACTGTACCTCACTACTACTCCACCGAGGTTAGTCTTGATACTTACTAGGTACTGACTGTGGTGTACTCATACTACCCTTCTGCACATTTTTATTCAGAGCCAGGTATTGGAGATATCGAACTCGGCAGAGTTAGTGTGTTGATCGCAAGGATTCCAGGTAGAGCTGCTCGGTCGTTGTAGTCCCTTGGAGTCTTTCCATTTTTATTGTACTGTCACTCTTATTCGAACAGTATTGTATACTCGATATTTGAGATCATTGCATGTAATCAGTTAGAGTTTGTGATTCAGTACTACCAGTCTTGGGAGGTTTTTATAATTTTTTCCGCTTTTGGTTTCGACACTTGTATTAAACTTATATTTTAAAAAAAAGGGTGGCTCGATATATAATTGTAATTGGCTTACCTAGTCTTAGATACTAAGTGCCATCACGATGCATGTAGTTAGATTTTGTGTCATGACACGGTTCGAGTCCTGAACTGGCTCAACATGGTGTGCGAGACTACTAAAGGGGAGATAACATTACCGGTGAACGTCACCGGAACTGTACAAGAAACCAAGTTCTATGTAATCTAAGGGGATATGAGATACAATGCTCTATTTGGAAGATCATGGATTCACAACATGAGGGAAATACCCTCGACGCTGCACTAGGTGCTGAAATTCCCAACACCCGGAGGAGTAAAAATGGGTTATAGGGAACAACCGACTGCCAAAGATATGTTCGTGGTCGATGGGGTGATCCCGGTATCCACACTTTCAACATCGGACGATCCGAATCGGATGGTCAAAGACGGGGCCAATTAGCAATCACCGACACCAGCTTCGATAGGATCGGAGGAACGAGGGGTAGACGAGGACGACAACTACAGAGTACCTAGATCTTTCATAGTCCCCGATGATTCCGAAGCCACAAAATAAACGATCAAGGAACTGGAACAAGTCGTACTAACCAAACACTTGACCGATCGAAATGTATACCTGGGCACAAGGTTAAGCCCCGAGCTTAGGAAAAAACTCGTTCAATTTCTTATAGTTAACGAAGATTGTTTCACTTGGTCCCTCCTTGATATGACAGGGATCCCGCCAGAGATAACCACCCACAAGCTAAGCCTGGACACGCATTTCCACCTGGTCAAGCAGAAGAGGAGACCCCAATCCGAGGTCAAACATGCTTTCATCAAGGACGAGGTATCTAATCTTCTTAAAATAGGGTCTGTTCGGGGGTTAAATACCCAGATTGGTTAGCAAACGTAGTGGTAGTCCCTAAAAAGGGAATAAATTAATAATGTGTATAGACTATAAGGATTTGAATAAGGCATGTCCCAAGGACTCCTTCTCTTTGCCCAAATTCGATCGCATGATTGATGTCACGGCCGACCACGAGATCCTCAATTTTCTCGATGTATACTTCGGGTACAACCAAATACAGATGAACCCAGGCGATCAAGGAAAACCCCCTTCATCACTAACTACAGCACATACTGCTATAACGTGATGCCATTTGGATTAAAAAATACCGGTGCCACTTACCATTCGGATTAAACCCCGATTTTCTCTCTTCTCTCTCCTCTCTCTAGGCGATACAATGGAGTAGTATTGGCTTCCATGGACGTGCAGCCCTTTCCCCAACTTCAAGCTGTGGGAGATACGACCAAAAACTCTATTTCTAACACAATATATTCTACTCAACTAATTCCAAACCAAACAGTCCAAAAGTTACAAAAAACAAATCTGAAACCTATTGATTTTACTCATGGAGTTCCTACTATCAAGTTTACCATGGAATAAATTGATCAATACACAAAGGAAGAAGGTCTTCATCAAGCTTTATTGCTCAAATTCTCGTATGGACAACCTGAAATTCTGGAATTATGCAAGTTGCTGCCCAAACGTTTTGGGACGACAAATCGATGTTTGATCAGATTAATGGCTCATCGACATATTTTGGTGAGGTTTGAAAAATATAAAGATTTTGTTTTAGCCGCATCTAAACTGTGTAATATTTGAAGTGCAATAGTGAAGAGTTTCAAATTAGAGTTTTTCCATGGTCGTTTTTGTTTAATCCTAAAGAAGAGTTATCTAGAGCTTTTGTTTGGATTTCTTTGCCGAATATGCTGCCTAATATATTTGCTAGGCAGTCGCTCTTATCTATAGCTTCTGTAGCCAGTAAACCAATTACAATTGATAGAGAAACAATGGTGAAGTCAAGACCTAGTACTGCTAGGGTAAAAGTTTAACTAGATTTGCATGATAAGCTGCCTACCAACGTGAGATTACAATTTGTGAATGAGAAAACTGGTGAAGTTATTGAGCACTTGCAGAAAATAATTTATGATGATCTTCCATTGTATTGCGAGGTTTGTAAACATCAAGGCCATGAGGAGAAAGCATGTCGGCGACTTAAGGCTAAGAATGATTTTGATCCACACCAACAGTTGATGAACAATGGGGGGATAGTAGAACAATATCAAGGTGATGCCAGGGAGCTTTTGAATGCTAAGTGAGCTGCTAGTAAAATCATTGAAGCAGTTAATAATGGAATGCAAAAGCAGGGGACTGGTGAGGATCGAAGAGAGGTGTAACAACCTACTA
This sequence comes from Nicotiana tomentosiformis, assembly GCF_000390325.3. NCBI lineage: Eukaryota > Viridiplantae > Streptophyta > Magnoliopsida > Solanales > Solanaceae > Nicotiana > Nicotiana tomentosiformis. Next base: position 56,077,091 of record NC_090814.1, read on the forward strand.
AAGAAGTTGATGCTGGTGTTCCAAAAGCCACAACTGATCATGAAGAGAAGGACCCTGGTGCCTCTAAAAGTTTAGAGATCATGCCAAGCAATACTTCAGTTGCAACTTTGCATGATTTTAATGTTACAGGTGTTACAAAGGGATTGAAACTTCCAGATGAGACTCATGGTGATCAACAACAGCTGTTGAAGATACAGGATGAGGGAATTAAACAAGTTAATGCTGCTATGGTATTAGTCGAGGTTTTGACTCCTAAAGAACCTGGGAATGGCTCTACAACATGTGTGCTTAATCATAGATCGACTAGGATTGGGGATGATACTGGTGTGGATATACATGCTACTGTTAGAAGTGTGACAGGGACTGCTGTTGATGTGCAGACTGTCCCAGCTGCTATTATTAGTCATGGTACTAGTTTGTTTCGAGCTACTAATGGTAATGAACAACAAGAGATTACACTAATTGATCAAGAAGGTAGGAGTGGTAAGGATGATGCTATAGAAATTGGGCAATAGAATAGGGAGCAACAGAAACCTGTTTCTAAACTACCCCGTGACATTCCAGCTGCTACTACTTTAGTGAGGATTTACCAGGTTGTTGATTCTGCTATACAAATTCATAATATGGCACTGAATACTACTAGGATTATTAGTGATCGGGGTGTAGTGAATTCACATGATAGAACAATTGCTACTGAAGAAACACCACCAGGTTCTAAACCTACAATTGTGAAGATTGTTTTTCAGGTTTGTGAGGGGGAAACGCAGGCTGCTAAGGGACCTGGTATTGATCGTGTTCAAGTTAGGATTGCTGATAATTTCCCTTCAGTTGCTAGGCACATTAATATAAGGCAGGAATATGCTAATGATCAGCAATTACCAGGTGAGAAGGAGAAGGGAACTGGGACTTTAAAATCTGCTACTGCTTGTGCTACTGATGGAAAAGAAAAAATACAGGACACAACTGGAATTCTTGGAAAGGGAGATGCTGGTGAAATTGGTGGAAAATCTACTAACAAGAAGGCTGCTGATACGTTAGAAGCAGAGTCTTAACATGAGCAACAATCACAGACTAAGGTTTGGTCAGTAGTGCATCGATCACCTAGCAAGAAGGTGGCTTCAGATCATAAAAAACTGGAAATTGCAACAGAAAATTTTAGGTGTTCTAACTCTTTTGATGCTTTGCTCAATGCACATGAACATGCTGAGAAAGATTCTACAAATATATTGCAACTGGTGAAGGGTGAAACGTGTTTAAAAGATCGACAAACCAGCTCTCCAGACAGTGTAAAAGATCAGCAAAATGCAAAGAATGTTGATATTTGGTTACGTACCTCAAAGGACATTATTCCTACAGATGATCTTGATTCAACAACTCTGAATGATGATATTCTGGCCAACCAATTAGTTGCGTGCTCCAGCAGTGAAAAAGGAGGACAAGGCAGTGACAATTTGACTAAGGAGTTAGATGATCGAAGAAATGTCTCCAAGAATAATTTGCTTAAGAGTCTGACGGGCAAGCAAGCACACAATTCCAATACTCCCACATTTCATTTTTCAAGAGCTATCATAACTCAAAATGCTTTTGATGCACTTACACATGAGGAGGATGTTGGAGTTAACTTACCAACCTTAGGAGATGATAACGTGCATCAGATAATTCTGCCTCATCCTAGCAGTGAGGGGAAATCTAATGGGTTTCAGCTGTGCAGGAGAAAAAAGAAGATCTGAGTGATAAACATAATAAACGGGTTTCATAATTCATCTTCTATTGTGCAAAGCAAGACGAAATTAAGTCAAAATGCCACAGTGTATGTTTCATCTGGACAACTACAACTTCAGACAATCGCAGTAGTAGGCTTGAAGAGTTTTAAACAGTCAGGTGAGATTTCAAACAAGGATTTGATTTCAGACCATGACCGGGGACTTTTGGATGCTTTGGACAGTCCAAAACCTCATAAATGTGCATATTCAGCTGGCTCAAAAATGACTTCACAGGTGCTGAAAGTTTGAGTGGCAAAGAGACATGAACCAAGTAGTGTACAGTCGGGTAAAAACCTCACCAAAAAAGCTGAATTTAAAGCTTCTGCAACGAAGCATAATAACATGAAGAGGCCTGAACCATTATGGATGGTTGTACAAGAACTAGCTAATCAACAACTAGAGGAAAACTTACGTGTTGCCATTTTTGACGAAGGTGGGCTTGAATATTGTCCGGAAGATGAGGCTAAAATTGGAGATTTATCTCCTACGCATAGAGGAAAAAAGAAGGCGAATCAAGGAATAGCACTCAGGCAATTCCCAATGAGAGATTCAAAGCAAAAAGGGGATTCCCCTTCCACATCTACAAGGTCCAATTGATTAGAGAAGAAATAAAGAATTTTGAAGATTTATTGAAGATAGTTGAAGAGGAATTTAAGGAACTTCAAATTGAAGAACTCACAAGTGTGATAAATAAGGGGCAAGACTCTAATTTCTACACTATTTTATGTTATCATTTTCATAGAATCGTCACATGTAATATCGTTATAGTGTGTGTTATAAATTCTATGACGATCATAAAGTATTTAGTTCTTTCTAGTTCCTATTTTTTAAATGCATGCTAGAAGATGAGTTTTTTCATGCCTCAATAGGGATTGTAAGGTAAGGTCTTTGCCCCTCTTACATGTACTCTTCCTTTGTGTTTTTTTTTGTTTTATTATTAATAAAATAACTACTAGGCAAGCCTAGTAGTATAATTTGCTAAAACAAAATGCCTAGTAAACCGGATGTTCGAGGAACAAATAGGAAAATCAATGGAGGTTTACATTGATGATATGTTGGTCAAGTCCCTGCGAGCAGAGGACCATTTGAAACATTTGCAGGAAACTTTCGGCATATTGAAGAAATACAATATGAAGCTGAACCTGGAGAAGTATGCATTTGGAGTTGGATCATACGCCGAAGGCAGACGAACAACTGTACCTGTACTTAGCAGTATCGGAGATAGCGGTAAGTGGAGTCTTTGTCCGAGAAGAGAAAGGTATGCAATTTCGAATCTACTATATTAGTAGGACACTTGGCGAGGCCTAAACTAGGTACCCTCACCTAGAAAGGTTGGCGCTCTCTTTGCTAAGCGCCTCTAGAAAGCTAAAACCATACTTCCATTGTCACCCCATATGTGTTGTGACTACTTACCCATTGAGGAATGTAATGTATAAGCCCGAGCTCTCGGGACGGTTGGCCAAATGGGCCATGGAAATCAGTGGGTACGATATAGAAAATCGGCCCCAGACCGCCATTAAATCTCAAATTTTGGCAGACTTTATGGACGACTTTACGCCGGCCCTAATACCCGAGGTCGAAAAAGAGTTGTTGAACTCGGGGACATCTTCGTGGATCTGGATCCTCTTTACGGATGGTGCCTCAAACACAAAAGGGTTCGGACTTGGCATCGTATTGAAGCCACCGACATGCAATGTAGTTAGACAATCTATTATGATGGTAAAATTGACTAACATCGAGGCCGAATATGATGCCATGATTGCAAGTCTCGAACTAGCCAAAAGCTTGGGGGCGGAGGTAATCAAAGCTAAATGTGACTCCCTCCTTGTGGTGAACCAAGTTAATGTGACGTTCGAGGTCAGAGAGGAACGAATGCAAAGGTACCTATATAAGTTGCAGGAAACATTACATAGATTCAAGGAGTGGAATATACAACACGTACCTCAGGATCAAAACAGTGAGGCCGATGCCCTTGCTAACTTAGGGTCGGCGGTCGAAGATGATGAGTTCAACTCTGGGGCGGTTATACAACTCATGAGATCAGTAGTGGAAGAAGGCCACACCGAGATAAACTCAATGAGCCTGACTTGGGACTGGAAAAACAAATATATAGAATATCTAAAGACTGAAAAACTGCCATTAGATCCGAAAGAATCGAGGGCCCAACATACGAAGGCAGCCCTGTTTAGCTTGTCCAAAGACGGAACCCTGTTCAGAAGAATATTCGATGGCCTACTCGCAATATGTCTAGGACTAGGAGATACCGAGTACGTTTTGAGGGAAATTCACGAAGGCACATTCGGAAATCATTCATGCGCTGAATCATTGGTTCGAAAGGTAATCAGAGCCGACTACTACTGGTTCTACATGGAAAAGGACGCGAAAGAGTTCGTACAAAAATGTAATAAATGTCAAAGACATGCTCCGATAATTCATCAACCTGGGGAGATACTGCATTCAATTTTGTCACCATGGTCGTTCATGAAGTGGGGAATGGACATCATTGGCCCCCTTCCATGGGAACCCGGTAAGGCTCAATTTATATTGTTTATGACTGACTATTTTTCTAAGTGGGTGGAAGCCCAGGCATACGAGAAGGTCGTGGAAAAGGAAGTCATCAATTTCAACTAGGACCACATCATATGCCGGTTCGGAATGCCGGTCGGGATCGTGTGTGACAATGGGAAACAATTCATCTACAGCAAAGTAAGAAAGTTTCTCGAAGACCATGAGATTAAAAGGATCCTATCAACATCCTACCACCCTAGTGGAAACGGAAAAGCAGAGTCGACCAACAAAACCATACTCTAAAACCTCAAAAAGAGGTTAACTGACGCTAAAGGAAAATGGAAGAAAATCATGCCCGAAATCCTATGGGCATACCGTACGACCTCGAAGTCCAGTACCGGGGCGACCCTATTCTCGCTGGTTTACAGTACCAAAGCTCTAATACCGGTCAAAGTTGGAGAACCAAGTCTCAAGTTTTGATATGCAACTAAGGAATCGAACGACGAGGACATGAATACAAGCCTGGAGCTATTAGATGAAAGGCGCGAAGACGCCCTTGTCCGATTGGCCGCCCAAAAGTAGCAAATCGAGAGGTATTATAATCGAAGGGCCAACCTTCGACACTTCAATGTCGGGGACTTAGTGTTAAGGAAGGTCACGTTAAGTACCTTGAACCGGATAAAAAGGAAGTTGGGACCAAACTAGGAAGGTCCTTATAAAATTATCAAGATCACCGATAAGGGATCATATAAACTCGGAACAATCAACGGTGAGCAACTACCGAACAACTGGAACATAACTCACTTGAAGCGATATTACTGCTGAAGTACAACCCTATTCATTCCTTTTACTTATTTGCATTTTGAACTAACACTTGCAGGCAACCGTCAAAAGAACGACACAATTTTTAGGCCTGAAAGCACGCGTTGCACTCTTTTTCCCTTGAACCGATTTTGTCCCAAATGCGTCTTTCCGTAAGATTTTTAACGAGAAAACAGTAAATCATACTAACTTAGAATTGAAGGTCGATTACGAAACGGTATCGAAGATCATGACAACAGTATTTGAGGCCTCTCTACGATCGGCCTCGAACACTAGTGGGAATCACCCTAGGATAATGACTTTGGCAAGGAAACAAACTTTGCGACCGAAGAGTCTCGACTCGATCGATAAGATTTATTGTAAGGGACAAACGGTCAAATGAACCATTCCCACATAGACTGCTCGAGCCCTAACATAAATCTTGTACGCATGTGTAATCGTATATATTACACACAGAAATAAAAGGAAGTTTCTACCTTGCAGATAAATATATTGTCCCTTAAAAATCTTTTTCTCTTAGGGAATTTCCTACATTCGATCACTTAAAGATCTCGAGCCCAAGCGATGCCTTTATCCGGGTACAAAGGATCGATCTCACTAGGGGAATGTCATCCAAAGACAAACTCGGATGGTCCGGGCTATAGAAGCCCGAGGGCGCAAGACCTATTAGGCAGTGCCCAAACCTGAAAGGCTACGGCCATCCCCACTCGGGGAATGTTATCTTAGGCAAGCCCGGAGTGGCTCGGAGACTAAAAAGGCCAATGGGAAATACCCAAACTAAAAAGGCTACGACATATTAAAATGGCTCAGAGATGTCCAAGACGCGTAACAAAAAACAAGGCCTTGAAAAATTTCTTAACCGGTTCTAAAGGCTACCCTCGGTAAATTATAATCTAAAACATTATAAGTGCTTTAGGGAAATGTTCTGGTCATACCGAACCCCCACGATGTCTTAAACAAAATAATGTCGAAGGAAAGGCCTGTTCAAACCTCCGAACATAACCTAACTATTTCATGCTAAGGCATTTCGATCTTTGCAAACATAAAGAATAAAGCAAAGGAAAACAAAGCTCAGAAATTGTCGAAGGGAAAAGGAAGCCTTGTATATTATATATATATATATATATATATATATATATATATATATATATATATATATATATATAGTCTTTACAAGGGCCAAACGGCCTTGATAAAAAGTCCAAAAGTATAAAAATACAAAAAACAAAGAAAAATGTACATGGAACTTAAACTGCATGGTTTTCACTAGAGCCCGCCTCGTCGCCAGGGTCTTCGGAGTCTCCTCCACCCTCAGATCCGTTCGAACCCTCGAAGACTTCTTCATCTCGGGATAAGCCAATTTCTTGGCCTCGGCTTCGATCCCCTTAGCACTCTCGATTTTGGCCGACAAGTCGAAACCCCGAGCATGAATCTCCCCAAGGGCCTCCCTTCGGGATTGCCGCTTCGCATGTTCGACAATATCCCTTGTTCGATCCTGGACAACCTCGGCATCGGCCTTATATTGGGCCACCATCTCGTCGGCATCGGCTTTAACCACTAAGACCACCGACTTGGCCGTTTCAAGCTCCTTGACAAGATTTTATCGATCAGAGACGACCGTACTTAGCTGAGACAGGAGCTCCTCAACCTTTTTGGCCTGCACCTCAGCCTTTTCCTTTGCCTCTCGAAGCTGGGTCTCAGCCGAAGTCAGCTGTCCCTGAGCAGTCTTCCTTTTCGAGGCCAGATGGTTCATCCCGCCTCTCCATTTATCGGTCTCGGCCTTGACATTATCCATCTCAGCTCGAAGTTGGTCGATACAATCTATTTTCTGCTGGACCTACAAATTCCGACCATTAGTCACTGAGTCTAGCTCATCGTCACTAACCTCAAATATTTTTACCTACTCAACCAGGTCGGTATGCTCCTTCCGAGCCACCTCTAACTCAGCTTGGAGGCTCTTAGCCTCCCCTTCATGCTGCTCACTGAGAAGTTTGTAAGTATCTATCTTCTTAGTGAGCCCTCGGACCTCGGCTTTAATTTAGTTCAGCTTATATCGATATCAAAGAAAAGTTTCATGATGAAGCACCAAGGCCTGCAGACACAAATAAAAACATTAGGATCATGTAGAAATTAGTCTAAGTACAAATTACAGTCATGAAGAGATATTTGAAGTTACCCGTTTTAGCGCCTATTGTGCTTCATTGAATAGGCAGGGCGCGTCTACCTCATTTATCTTAGCTTGGTATTCCTCGGTCACCAGATACCGAAGGTAGCTAGCCACCTTTACGAGGGCAGAGAGGACCCGGGCATCCTTCAGAATGGAGATGACGATCGACCGCTTCTGGTCAGGATCCACACTCGGAGCTGGGAACCGAATGATGATCTCCGGGCTAGAGGAAGGCCCGCTTGTTCCCGAAGATGGACTTTTCTTCGACACCTCCAACTAACCAAATCCGATGACGTCCTCTGTGGCAGTAGAATCCACGCCATCAAAAAAGTCACGGAAGGGGTCGTCCGCTCTGTGGGCCCCCTCGTTGGGATGTTTCTTGACCGTCTAAGCCTCGTTATACATGGACTTGGTAAACGAGGGCGACTCGGTGATATATAGAACACTATGTGCTTCCTTTGGAGCATTGACCACATCCCAAGAAGCTTCGGCCATAGCCTCCTCGTCAGCCTCCCTAACTTGAGGCAAATCGACCTCGCCTCTCTCCGTTTCGGAGACCCCTTGCCCCTTAAGTTGCGATGACATGTGGGCCATCATATCGAAGGCTTATACTTCTTCTTCGGATTCATCCCTCAACCGATAAAGTGAATTTGAAGGTGGTGCTCGAGCGCTTGTGCTTTCTTTGGATTTGCGCACCAACCTTCTATTTGGTTTCTTCTTCTCCGATCTCGGAGCCCTCTTCCTTTTCTTCTTATCACCCTGTCTCGGAGAAGGAGACTCGGCGGGGAAGTTCTCACCACCGGATGGAGGCCTCAGTGTGATGGCCTTGGATAAACTTGCAAAAGGAAATGAAACAAGTGAGAACTTAATAACACAAGAGGAACCCAAATATTACCTACTCGGGAAAAGAATCTCACCATGAGAACGGGCCTCCCACCGGCCCTTCGAAAGTTTGTGCCATGATCGCTCAGAATATGGCCTTTGTAACACGATGACCTCGACCCACTCCTTGAGTCGAGGGACTGCATTCGGGAAGTTAGAGACAGCTGCACCACCACAAAGAACCGATAAGCATGAAGGAAAAAAGAATAAAATAAGATTTTGAAAACGAAATTTTACTTTCGTGATTTATTCCACTTCTCGGGGAACGACATGTGCTCGGTTGGGATCAAGTCTGAGGTCCTCACTCGGAGAAAACAACCTAACCAGCCTCAATTCTGATCTTCATCAATACTCGAGAATGGGGCTTTACTGGCCCGACGCGCGAGCTTGATCAGTCCCCCTGAAAGATTCGGGGATTGTATAGGCACATGAGGTGGTCGACGGTGAACGAGCATCCATCGATCTTGCTCACGAATAACCGAAGAAGGATCACGATCCTCCATAATGAGGGGTGAATTTGACCGAGGCATACGTCGTATCTTTTGCAAAAGTCGATGATGACCGAATCCAATGGGCTTAGTATAAAGGGATAAGTGTAAACACTTAAGTATCCCTCGACGTGGGTGGTGATGTCTTCATCGGGTCCAGGAACCACCACATGCTTGTCAACCCAATTGCAATCTTTTTTTACCGTAAGGAGGACTTCTTCAGTGATCGAGAGTATGTATCTCGAGGCCTCCTCACACCGGCCTTGTACGGGGGAAGGTTTTTCAACCTTGAAATAGGCGGTTACCGAGCATCCTCCAGGGACGAACATTTTCAATGGGGGTTCCGGTACTGGTTCCTCGACAGCAGTACACAAAAAGGTCTCCTCGGTAGCCGGCCGCGAGGTAGAATGAGTTTCTTTTTGGGGAACGGTCTTTGAAGTCTTTGCCATTTCTTTGAAAATTGAGGGAAAATGAGGAAAAAGAGAAAGTTAAAGGAGCACACTTGATGGCTTGAGATGGAAATAAACAAGAGTTCTTGTAAAGGATCTAAGATAACCAAAGTATAAATGCTAGAAAATATTAAAATTTTGAAGGTACAGGGGTAGAAGGTTTGAATGTAAAGTTGGAATGAACAAAGGAAGAGGTATTTATAGTATTTCAGTGGCGGTTAACATCCAGTAATGGCCGACCGGTAGTCACATGCATTTAATGCCATTAAGACTTAACTGACAAGACGTTTCACTTGTTTTGTCGTTTCTGTCGCGAGGTATCAAAGTAAGAACCGAAAGCTCATGTCGTTTCTCGTCGTATACCCTCCAAAAACTGAGGGGACTATCTGTATACGGTCGAAATCGTGCTCGCCTACGACATGGTAGGTCAGGTTTGGAACATGGCAATAAAGGACTGAAAATCGACCCCAAGTCCCACCGGGCTAGAACCCAGGGTTGGAACGCCCCTTCGAGAATATCGAGGTCGTGATCCCGGAATTGATCCTAGCCCCGAACGAGCTCAGAGAAACATTGTTAGCATAACAGAAGACCGAAATATCCGTGACCGGTCGGATATTACGGTGGGAATCTCGACACGCATTAATGAGGAACTAGCAATCGGCAAATCAAGAGATTTTTTTACCTTTTATAGAATTGTACCTAAAGTAGGACTCCTTTACTATATAAAGGGGGTCTCATAATTCATTGAACACATTGTAACATGCATTCCAAATCAATACATTTTTATTTTTCTCTTTAAGCTCTTGTTCTTCTGTCTCGTGATACTGATCAAAGTGCATCTGGCTCGAGGGTGGTTAACATTCCGAGATTGAAACTGTCCAATTCGTGTGGTTTGAATTTACTTTATCATTGTTTATTTCTGTCACACCTCCTCCTTCCCGAGGGGATAGGGATATGGGAGTTTTCCCAATTAAAGTGACATAAATCAAAATAGGATTGTTTATTGATTGTGTGTGAAAAGGCCCGTAATTATGGAGTACTTTTACTAAGAGAGATTTCATGCTCATTCCCTTTTGAAATCCTTATTTCATGCACTTAGACCGAGTCCAATCCTAAAGCATATGATGCAAGATGAAATTACTACGGACTCAATCTTCCCCTTCCCATATATTCATCACGTTCCGCACAAATGTCCAAACAAATAAAATTATCTTCCAGCAACTAAACACTCAAACCATAGAAGGGGAGATCAAATAAATAGATAAACAAAAATCCAAAAAACTGGAGACAAATAAGTGAAAAAGGTACCGAAACCATGAGAAGAGTCATTATAATATTCATGACCACCCCAATTTTCCTAATCCTTCAATGTATTAGTTACTAAGGATCATATTTAATCAAACTTGAATTTATAATTTTATCTTAACAAACTAATTACTTATCCTACTCACCAAATCTTAATCATTAAGAGTGCCCATGGTTCAATTACAAAGTTTAATAGAAAAAAGAACTAAAAAAATCAAAAAGGAAAAAGAGAAAATAAAAAGGCCATTTTAACACCATGAGCAGAGTTCTTGAACAAAATGACGATAAAATGTACTACTTAAATAGAGAAAGAAACAAGCGGAGCCTCACTTTTAAATCATTTTTTAATCCATTTATCATGAAGAAAATATTATTCTAATGTTAAGAAACTCGTTCATTTTAGAGTAATCTACCCAGATACAAATGAATCTTTCCCACATATTCCATGTTTAGAAAAAAAATTTGAAAGCAAGTATTATTGTTTTCATCTACTAGATGCTTCAGCAATCAAGCGCAGATACACAAGAAGAACAAAGATCCAAACATCAAAACCATAAACGTGAACAGAACTAAGTTAGACCAGGTTTCGATAAGAACCAAATATTATGCAGATATTCAAGAAGTCTCATAAATTTTAATCAATTTTTGACCTCAATATTAGTAACGTGAATATCTCTATCACAACCAACATCTGACTACTAGAGACTAAAATTTTAATTCCATCTTAAAATGGCTCTTTCATTATTCCTATACAACACATTAACAGCAAACAAATAGAAGAAAGGGAAGGGATGAACCTGAAATGATTTTCTTTTAATATATGTACAATGAATCTGTATACAGCAAATGTTGTCCAGAAATGCTAAGTTCAAATAGCAAAAGAAAATTGAACCACAACCAGAACTCCGGACGGCGAATTTACACAGTTTCGAACCTCAACTCATATCCATTTTTTGATACCAAATTCAAAATCAACGACGAATAAACAGAACATCTTTTTTTTTTCAGATTTGATATCAAATTTTTATTCAACTAAAAAGCGAAAAATGGTTTTTTTTTTGTTTTTATTTAATTTTAAGAAGAAGACTACAAATTGAATTGGACTTTTTTTTTTGTATTTTTTGACACTTAAACTTAAAAGAAAACCGTAGATGACAATCGAGAAGAAGAAGAGCACTCCCTAATTTTCCTAAAAGTTTTTGCCCAAAAAACATCCTCTAATTTTTTGAAAAATCCTCCTATTTATAGCTAAACTAGAAGCTTCCATACCTTTCTCTCCAAGTCATGTCCCGAAATTCCTTTCCCCATATGAAAATCCACAAAAAAACCGATCCCTTTCTTTGTGAACCAAATCAGACAAATGGAGGCCTAGGATCTTGAATTCCTCAGATCCTATGGCTACCATTTGTCCAAAATCGTTCTCAAGATCAAGAACGCATGAGGCATAGGGGAGAATCAAATATTTTTTGTCAGGGGTTGTTACGGGACGGGTGACGTGGAGGAGGAGAGATGAGGGATGGCGCCGTTTGGGGTCTTGGGATTTAGGTTTAGGGTTTTGGGGGGGGGAGTTATAATTAGGTTTAAATATAATAGTGGAGAGGAATAGGGACCGTTAGATTTAAAAGAATGAAGGGCTCAGATTGAAGATGAAGATGGGGCGAATTTGGCAGACGGGTCGTGGGTCAATTGATGGGTCAAAGGGATTGGGCTGGGCGAATTTGGGTATTTTGGGGCAATTGGGCCACTAAAAATGGTTGTGGCCCAATCCGGAATTAAGCAAGTTTTCTTTTTTTTTTCTTTCTTGATTTTTAGCTTAATAAATTTAATTTAAAAAAAAAAATCCTAAACTAAGTCCTACATGATGTCGGATAACCAGTGAAGACACATCAAATCTAATTTGCCAAATAAATTAATTATCTATTTATAACATAAAAATAATTAATTAACTTAATACTAATGAAAGAAAATTACTAATTTACAACTGAAAGCTAAAAATATAAAAATGTCCAATATTTTTTATTTTTTATTTAATAAAGTAATTAACTTATGTAATTAAATCCTAAATGCAATTAAGACCTAAAATGCTATGCATGAAATATTTTAGACATTTTTGGTATTTTTTTTATGATTTTAAAATGTTAAATATGCAACTAAATGCAAGCAACAATTAACAAGAAATTCCTAAAACTTCTATAAAAATTAAAATAATTAGAAAAACCTATTTTGAATTTGTAGGAGTATTTTTCGTCGGGCAAAAATCACGTTCTCACAGCTGCCCCTCTTTGCTCGAAAACACGAAGAGTTTTCGGGCAAAGATAAAGTGAGCAAATACGTGTAATTTTTGTCCGTTTGGATACTCCATGGGAAGCGTTTTGAAAAGGTTTGACCGAACCTTGCTTCGAAGGTTGCCGGCATATCCTTGGCTATAAAGGAATCAGGTCAGTGTAGTTCTGGGAACTTTGGTAGTTGGGACTACCGAATAGCTGTGATTTCACTGTTGTTGCTGCTGTTACTGCTTGTTGAGCTCCTTATTACACCAAAATCAAAATAAAAAGAAACTAAACAAGCCTATTAGCTATGAGTTACAAGATTCCTATCTATAAGTTTTCTAAAGCTTGATCTTGAATCTTCTACAGTCATGTTGTGCATCTTGAACTGTTGACTCGCATTCTTGAGGCGAGCTTCTGCTACTTCTTAACTTTAATTGACCATCTTCTTCAGGCAGGCTCCTACTACTGACTTGAAACCTGAAGTGAATTCTAAAATGACTTCCCTCGTTCTCCAGGTGGGCGCCTGCTAATGACTTGAACTTGAAATAAATTCCCTCATTCTCCAGGTGGGCACCTGTTAATGACTTTAACTTGAAATGAATTCCCTCATTCTTCAGGTGGGCGCCTGTCAATGACTTAATACTTGAAATAAATTTTCTCATTCTCCAGGTGGGCGCCTGCCAATAACTTGAATTTGAAATAAATTCCCTCATTCTCCAGGTGGGTGCCTATCAATGACTTGAATTTGAAATAAATTCCCTCGTTCTCCAGGTGGGCACCTGTTAATGACTTTAACTTGAAATAAATTCCCTTATTTTCTAGGCGGGCGCCTGTGCTGACTTAAAACTGAAATGAATTCTCTCATTCTCCAGGTGGGCGCCTGATGTTGACTTAAAACTTGAAATAAATTCCCTCATTCTCCAGGTGGGCGCCTGATGACTTAAAACTTTAAATAAATTCCCTCGTTCTCCAGGTGGGCGCCTGATGACTTAAAACTTGAAATGAATTCCCTCATTCTACAGGTGGGCGCCTACTACTAACTTGAACTTGAAATGAATTCCCTCATTCTCCAGGTGGGCGCCTGCGACTGAATAAAAATAAATTCCCTCATTCTCCAGGTGGGCGCCTGCGACTGACTTTAACTTGAAATGAATTCCCTCTTTCTCCAGGTGGGCGCCTGATGACTTAAAACTTGAAATAAATTTCCTCATTCTCCAGGTGGGCGCCTGATGACTTAAAACTTGAAATAAATTCTCTCGTTCTCCAAGTGGGCGCCTGATGACTTAATACTTGAAATAAAATCCCTCATTCTCTAGGTGGGCGCCTGATGACTGACTTTAACTTGAAATGAATTCCCTCGTTCTCCAGGTGGGCACCTGATGACTTAAAACTTGAAATAAATTCCCTCATTCTCCAGGTGGGCGCCTGCGACTGACTAAAAATAAATTCCCTCATTCTCCAGGTGGGCGCCTGATGACTTAAAACTTGAAATAAATTCCCCCATTCTCTAGGTAGGCGCCTGTGCTGACTTAAAACTGAAATGAATTCCCTCGTTCTCCAGGTGGGCGCCTGCAATCATGACAACACAGACAAAACAGAGAAAATATTCTGCCCCAGTTTATGCCAGGAACATTCTTGAGTGTTAGTTGAATCCCATTATCCAGGAGGGTCCTGAAAATTTTAAACTAGATCCCATTATCCAGGAGGGTGCTGCAAACCTGAAATTAAATCTCATTATCGAGGAGGGTCCTGAACAGTTGAAATTAACTCCCATTATCCAGGTGGGTCCTGAAAACTTAAAACTGAACTTATCTAGAACATGCTTTCCTCATGGGGGATTCCTGGCAAAGCAAACAAGATTTCTTGCCCCTGCTTAAAACAAAGAAAATTTTATCAGTTTGAAAATGTGGCGGTTAGTTTGTGGCATCCTTGCTGAAAGTGTCTGCTTCTGCCACTACCCTGCTTTATTTTGATTAGCTGTTTCAGGCTACAAAGAATTATTTGACCTTTTGATCGGACCTCGACCACAAAACCTCTGAATGACTTGAATCCCTTACACTCAACTCGTCGTATGACACTTTCATTCTGACAACTATTGAACCTTTGCATTTCCTACAAATTCACGAATCACTTGACCACCTGAACTTCAGTTACCACCGCATTGCTCATTCTAAATCATGTCACTTGTGATGTACATGGCCGAATTTTGCTTGGTGCAAATAAAAAGCTGGTAATGATCTTTGAAGTCCTTTCTTGCTTGCTTAACAAAGACTAATTTGACAGAGACTTAGAAAAATAGACCCAAAAGAAATGAAGCGAAGTGACTTCGAGAATTAGGAATAAAAAGGAAAAAACAGAGATGACTATTTGAAGAAAAAAAGAAAAGAGACTTATCTGAATGATGCAACTGGCTCCAATGATCATGATATGCATTTCAGATTAATTAGCCTAATCCATCTAACTAATCACATTTCAGTTCATGCTATGTCTTCATACTTCAAAATCGGGGTTTCCATAATTTAATTTCTCTGTAAAGTCATGAACCTCATTCGGCTTGTAATGCCCCGAGGGATTTTTACCAGCAAGCCTCTCTCATTTGCTCCTCTCTCAACTCATTGTCGCCTTACAGTGCCTTAAGGGTTTTCACCAATAAGACTCTCTCATTTGAATTTTCTCTTGACTCACCATCGCCCTATGGTGCCC
This sequence comes from Nicotiana tomentosiformis, assembly GCF_000390325.3. Taxonomy (NCBI): domain Eukaryota; kingdom Viridiplantae; phylum Streptophyta; class Magnoliopsida; order Solanales; family Solanaceae; genus Nicotiana; species Nicotiana tomentosiformis. Next base: position 56,092,448 of record NC_090814.1, read on the forward strand.
GTGAGGGTTTTCACCAATAAAACTCTCTCATTTGAACTTTCTCTCGACTCACCATCGCCCTATGGTGCCTGTGAGGGTTTTCACCAATAAGACTCTCTCATTTATTCACTTTTTCTTTTTCCCATGAACAAAGGTGCTACCCATGATGTAAATCATACCTCCATCTCACTTGACTTGGCATCCTCAAAGTTGATCAGAAGGTCTTTTTTTGGACTGTAGTGTAGGTTTTGGACAGGGTTAGAAAGAAAGGGTGGCATACAGGCTCAAAATAATTTAAGATGAAGGGGTTCAAAATTACAACTTTTGGAATTAGATCTTTTTACAAAACTAAAACTTCTGCCCCAGTTTCTTCGAATCTGAGGAATTTTGAATTTTTATTTTGATGGGACCGAACCATGTAAGGCTGCCTACGTATCCTTAAAAGGAATCAGGTCGAACGTGGTTTAAACTAGTATAAGTTGTTTTTTTTCCTTTTCTTTTTATTTTCTATTTCCAGCTCTACTTCTGATTCCAAAAGAGGGGTATGAAATAAAATAAATAAGGCTAAAAAAAAGGGTAACAAATGATAAAAGTGTTTGAGATAGCAGAATAAAATGCCTTCGTCATTCCAACTTTGAATATGCCTAGTACAAAATGCGATTGAAGATAAGCAAAGAAATCATACATAATATCTCTTGACTGCATCAGATTTGATAGCCATATCCACACATTTACCTTCTATGTCTATTAAATACAAAGCACCATTGGGCAACACCCTTGTCACAATGAACGGCCCCTGCCAGTTTGGGGCGAACTTGCCTTTAGCTTCAGCCAGATGTTGAAGGATGCGTTTCAATACCAGCTGGCCCACTTCAAATTTTCGGGGACGCACCTTCTCGTTGTATGCTCTTGCCATTCTTTTCTGATACAATTGACCGTGACATACTGCTGCCAATCATTTTTCATCAATCAAACTCAATTGCTCTAGCCGGGTTTTGACCCACTCATCATCATCAATTTCAGCTTCAGCAACGATCTGCAGGGATGGAATCTCAAATTCCGCAGGTATAACTGCCTCGGTTCCATATACCAGCAAATAGGGAGTTGCACCTATTGAAGTGCGAACAGTAGTGCGATAACCCAGTAAAGCAAAAGGTAACTTTTCATGCCATTGCCTGGAACCTTGCACCATCTTATGAAGTATCTTCTTTATGTTCTTGTTAGCAGCCTCAACAGCTCCGTTTGCCTTAGGACGATACAGAGTGGAGTTTCGATGCATAATCTTGAACTGTTGGCATACCTCTTTCATCAAATGACTGTTGAGGTTAGCAGCATTATCTGTGATGATTACCTTGGGAATTCTGAACCGGCAAATGATGTTTGAATGAACAAAATTTGCCACCGCCTTCTTGGACACGGACTTGAAAGTTACAGCTTCGACCCACTTGGTAAAGTAATTAATGGCCACCAGAATAAACCTATGCCCGTTTGATGTTGCCGGCTCAATTGGTCCAATGACATCCATGCCCCAAACAACAAAGGGCCAAGGTGCAGACATTGTGTGCAACTCAGATGGCGGGGAATGAATCAAATCACCATGCACCTGGCATTGATGACATTTGGGAACGAAGCTGATGCAATCTCGTTCCATGGTGAGCCACTAATAACCTGCTCGAAGAATCTTCTTTGCCAAGACATACCCACTCATATACGACCCACAAACTCTAGAATGCACTTCAGTCATGATAGTCGAAGCTTGTTTAGCATCTATGCACCTTAGTAATCCTAGATCTGAAATCCTCTTGTACAAGATTCCCCCACTTAAGAAACATTCACTAGCCAGATGTCGAATGGTTCTCTTTTGATCATTTGTGGCATGTACCAGATATAACCCTGACTTGATGTATTCCTTGACATCGTGGAACCAAGGTTCACTATCAATTTCCTCTTCAACCACATTACAATAAGCGTGCTGATCACGGACTTGGATATGCAGAGGGTCAAGTAAGTCTTATTTGGATGGTGTAACATTGATGCCAGAGTAGCCAAGGCGTCAGCGATCTCATTATGAATCCTGGGAATATGCCTGAATTTTACTGACCTGAATCATTGACAAAGATCATGCAGACATTGTCGATATGGTATGAGCTTCAAATCCCAAGTCTCCCATTCTCCCTGAATCTGGTGAACCAACAAATCTGAATCTCCCAAAACCAATATTTCCTGAACTCCCATGTCTATAGCTAGCCTCAAACCCAGAATGCTTGCCTCGTATTCAGCTATGTTGTTAGTGCAATAAAATTAAAGCTGAGCTGTTACGGGGTAGTGATGCCTTGTTTCAGAAATGAGTACAACCCCTATTCCGACACCTTTCATGTTAGCAGCTCCATCAAAGAAGAGTTTCCAACCTGGCTTTTCATCATGATCAGTCTCGTCAACATACATCACTTCTTCATCAGGAAAATAAGTCTTCAGTGTCTCATATTCTTCATCCACCGGATTCCAAGCCAAGTGATCGGCCAGGTCTTGGGATTTCATCGCGGTACGAGTCACATAGATGATGTCAAACTCTGTGAGTAAAATCTGCCACTTTGCCAATCTTCCTATGGGCATAGGCTTCTGAAAGATATACTTTAGAGGATCCATGCGAGTAATGAGATAAGTAGTGTAGGATGACAGATAATGCTTCAAATTTTGTGCCACCCAAGTCAGGGCGCAACATGTCCTTTCAAGAAGAGTATACTTAACCTCATAAGGAGTGAACTTCTTGCTGAGATAATAAATGGCTTGCTCTTTCTTTCCCGTGATGTCGTGTTGACCCAACACACAACCAAAAGAATTATCCAAGACCGTCAAATAGAAAATTAAATGTCTCCCAGGTTCCGGCGGGACCAGCACAGGTGGGTTTGACAAGTAAGTCTTAATCTTATCAAATGCTTCGTGACACTCATCAGTCCACTTAACCGCAACATTCTTCTTCAGCAACTTAAAGATGGGCTCACAAGTTGTCGTGAGTTGAGCGATAAACCTGCTGATGTAGTTTAACCTTCCAATAAGGTTCATCACCTCGGTTTTGTTCTTTGGCGGTGGTAATTCTTGGATGGCTTTGATCTTTGACGGGTCCAACTCAATACCGCGTCGACTGACTATGAATCCCAACCGTTTCCCAGACGGGACACCAAATGCACATTTTGCTGGATTGAGCTTGAGGTTGTACCTGCGGAGCCTTTGGAAAAACCTTCTCAAGTCTCCAACATGGTCAGACTGCTTCTTTGAATTTATGATCACATCATCTACATAAACCTCAATTTCCTTGTGTATCATGTCATGAAATATGGTAGTCATTGCCCTCATGTAAGTTTCCCCAGCATTCTTCAAACCGAATGAAATTACCCGGTAGCAATATGTCCCCCATAGCGTGATGAATGTTGTCTTTTCTCCGTCTTCCTCATCCATCAGGATCTGGTGATATCCCGCATAGCAATCCACAAAAGACCCGATCTCATGCTTGGCACAATTGTCAATTAGAATGTGGATGTTCGGCAATGGAAAGTTATCCTTTGGACTTGCCTTGTTGAGATCACGATAATCAACACACACCCTGGTCTTACCATCCTTCTTTGGTACTGGCACCACATTAGCTAACCAAATGGGATATTGAGTGACCCGAATGACTTTTGCCCCAAGTTGCTTTGTGATTTCTTCTTTAATCTTCACACTCAAGTCAGTCTTGAACTTTCTTAAATTTTGCTTGACAGGAGGGAATGCAGGATCAGTTGACAATTTATGAACTACCAAATCAATTCTCAAACTCGGCATATCGTCATACGACCATGCAAAGATATCTTTGTATTCAAACAGTGCTTTGATTATTTCTTCCTTGATTTGCAGTTCCAGATGCACACTTATCATGGTTTCCCTGACATTATCTTGATCTCCTAAATTGATTGCTTCAATTTCATTCAAATTAGGCTTAGGTTTTCCTTTAAAGTATTTTAGTTCTCCACTGATTTCCTCAAATGCTGCTTCTTCATCATATTTTGTTTCATCATCACACTCTACTTCTTGGATTGTTATTTCAGAATTAGATTGGCTTTTAAGATTTGGCTGAAAATTCCTGATGCATGTCAAGTCATTGAAACCAGCATAAAAAGAACTGTACAGAGAGAAAAAAAATAAAAACAAAATGCTATCAGGAATAATGGAAAACGGAAAATTGTATTTCATTGAAAATAAAAGGATAGAAGGGTTTGTACATCAAAACAAGCAAAAAAATAAAAAATTTGGATTACAACCCTGGAATAACCCAGATAACAGAAAGGAAAACAAAGCAAACTACCAAAACTCCTTACGGGTGGGGAGAGGAGTAGCTTTCCAATTGCTAAGCTTTACATTTGGCCCAACAAGATGCACATCGGCATTACTGGAACCTTCCCCGATTTCCACCATATTAACCTCATCAAACAGACTCTGGAACCTCTTGATCAGCTCTTCATCAAAGTCGACCACATGTTTTGTGAACGCTGATATTGGACGTTTTGCGACCCCTGGCTTGACAAAAGACTTGGAGGTATGTGGAACAGGCTTAGGAAGTGACCATGCCTTTCTTTTCAAGTTTTTAGCCTTTTTCACGTCCTTCCCTGTGAGTGTGAATCCCAAACCAAATGTACCAAAACTTTTACGTAGACACACCAGATGTGCAATACCCTGCAGAAATAAACCCATGCATTTGCCCGGCATAAAACTATTTTTCAACATTTCATTTGCTACCATGACGGACGCGGAGGGTAGCTTTGGACCTAGAATGCATTCTCCTTCAGGAATCTTCTCGACTGACACTGTTTTGAACGTTTGGTAAACCCAAGGCCCTTTATCATCTTTAACTTCAATAAATGGAACAATTGTGTCATTGTAAGCAGATAAGTTCTCATCACCGTGCACAACTATTTCCTGCCTGTCCCATTTGAACTTTACCATTTGATGCAGAGAAGACGGGATTGCCTTGGCAGTATGTATCCAGGGCCTGCCCAACAACAAGTTATAGGAGAAAGCCACATCTAGCACTTGGAACTCCATAGTGAACTCAACTGGCCCTATTGACAATTCGAGCATTATATCACCGACATAATCTTTCCCTCCTCCATCAAAGCCTCGAACACATACATTGTTCATGTGGATCTTTTCAGTGCCGATCTTCAACTTTTACAAAGTGAGAGGGCAAATATTTTCACTAGAACCGTTATCAACCAGTACCCTTGAGACAGCAGAATCCTCGCACTTCACTATGAGATAAAGAGCTTGGTTTTGTTCTGTACCCTCCATAGGAAGTTCATCATCTGAGAAAGTGATCATGTTTGCTTCGAAAATCTTGTTAGCAATCTTTTCCAAGTGGTTCACCGTGATCTTATCAGGAACATGGGCCTCATTCAAAATCTTCATCAGGGCTTTGCGGTGTTCATCTGAATGTATCAGCAAAGACAAAAGAGAGATCTGAGCTGGTGTTTTCCTTAACTGCTCTACAATGGAATAGTCTTGCATTTTCATCTTTTTCAGGAACTCTTCTGCCTCTTCTTCGGTGACCGGCTTCTTTACTGGGATGTGGCCATCCTTGAATGGCTTGTCTCTCCTTAGTTCCTCTGGGTAAAACATCTCCCAGAACGAGTCAGTCCTCCGATTTTATTGACTTCTTCCTCTACTTCTTTTCCTTTATATGTTACTATCACCTGTTTGTAATTCCATGGGACGGCCTTTGTGTCAACCATTGGTAAGTGGGTCACTGTCTTAATAATAGGGGGGTTATACGAACCCCTTCCAAGATTATGACAGACTTTCTCGGGACCCCTGGCATGACCAATTTTTGCTTTTCCTGGTTCGCTTCAACATCAATCGGAGGCCCTTTCACAACCAATATAGATGGCTTCATGTTGAGCGTGCTTAGCTTCTCCGACACCCCTTCAATTGTCAAGGGCATTGCTTTTGCAAAATCTGGAGCTTTAACTGGATTACTTTCGCTATCCCGGATCATCATGACAGACTTGGAAGAATTCTTGGGCTCCCCGTCCTCATGAACTATCTCAATCATATGTGTCTCTGCATGGGCCGGCAAAGGATTTTGGTTGATATTTGGCGCCTCCGGGCTCTGGACCACAATTTGATTTGTATCAATAAGCTCTTGGATCGCCCTCTTCAAATACCAACACTTCTCTGTGTCGTGCATTGGGGAATCAGAACAATATGCGCATCTGAGGGAATAATCAAGGTTCCTTGGAGGTGTATTTGGTGTCTTTGGCTCAATCGGCCTCAAAACGTCCAACTGCCTCAACCTTTGAAACAAACTGGTATACGACTCTCCAAGAGGAGTGAAGGTTTCTTTCCGCTGCTGCCTCTCTTTTCTATAATTCGACCTTGATCGAAAGCTTGGACCAGTAGGGTTTCGGTATGGTTGTGGGGGTGGATAAGGATTTTGTGGAGTTGGAGCATGCCATTGCGGGTAAGGAGGGGGTTGCTCATATGACTGTGCATGGTGAACATGGTATTGGGGTGGTCTGACTGAATATTGAGGGTTTTGTGGTGGGAAATAATGTTGGGATGGATTATATGGAGCTTGGGCATAGGCTTGAGGTTGGGGTCGAGGTTGGGTGTACTGATGAGGCGAACCCCTTGGGCCACGCCCTGATCTAGAGACAAACATAGCGACATCATCTTTCTTCTTTTTGCCTAACAGGCTTCCGGTGCCACTTTGAATTGCCTGTGTGGTTTCTTTATGGCGGAGTAGCTCATGATCTTGCTTGACTTGAGTCCCTCTTCCACCATTCCTCCCATCGTTACCACATCGTTGAAGGACTTACCTATGGTTGAGATCAAATGGCCAAAGTAAGTAGGTTCTAAGGCTTGAAGAAAGTACTCGACCATCTCATCTTATTCCATTGGAGGATTGACCTGTGCAACTTGTTCTCTCCATCTGAAACCATATTCCCTAAAGCTCTCACTGGGATTCTTCTCTACCTTGGTCAAAGATAGGCGATCCGGGACAATGTCTATATTGTACTGAAAGTGCCGAGCAAAGGCCTGAGCCAAGTCATCCCATGTGTACCACCTACTAGCATCTTGGTGGGTGTACCATTCCAAAGCCGCCCCACTCAAACTCTGACTAAAATACGCCATTAATAATTCGTCTTTCCCACCGGAGCCTCTCATCTTGCTGCAAAAAGCCTCTCAAATGGGCCACGGGATCTCCATGTCCATCGTACAGGTCAAACTTGGGCATCTTGAACCCAACGGGCAGTTGGACATCAGGGAATAAGCATAAATCCTTGCAAGCCACACTTACTTGGCTTCCTATCCCTTCCATGTTCTTCAAAGATTTCTCTAGACTCTTCACTTTCATGAATATCTCATCCAGCTCCACGTTCCGGGATGGTTTCTCAGTTTCAAGAGGAGGTTCAAAGTGAGGGGTGTAGGAATAAGGATCCGTGACTTTGAAAGTTGGTTTCGGAGCATAATATTGGGTATCTGGAGCTTGGAACGCGGGTTCATTAGAAGATCGGTGGAGGGTAGCTCGCGGAGGGGCTACGAAAACAGGAGCAGATGTCGGAGCCTGGTATGCGGTTGTTTTGGCTGGTGGAGCATGGAAAGTTTGGGACGAGGTGTCGGGGTAGTGGTGGAAAGGGGTAATACCCGGTGCATGCTGAGGGGAAAGATCAACGGTAGCGGGATTCTTGGCTTGTGCCAGTGGTGGGATGAAAGCGAAATTTTCTGTGTAGTTAGCGGGAAATGAAGGTAGAGGATGCCCCCTGATCCGGGCTTGATACATTTCAGCCATTTGATGCTTCAACCTGTGGACCTCCTCTTTCAATTCAAACTCCGATTCTACAATCTCCCTCGGTGGGTCAACAACACCCGTGTCCGACTCTTTGCTAGTCATGACTACCTTACGCTTTGATCTGGTGTTATAAGGGTGACTTGCCAGGATGTCAACAAACTAACCACCTAAACAGAACCTGTCTTTTTATGCACACACAATAACTTGGTCAGTTTTGAAGCATTTAATAGATAGGGAATCGCATATTGGGGATGCAATGCACCTGAGCAGTTAAAAGTTTCTAAATTCTTTGCGACGGCTTATGTGTTTCATCCCGACTCTTTTCCCAAATTTCAAATCCTAATTTTTTTCCTCTCATTTTGTTGTGTTTCGCTCTTTTAATTCTCATTCTCTTTTCTTCCTTTTGTTTGGCCCCTCTTTTCTTTCTTACCACCCTTTTTCTTTTCCTCTCTTTTTCTCTTTTCTTTTCTTTTTTTTCTTTTTATTTATTTATTTATTTTAAGACTATGAACGAATCCTATGGGGATTGCCTACATATCATGACGCCGCATAAATCAGATCATTATGTAGTTCAAGGATATAAATGCGAAATAAATTTTTATTTTTATTTTTTTTGGCCTTTTTTTGGTTTTTTTTTAATATTTCATTAATAAAAGACATCCTTTTGGATTTTCTATTATAAGGACTTAAAAGTAGTGATGTCTACAAAAGAAAAATCTACAGACTCGAAATAAAGTAATAAACAGCCTTGACAAAGACGAACAAAACTCGAGGAAAGTAAAAAACAGACTCAAAAACTAAAAAACAAAAGTCAAAAATACATAGGAGCATCCACTGGTACTCCGGGGGCTTGCGGGACATCAACCGATCTCCGCACGGGCCTACGGGAAATATCTTCTTGAAGGTGGTCTAGGTCAACCATCACCTGTCGAACGAATGTCATCACAGAAGCAAAAAACATAGACTTGGTCATGTCTTCACATTCATGGCATTTTATTACAACATAATCAACTATCTCTTTAATCCTCATTCTGATGACACCCTTTTCTTGAAGCAAACGTCCAATCTGCTGGGCCCGAGCCTCCAACACTTGTGTATCTGTGTTGTTTTGGTCTTGTAACTGCTACATGCTTTCTTGTAGTTGGTAAATCAATGCATAGCAATGCTCTCTTTCTGTCGTGAAATCCTTTGTTTGCTTGACCATTTCATTTTCTAGGGCAACCTGCTTTTTCTGTAAAATTGCTACTTATTTGTCATATTTCTGCTTCAACTGGTGGGTTAATCTAGCATGATCTTCTGCACTTTTGGCCAACTTTGCTTGAGCATTTAACAAGTCCCTTTCGGCCTTTGTCAAGTCAAAACCATAATCATGCACTTTCCGCCATAGGTTGATTATAATTTTCTCATCTCTCTCACTTCTTACCGGTGTCTCGGCGGCTATTTTCATTCTCTGGATATGGGCTCGAATGGCTTTATTTTTCCTAGCCAACCTCTTCTTTTCCCCTTGATCGACCCGACTTCTTTTACCATACCATGTGGCGTAGTTGGATCCTACTTCACCCGTGGACAAATCCCGTACTTGAGTCTGTGGCTCCAGGAACCTACATTGGTGCCAAGTCTGGCGAACCCTTTCTTCTGGGAATGTGGCTTTTGGGCATAGTTCAATAACTTGTGGATTCAAATCTTCATCATAAGGGATTGTCTGGTATCTGCCCAATTGGCATAGGACCCGATTCGGGGCATATGGTTGAATACTCCGAAGACCCATTAATAAAAGAAAGCACACTCCGGTGGACATGTAAATAACTTCGTCGACCGGGAGCCAACCGAAAGTCCACTCAATTCGATTTGCGTTTAAAGAACCCAAATACGTGAACCATGCCTCAGTACCTTCTGGCAACTCATGACCGTTTACCCAGTTTTCATATTCTTCGATGCAATTGTGTCCGGTCAGACCTTAGTTCATGTAACCTGGGCGATGACAAAGATGTTCTACTAACCACATTTGTAAAAGCAAGTTGCAACCCTAAAAAAACTTTGTCCCGGCTCGACAAGCGGTTAAAGCTCGATAAATTTCTACGAGAATCATTGGTATGATAGTGCCATTAGCCTTTTTGACCATAAAGTCGGCCACTCCTGTGAGCCCCAATTCTATATGTCTGTCACTCTATATGTCTGTCACCCATGCGTGCTTCCCATTTGTCTTTATTTCCCTGATGATTCAAACTAGTGTCCGGAGCCTTAAATCCGTGGGGGTCCCCATACCGGCTGTATAAGAAATGGAATGTGTAGAATCCTCCAGCTAAGTTTTCATCTTTAACCTGCCGGCTAATACTAAAGAGGTCCAAAAACTTATGAGGCGTTACAGTTCTTGGTGCTACTGGATATTGATTCCTTAGCTTCCCTTCGAAACCAGCATAACCTGCTATCTCCTCTAGTGTAGGGGTCAACTCGAAATTAGAGAAGTGAAAAATATTGTGTGTCGGGTCCCAAAACGGTATCAAAGCTTCGATTATATCAACCCTTGGTTTAATCTCTAGAAGACTAGTGAGCCCACGTAAAGTCTTTGTCACAGAACGCTTGGCGACCTCCCCCAGGTCGTTCCACCACATGTGGAGTCCTAGTGGAATCTCGTCTACGACTCAAAAAGGTATATTTTCAACAGTGCTCATCCTGCACATTTTTATTTAAGGCGACTAGTTAAAAACAAGTGATTTTTGATTTATTATTTTTTTGATTTTTGACCCCAAAAGAAAGATTATTTTTGCAAAATAAAACTCAAACAACTCAAGGCCACCTTTGCAAATACGACCCTTCAGCCCTTCAGAAATGAAGATTTTAAAACTGTGCTTGCTAAGTGGTCAAAATTAGGAAAAGAGCCATAGGTGGCTATTCTTGCAAAACAAGCCTTTCGGCGTCCCGTCGGGACGTTTCTGGCCATTTAGACAGAAAATGCCATCCCCTAAATTTATTTATGACAAAATGATGTATTTTTTGATTATTTTTGCAAAAACGGGGCCGGACCCGATGAGGGCTACCTACGTATCTCACACCCGGTGAGAATCAAACCCGCATAGTTCGGTCAATTTTGATGCACAGACAAATATGATTTGTTTTGAAATGCTTTTCTCTCTTTATTCTTGAAATTTTGACAGAGTAACGGGTTTTCTTTTTGAATACCGGGATTGTCAAAACCAGGCGTTTTTCTATCCTACCTCACTCTTTGGTTTTTCTCTATATATATATATATATATATATATATATATATATATATATATATATATATATATATATATATATATATATATATATATATATATATATATATATATATATATATATATATATATATATATATATATATATATATATATATATATTAACTCAAGAAGCCGGTCAACATACAAGCCAAGCAAATTAATGTACAAGTAGCACGTAAAGAATGCATCAGGGATGATCCTTTAATTTTGGGTACACATATCCTAGATGGACCTAACCCATGTGTTGAGTCCCCTAAGTCAAATGCACGTGATGCAAGCAAACGTACCTACTAGGGATCCGGCATGAGGCTGTGTTATTCTAAGTTTAAATCCTGGGTGTATTGTTCTAGACCTGGCTTACCCGAGCGGACAACTCGAGCCGGAGGAGGGGGGGAGAGGGGGGGAGGCAGCGTACCGGGAATACAGAAGCTTCACCGGCTTTGCAACTTGTTCGAATCTCGTTCTAAAATTAGGATATGACTCTAACAGAAAAGAAGCCACGCGAAGCGCACGCTCCACAGAAGATTTAGAAGACTCAGAGAAAAGGAGGGTTTCGTAGCATTTTATATACAGTTCACAAAATATCAAAGCGGTAAATGAGCGACAATTAGCACATTAGGCCCAAACATGTAATATCAGACAATCAACAAAAGCCAAGTATAACAGTCATCTAAGCTCGAATTCTTAACCTTGAACCAGAGATTCTGGGTTCGATCCCCAGCAGAGTCGCCAGAGCTGTTACACCTCCTTCTTCCCGAGGGGACAGGGATATGGGAGTTTTTCCAATTAAATTGACATAAATCAAAATGTGATTGTTTATTGATTCAGAGTCGCCACTTGAGATAATTTATGGTGTCCCAAGTCACCAGTTTATTTTAAATCCCAAATCGAGAAAATTTAACTCTATTTATGGTCTGCGAACACAGGAGACCGGGTAAGGAGTTTTGTTAACCCGGGAAAAGGTGTTAGGCATTCTCAGATTCTGTGATTTTAGCACGGTCGCTCAACTATTAATAATTGGCCCAATTATCTGACTTATTACATATTTAAAACCTATTGTGCTTTTTAGCCTTCTGACCGCTTTTAATTATTTATGGAGTTTATTTGAACAAGTCGCGATGTCGTACACTTGTCATTTTGGCACACATCGCAAACCGCGCTAAATGAAATGCACCCGCGATTTACGACATGCTTATTTTATTAGTGTTTGAAGTTATGGTCGGGTCACATGAAATGCACACATGAATTTGAATTTATGGTTTTAGTACACATTGCGAATTGCGCCACGTGAAATGCACCCGTGATTCAAAATATGTTAATTTTATTGTTGTTTGAAGTTATGGTCGGGTCACATGAAATGCACACCCGAATGGGATTTATGTATCGTGACCATGCCACGGAAACCGTACCCATAGTCACGATGATTATTATTAACGCGCCTTAAGCAAACTACGGTGTTCATAATTTGTATAGTCCCTAATTCGGTGATTGTGTGTGAAAAGGCCCATAATTATGGAGTACTTTTACTAAGAGATATTTCATGCTCATTCCCTTTTGAAATCCTTATTTCATGCACTTAGACCGAGTCCAATCCTAAAGCATGTGATGCAAGATGAAATTACTACGGACTCAATTTTTCCCTTCCCATATACCCATCACGTTCCGCACAAATGTCCAAACAAATAAAATTATCTTCCAGCAACTAAACACTCAAACCATAAAAGGGGAGATCAAATAAATAGATAAACAAAATTCCAGAAAACTGGAGACAAATAAGTGAAAAAGGTACCGAAACCATTAGAAGAGTCATTATAATATTCCTGACCACCCCAATTTTCCTAATCCTTCAATTTATTAGTTACTAAAGATCATATTTAATCAAACTTGAATTTACAATTTTATCTTAACAAATTAATTACTTATCCTACTCAACAATTCTTAATCATTAAGAGTGCCCATGGTTCAATTACAAAGTTTAATAGCAAAAAGAACTAAAAAAAATCAAAAAGGGAAAAGAGAAAATAAAAAGGCCATTTTAACACCATGAGCAGAGTTCTTGAACAAAATGACGACAAAATGTACTACTTAAACAGAGAAAGAAACAGGCGGAGCCTCACTTTTAAACCATTTTTAAATCCATTTGTCATGAAGAAAATATTATTCTAATGTTAAGAAACTCGTTTATTTTAGAGTAATCTACCCAGATACAAATGAATCTTTCTCACATATTCCATGTTTAGAAAAAAAAAATTGAAAGCAAGTATTATTGTTTTCATCTACTAGATGCTTCAGCAATCAAGCACAGATACACAAGAAGAACAAAGATCCAAACATCAAAACCACAAACGTGAACAGAACTAAGTTAGACCATGTTTCAATAAGAACCAAATATTATGCAGATATTCAAGAAGTCTCATAAATTTTAATCAATTTTTGACCTCAATATTAGTTACGTGAATATCTCCATCACAACCAACATCTGACTACTACAGACTAAAATTTTAATTCCATCTTAAAATAGTTCTTTCATTATTCCTATACAACACATTAACAGCAAACAAATAGAAGAAAGAGAAGGGATGAACCTGAAATGATTTTCCTTTAATATATGTAGAATGAATCTGTATACATCAAATGTTGTCCAGAAATGCTAAGTTCAAATAGCAAAAGAAAATCGAACCACAACCAGAACTCCGGACGGCGAATTGACACAGCTTCGAACCTCAACTCATATTTATTTTTTGATACCAAATTCAAAATCAACGACGAATAAACAGAACATCTTTTTTTCAGATTTGATATCGAATTTTTATTCAACTAAAAAGCGGAAAATAGTTTTTTTTTTCTTTTTTTTTCCTTTAAGTTTAAGAAGAAGACTACAAATTGAATTGGACTCTTTTTTGTATTTTTTGATGCTTAAACTTAAAAGAAAATCGTAGATGACAATCGAGAAGAAGAAGAGCACTCCCTAATTTTCCTAAAAGTTTCTGCCCAAAATAAATCCCCTAATTCTCTGAAACATCCTCCTATTTATAGCTAACCTAGAAGCTTCCATACCTTTCTCTCCAAGTCATGCCCCAAAATTCCTTTCCCCATCCGAAAATCCACAAAAAAATCGATTCCTTTCTTTGTGAACCAAATCGGACAAATGGAGGCCTAGGATCTTGAATCCCTCAGATCCTACGGCTACCATTTATCCAAAATCATTTTCAAGATCAAGAGCGCGTGAGGCATAAGGGAGAAGGAAATATTTTTTGTCAGGGGTTGTTACGGGACGGGTGACGTAAAGGAGGAGAGATGAGGGATCACGTGCACGAGTTTGGGGGTACACTCGCCTGAGTTCAGGCGAGTTCGGGTGAGTTGAGCGGCGACAGGAGGCGGAGGAGGGGTGGCACCATTTGGGGTTTTGGGATTTAGGTTTAGGGTTTGGGGGAGTTATAATTAGGTTTAAATATAATAGTGGGGAGGAATAGAGACCGTTAGATTTAAAATAATGAAGGGCTCAGATTGAAGATGGAGATGGGGCAGGTTTGGCAGACGGGTCGTGGGTCAATTGATGGGTCAAAGGGATTGGGCTGGGCGGATTTGAGTAATTTTGGGGCAATTGGGCCACTAAAAATGGTTGTGGCCCAATCCGGAATTAAGCAAGTTTTCTTCTTTTTTTTCTTCTTCTTGATGTTTAGCTTAATAAATTTAATTTTAAAAAATCCTAAACTAAGTCCTACATCAAATCTAATTTGTAAAATAAATTAATTGCCTATTTCTAACATAAAAATATTTAATTAACTTAAGACTAATGAAAGAAAATTACTAATTTGCAACTGAAAGCTAAAAATGTAAAAATGTCCAATATTTTTGATTTTTTATTTAATAATACAATTAACTTATGTAATTAAATCCTAAATACAATTAAGACCTAAAATTCTATGCATGAAATGTTTTAGACATTTTTGGTATTTTTCTTATGATTTTAAAATGTTAAATATGCAACTAAATGCAAGCAACAATTAACAAGAAATTCCTAAAACTTCTATAAAAATTAAAATAATTAGAAAAACCTATTTTGAATTTGTAGGAGTATTTTCCGTCGGGCAAAAATCACGTGCTCATAATTTCAATTACAACTTAATTTATCACTTTGTATCAAGTTAATCCGCATATCCTCAAAACCACTTATAAATTCAATTGTTATCCGATTTTGAGGGTATTCTGCAAATTTCGAAGTTAGTTTTTCGATAAATTAGAGCCATTTAATGGATCTCAAATCAGGATATATATCAAGTATATATAAATCTGTATTCCAAGTTGGAAGATTATTCCTCCTTTATATTACCCTTTCTAAGGCTGTATATTACTTGACCTCGCATTATTCTAAGAGCAAGTTATGATCATTTTACGCACTACCGTTAAAATGATACAAATATTACTAATACGCGGACTTATAACAGTCCCATGATGCTCTACCAAAACCCATAACCAGTTAGTATAATCTACATCACAAGTCTGAAAGTTGTATTGAATTATCTAATTGAAAAAGGACAATCAAATTGAAACGAAGAAGAGCTTTTTAACCTTTAAACATATGGGTGTCCTCCAACTCTTGACATCCTGCATGGTTAGTGGTCAACCTTTTAATATCATTTATGAGAAGGTCAAGGTTATCGTATGATGAACCTCCTTCACGAACACTTTCTTTTGCCAATTTCATAAAATTTTCAGCCGATTTCTTGAACTTATCCCTTTTTTGTCATCATCAGATCTTTCACCATTCTCTCAATAACGAATATATCGCAGTTATCTTTCATGTCCAACCCAACTTTCCATACCTCACTTACGAATCTGCTGGTGCCTCGTTGGTCCACATAATGAGGCCAAAAGATCATGGGCTTCCCTTCCAATGTTGAGTTCCAACCACTATATATGCGTTAGAAACCCACCAATAGCTGAAAGGGCTAATACCTTCTGTTGTGGAGCCCAACTAACTATGAACCCTCTTTCTTTGCAACCCTCCTTAAGCTCTTTCAAAAACTGTTGGTCAATTTAGTATGTTGGGCCTCATAACCCATAGAAATCTAACTCCTCTATTTACCAAGCCACGCCAAAATATATTCCAAACTTTCCTCCCTCGACAAAAGTGCAATACTTCCCAAACTTACATAAATCACTGAATTGACGGGTTGTGCATCAAGCCATTCAAGGGAGCTGTAGTCTTCTTCCCAGAAACTGTATGAAGATTGTGACAATGGTGTTCCTCTAGCAGCTAGTTTACTCTCTAAGAGCAAGTGTAGTGGTCCAATGGCGTATGTGGTCGGCGACTTAGAGCGAATAAGTGAAAGGAATGGACCATCTAGATGTTCAAATGAGTTTAATATGAGTCCGTTGGCTTGTTGGATTCCCTGGGCTTCCATTAAAGCAAATTGGCAACTTTGGCCGGCCTCATAATTATTTAGACAAAACTTCCATGCCTGGAACGCTTGCTATGAGGGTATCCAGGTCATTTCCTAAAACAAGAAGAAGTAAGAGTATAACTTTGATTAGTTGTTGAACCTTTGCCAGCCATAGTAATGCTATAGTTTTTAGCCAAAACTTTCACCTTCTCATGTCTCCAACTTTTAAAGTTCATCTTCAAGGTACCGTGATTAAATTATTATGAAAATAGAACTAATTCCTGTGAAATGGATTCTTAGACCATAAAATAATTACTTTATTAACAGTTTAATATAATATGATAAAGTCTAATAAGGTAAGCGCGGAAAAACACCAAGGATCTTTTGAAAAAGATAAATGATTGACCAAAAAAAATATTAAGAAAAGTATTAAGTAGGTTATTTTTATAACTACATCTTTCTTCAAATAAGAATTCTCCTGAAGAGCTTCCCGCGGTAACTTTTTAAAATATGAGCTCGTTCAATCATATTTCAAACGTATCCTTGGAATCGCGATAACCTTGTACCCCGAAAATAAGTTATGTATAAGGAGATAGCGTCATAATGAGGTAGTGGGGGAATGCGATTTTTAAAACAAAGTTGAAGAGAAAAAAATGTTTTTCATTTCATTTCAAACTATTATTGGCGTACGTCTCATAAGAAAGTCACATCCGCCAAAATCTTATACGTAGTTTCTGGTTTCTAATGTAGTTCTGTATTAATATGGCTGATATTTAAAATTCACGAACTTTTTAACCTTAAAGCACTAATTACTGGTAGGGTTGATATTTCTATTCACAAATCTTTAAGGACTAATGATCTATCTCGGTTGTCAGGATCAAGATGGGCGTCGAGCTGGGGTTCAAGTCGGGTCTAGAGTCTTAGGGTCAGGCACGAAGCTTGGGGTCGAGGGTCGAGGTGGGCGTGGGGGGCGGGGTCAGTTTCAGGGGTCCGAGTTGGGTTCCGGTCGTGTTTTGGGGCTCGGAGTCCGTGCTCGAGATCGGGGATCGGGCTTGGAGTTCGATTCAAGGTCGGGTCCGAGATCAGCATCAAGTGTTTAGATTGAGGTTAAGGGGTCGGATGTTTGGGGTTGAGAGTTCTTACTTATGCAATGAGGAACTTAGTATTGAAATCGAATTGGCAAAAAGTACCGTTGTGTTTTCGAAAAATACTGGAAAGAGTATGCGATCAGGAATCCACGGGGCCGGTGCGGGCGGGGAGAGTGGAGGGATATAGTGGGCCGTGGTAGGGGGTCGAGGTGGGCTGGAGCTAGGGGGAGTGCCTTTCCCGCCCCCATCTATCCCTTCCCCCGTAATATTTGCCTAGATTATATTAATGTTCTTGAGATAATATTTTCTGTTTACCAAGAAAATAAGAAAGAAAATCACTTATTTTTTTGAAAAACATGTTTTGTGAAAACATTTTGGTTCATACCAAACACACCCTTAGACTTGTAACATTTCCCTTCTTTTGCTCCCTACAATATATACAACGACTTTCTTCACGTTTTCCAGGAATCTTACAAAATGATACTCCCTTGTTTCTGTAAGTATGTTCATGCTTCGTATAATATCTTTTAGATTAAGATCGAGAGGTATAGTTCTTTTACTTGTTTATTGATTTCAAGAAGATTCTTTAGGATCATTATTAGGGGTTGTGTTAATTTATGAAAGTGGAGTAATAGTTTCTAATTTGAGATTTGAATATAAAAGCCTCGAACCTAACTTGTGATTAATTATTAAACTTTTTTTCCTTTCATGAAATTCTCTTTTTTTTTCCTTCAACTTTCATGAAATTCTCTAGATAAAGGATATCTGTATTGCTATAATAAAAAAGAATTATTATAAATATTAGGACAAATTTGTCTCTTTTGTCTGTTATATGTTCATATCTTGTTATTAATGGGAACAGTTCGTATAAAAATCTATATTTATATATATATATATATATATATATATATATATATATAATTGAGGGGCCTAACGTGGTGACGTGGCTCTCCCATCTACAAGAAAATTCTCTTTCCTGCCTCTATGATTTCTTGCCCATTTTAAAACGCAATTTCCACCTCAAAATACACCAAAATCGCTTCACATAAACACCGGTTCTGTAATCTCTTGCAAATTCTCGGTACTTCCCATCTACTCAACATTCTCTCACAACGGTTGCATGGCAACGATTTGCTAGTCCCTTTTCCCCTAATTACTCCCCTTCTATATCTTTCAATTTCTATGTGCTTCTCCATCTTTTCAATCTCCCTCTCTACCTTCTTTATTCTATAGTTTTTATTTGAAACAATATCTCTAATTCCCTGATAATATATTCATTCTTTACCCACGACATACTTACTTTACAAATCATGAGCTATTCGACAAAAAAAATAATAATCAGGAATCACAAACTGCTTCGGTGCACCCAACAAATTTCGGTATGTAATCCTTTTCAAAGAATGTTTTCCGATTATTCTTACCAGTTTCTCATGGTTTATTTGATTAATCTAATTGTATTTTAAAAAAAATTATGTTTGATGCACCTAGAATCTGTGCGCTCAATTAATATAGGTGTGGACGCACAAGGAATACGAAGACAAATAAACTTGTCCGCTCAACAAAATATAGGTATTGACGTACAAGAAATACGAACAGAAAATGCCATTACGAGATTGAGGTACTTTTCTAATATTCTTCGTCACTTAGATTTTTGCGCAGTTCAGATATACTGGTCTAAATATTTTGAACTACTATTATCATATTTTTCCCTATTATATCACTAGGGTGTTAGGATTCGACAGCAACGTCTTTCAATTCATGTTATAGTTTAGGTAATAATTTTCAATCTTTTCTACGTTATTGTTTTCTATTTGAAGCGACATATGCATATAACATTGGTTCAACAATGTAGTGATCATGGAAAAAAATCCCACCAAAATATGATCATCAAATGAAGGGGACATGCAAAATAACCGCCTATAATATATCTTTGCTATTTAATCTCTAAAAATTTTGAGGTCTGTATAACCAAATGTTAAATTCATCAAAATATGGTATTGAATTTGAGAAGCAAGCAAGTGCAAATAAGATGATATAAATAGACATGAAATGTGCTGGTAAGGACTATAGATGCTCAATTTATTGAGGTTTACAGACAAAGAAGAAATCAATAGAGTTTTTTTTACCTCTAACCACTTTCTTAGAAAGTTTCTCAACCAAATCATAGTGCCAGTATCACCATAGTATATATGGCATATATATACTGCTACTGGAATTTCTTCATGTAGTTACAGCTTTATAACATTTTCTTGTGTTATTTTTCTTCTCTTCGGTTTGTTATTATATCTCTTTTAATGCTTCAGGCCATATGTACTGCAGTTTCATTGCTTGCAACTGAGCCTTTAAGTTAATTGTTCTTCTTATCATTTGTAAGGTATGTCTGTTCATACCATCCTTCCTTCCCGACTTTCATGCTTCATTTGAATTTACTTATTTTTCTCGATCATATAAATTGAGTACTCCATTGTTAACCTTCTTCATTTTTTAATCTTTTAGCAGTTTAACGTTGTTGATAATTTTTGTGCACTAAAGCATAGTACTTAGGTAATGTACAACTATGGCAGGCACCAATAATTCAAGAGTTTTTCCTGCTCTCTTGCGAGATTGAACACACATTGACATTCGGCAATGTCAATAGCTTAACATTTTTGGAGTACTTCGTGAATATTATATAATTTTTATATTTTGAATGAGTTTTGGCATAAAGCAAGGGAAATCTTAATCCTTTGATTTTCTTTTAAGCTTTTCTTTAATTTTTTTGGCCCTTCTGCTTTAATTGCTGCTCGCGTATGGTATGAATCATGACGAGAAAAAAGGCTGCGACAGTTTTGCTCTGGGAAAAGGCTGCAGGAGTTTTGCTTCAACAAGTCCACGAGAGATTTCTGGACAAAGCTTGGAGTACTGCTCCAACTTAAATAAGGTAGGTGCCATTCTAACACTCCAAAATTTCTTATTTGGCTATATTATTTACCTGAATAATATTTCTTTGTCTGATTGTGTTGGGTGTGAGAAGTTTTGAGGTTATCAAAATTAGGAGTTAAGGTATGTGTTATGTTGATAAGAATACCATATCGTTCCTTCAATCATAATTACATAACTGAACAAAGAGAGAAGCTAATGGCCTCTAGGTGTATTCAGTAATAATGATAACCTCAAAATATTTCCTTATATAATTGTAATGTACATTAATTTTCAATTCATACATTTGTGTATAAGTTGATTGATAGATGGAGAGCCATCTATGGCTTCTTTTTCTGGTACATGTCTAAAGCCTACGCTTATGGTGATTGCCGGAATATATGATATAGTTGAGGCGGGGACGAAAGGCAATGTAAGTTTTGTATCTGAACATAGTCATTGTCACAAAGTACGGAAAGGAGAATCATTGGACTCTCAATCATGTTCTATATCCATGCCTAATAGGACAACTTTATGAAGGTAAATATGTAATCTTTGTGTTGAATTCCAATAACTTACAAGATTAAAATCGGGGGATATGAAGCATAAAATAGTTTGGTTAGATCATTGTCAGGAAGTTGGGGTATTCAAAGACCAATTTCTTGAATTATAATGGTAGCTGATTGTATTTCTAACTCTTGAGTGCCATCTTCAGTTTAGACAAAACTTTAATGATTGGGAGCTGGACAATATTAGTATTTTGCTGGAAAATCTACAATATGTGGCGCTAGATGAAAACAAGACAGATTTTCAGATTTAGTTAGCACATAAATCTGAACTTTCCTTGTTAGTATCTGTTAATATATTATTTTTGAAGCAGGTTAAGGGTTGGTAGGATGAAGGGCCATGGAAATTGATTTGGAAGTCAAATGTTCCACCTAAAGTTTTCAATCTGTTTGGAGTAAGCTGGGTAATGGCACAAGATACCAAGCAATTATTATTATGCAGGTTTGGAGAGAAAGTGAACAATAGAGGCAAATTGATATGAAATTTATTTCTGCGTGCATCATTTTTAATACATGGCTTGAAAGAAACAAGAGATATTTTGAAGAGAAAGCTGAGCAAAATTCTTTTTTAAAAATGCTTGCAAAATTGTACTTTTGTAGCAAAGGAAACATATTAGATAGTATGATGTAGTTTTTGGATTTTTGAGTCTATTGTTGTCATTGTACTCCTTTATACTAGATTTCATAACATCTTGGTACTGACAATAATATTACCATTACCTTATTTAGAGAAAGCATAAAGCCAACCAATCCCTAATTGTTTTTATACATATAGGCACAATAATGCTTTAAATCTTTTTGCTCACCTATCTTTGTTATGCCCTTGAGTTTCTTCGGTTACCTTCTTTTGTATTACGTAGAAGCTAAGTTAGTGAGGCAGAAAGAAAAGGGAGACCCGGCATTTAAAAAAAATAGAGAGGAAAGGAAGTAAAAAAACATAAAAAATATTTCTAAGAAAAAGGAAGAAAAAGAGGGAAAAGGTACCGTTTCACCTATATATGTTAATACAAGAAGGGTCAAGTACCTCTATTAAGACAAAAAAATTCTCAAGTAGTGAAAACTAGAGAGAAATTTAAAATTAAGTATCGATAATAAAATGGATTAAAAATTAAAATATAATATATTGGGATTTGATGACTAATTTTTTTTTATAAGAATTGACTTGCCATTATTTTTATTTTTTGTATATTAGAAAAAAGACCATGAGTAAGCTTAATGAGGTCGGTCAATCACCACGCGAAGCGCGGTCAAATTTTCTAGTGGAATGATAAAAGTAACACTAACATTTAGAACTATGTGAGATGTTAGTCCTATAAACCTAAATATTTTGTGAGATTTCTGTTATTAGTGCTTAAATCAATATTGTCCTTTTTGTCTTTTTGTTTGAGTGCCGAAATTGTAGCAGTACACAATGTTAAATTGGAACCTAAGGGAAAGGGCATGGAAGGGGAACTAAAATAAGTAAGAAAATATACCAGATTGATCACCCCCTTTTTTGTTTGTTGAGTGCCAAAATTGTTGCTTTACACAATGTTAACTTGGAAACTAGGGGAATAGACATGGAAGGGGAACTACAAGAAGAAAAAAACGAAAGAGATGATGGACAAAAGTTATTTCTTCCCTTTGTTAATTTGGGTGGAAAGATAAGAAAGAACGGAAAAGTATGTGTGACTTTAAAAGGGTCACATTTTCCTTAGAAATGAACAACTTTATCCTATGTTAAACGTTTAGTCTTTTCTTACCCTTGTGTTTAGGAAAGAATGCCCTTGATTACGAAAATCTGATGTAACTCTAAATCATATTCAAAAATTGAGGGGCAATTGTTAATCTTTTCTCTTGAAGAATTAAAATAGAGTCCACTCAAGACAATAAATATATGAATAAATGAAGGATAAAATTGAATAAATTCAGATAGTATAAATATAATTTTTTAAAATCTTTTTTCCCTACTTTTAAAATTAATTTAAGTTGTATTCTAAGTGGAAAATAATTCTCCCCTTTATTTACTCTAGTAACTAAATAAAGCAATTAATCCAGGATACTTGTTGAAACGGGATTGGACGTCTTGGTTGTGGTTGGTGTTGAGGAAGGTGACTTTTAGGCCTGCGAGGCACAGGAGTTCGGCTAGCTGCAGCATGGAGTTGACAGGGCTTTAATTTGTATGGGAAGAGGGAAGACGAGAACATGAGGGACGGTTGAAACTTCTGTATGATGGATGTCATCCATAACTAGAGTTTTGATTTCCTGTAGGAGACGTTGAACGTAGATTTGCTCCTCATAGTGTCAACTGTCGATGTATATATAGAGCATATACTATTACCTTCATTTCGAAGAGAATAATATATAAATATATTCTTAATTAATTATCAACTAATAAAAATTAATTCTTAATATGTATTTGGCTACTCCAGTGTCATCACATCTGTCTTCTTTATTTACTTACTATAAATGGTGTTGCACAATGCAAACATGCTTTAATTGTCTATTTGGTTCATGGATTCTACTAATATTGAAACTCATCTTCTCCATCGAAAAAACAGTAAAAAATAAATAAATAAAAGTAATAGACGGAAACAAGTATCTAGTGTGGATTCAGTTGGCAAATTAGCAAAGGTCTATCATATAGTAACGCATAAATATCGCGCTGTGAGATTTCCCTTTTCCAATGGGAGAATTGTTTTCCCTTTTACCAACAGTAACTAATTATTTAGCATATTCATAGTAACAACCTATGTAGTCATATTCATAGCGAACATATGATACTAATAATTAGAAAGACGTCCGCAGGTCCGCTCCGCTTAAGATATTAATTAATTACACGTATCAAACTGGATAAATTGTATAAGGCTTCACATTCTTCCAGAGAGATGCAAAACAGGCCAGCCCAGCCAAGTCGCGCGGGCTTTAAAATTTGGTGGGCTAGCACGGGCCGGCCCTCCATTTAAATGAGCCTTAAAATGGCCAGCCCAATCCAGTCATAGGACCCCGGGCTAGGGCAGACCAGCCCTTCAATTTTTTTTTCTTGAAATCTTTAAATATTTCTTCGTGACATAGTCTCTTAATCATATGAACGACTTCTATTTGTTTAGAGCATACAAGAATCTTGATATTTGACAAGGAATCTCGTAATTGAAATGCATATTCTTTATATCTCTAACTCTTCTTTTTCAACGTTACATGAATATTATTTTAATACGTTTCTTTCACTTTCTTCATGTTCAGGGATTGCTTCAATAAATTTATATGTTGAGGTTTTTTAATTTAAGTTTAACATCATTTGCTGATTTCATCATTATAGTCCAAAATTTTTAAAAATTCATGAAATTTTTTAGTGTTGTCAATTTTCTTTGGGTATTCAAACTTGATCTTTTTCTATACTGAAGAGCAGTTTAAATTATTAAAATATCAAAGTAACCAAACTGATCATTGGCCACTTAAAATAATATTTTTTTTGAAAAAATTATTATTGGCCACTTAAAACTTTCCTAGTTCGTTGTTAATTAAGCAAAAGAAATACTAATCTTGTCATACTATGCATATCAAATCTACTAGTTCATATGGAAGGGTTACTAGTTTTTTAGTTTTTACTTTTTTTAAATATTAAATATTAAATATTTAAATTTAAATTTAATTAATTTTTGACCCACGGGCCTAGCCTCCGTTAAGCCTCAAGGGCCAGCGGGCTGAGTTGGGCTGGACTTATAAACCTCATTTTTAAATGGGCTAAAAAAATTTCAACCCAACCCTTCTCAAGTAGCGGGTTGGGTTGGCCTCACGGGCCAAGCCCATTTCAACGGCTTTAATAGGCATAATAAAATGATTTTGCTCAAAGCTACCCGTTAACCTGTAAGTATATTCAATTTAGATTAAATTACTCTCTTTATCAGCTGGGGTAAATTAAGGAAAAATAAATAGTTAAATATTTTTTTTTGTATATATATATATATATATATATATATATATATATATATATATATATATATATATATCACATACATAATGTAAATAGTTTCTGGCGCGGGTTATGTGATGACCCAAAATGTTATCTTTAAATTTAATAATTAATTATGTATTCTAAGACTTCAAAAAGCACTATTTATCATTCCTCGACTTGCGTGCGCAATCCGTAAAATTTTTCGAAAAATTTTTAGGTGAAAAGAATGGATTAAATGTGAATTAGAGCTTTAAAACTCAATTGAGTTGACTTTGGTCAACATTTTGAGAAAACGGACTCGGATCAGTGTTTTGACAGTTCCAGTAGGTCCGTATCGTGATTTGGGACTTGGGCATATTCCCGGAATTAAATTCCGAGGTCCCTAACCCGAGATATGGAATTTTGATAAAAAATTAAAAGTTTAAGTTCAAATACTGACCGGATATCGAATTATGTGCAAACGATCCCGGAATAGAATTTTGATGATTCCAACAGCTTTTTATGGTGATTTTGGATTTAGGAGCGTGGTCGAAATTTTATTTGGAAGTCCGTAGTGAAATTAGACTTGAAATGGCTAAAATAGAAATTTAAGTTTGGAAGTTTGACCTGGGAGTTGACTTTTTGATATCGAGGTCGGAATCCAGTTCTGAAAATTTTTACAGCTCCGTTATGTCATTTATGACTTGTGTGCAAAATTTGAGGTCAATCGAAATTGATTTGATAGGTTTCGACATCAAATGTAGAAGTTAGAAATTCTTGAGTTTCATTAAGCTTGAATTGGGGTGTGATTTGTGATTTTAGCATTGTTTGATTTAATTTGAGGTTTCGAATAAGTTCGTATGATGTTTTAGGACTTGTTGGTGTATTGGGTTGAGGTCCCGAGGGCCTCGGGTGAGTTTCAAATGGTTAACGGATCAAAAGTTGGACTTAGCTACTGCAAAAGCTGGTGCAAATTTTCTGCTAGAAATGCTGTCAAAATCGGGCTCCCTGTCAAAATCGGACTCTCTGTCAAAATCGGGGTCCCTGTCAAAATCAAACTCCCTGTCAAAATCGAACTCCGTGTCAAAATCGGACTCCATGTCAAAATCGGACTCCCTGTCAAAATCGAACTCCCTGTCAAAATCGAACTCCATGTCAAAATCGGGCTCCCTGTCAAAATGGTTAACGGATCAAAAGTTGGACTTAGCTACTGCAAAAGCTGGTGCAAATTTTCTGCTAGAAATGCTGTCAAAATCGGGCTCCCTGTCAAAATCGGACTCCCTGTCAAAATCGGGGTCCCTGTCAAAATCGAACTCCCTGTCAAAATCGAACTCCAATGTCAAAATCGGACTCCCTGTCAAAATCGGAGTCCCTGTCAAAATCGAACTCCCTGTCAAAATCGAACTCCATGTCAAAATCAGGCTCCCTGTCAAAATCGGACTCCCTGACAGATCTGTAAGTTATAAAAATAGGGGACTTCATCCCATTTGCCATTTTTGACGAATTGGATCTTGAGAAGAGGCGATTTTAATATATTTTCAAGGAAAAATATTGGGGTAAGTGATTCGAACTCGGATTTGATCAATATACACGAATATATCATTATTTTCACCATTTAATTAGCGTTTTGAGATAGAAATTTGAGAAACTTTTAGAAATCTCATAGAAACGAATTTTTGAGATTTCGGTGTCGATCCGGAGTCGAATTTGAGTGAAACTAGTATGGTTGGACTCGTAATTGAATGGGTTATCGGATTTTTTGAGTTTCGCTGGATTTCGAGACGTGGACCCCATGGGCGATTTTTGAGCTAATTTCGGATTTTATTGAAAAATATAGTATTTTCTTATGAAATTGATTCCTATAATTTTTGTTGACAGTATCGAATTAATTATGACTAGATACGAGTCGATCGGAGTTGGAAAATCGAGGAAAAAGCATAATACTTGATTAAATTGGAGCAAGTCGAGGTAAGTGACTTGTCTAACCTTGTGTGAGGGAAATTTCTTCTAGGATTGGTATTGATGTGATTATTGAGATGTATTGAAAATCGTGTACACGAGGTGACAAGTGTGTACATGGGCTAAATGTGAAAGATTATATTTTTAAATTGTGTAGATCACTGTTGCGCATTTATTAAATTATTTTATCTTGTTATTTTCTTCATCATTGATGTGAGATATATACTTTAAATTTATTTGACTTTTTCCTGCTATTGTTTTACCTGTTTAGTTGAAACTTGATTTCTTTTATTCTGTGAATTATTTGAATGTTGATTTTCTTTAAATTAAATATTATTAACATGAAGTATTTGATATTTTTAAATTTGATATTGAAGCAACGTATTAAAGATTTTAAAATATTATTTTCCTGAATTATTTATTTCTGAATATTTTTGTTAGATTTTCCTACTCATTGTGATGGAGCCGTATGCTCTTTATTGTGAAAAAATATTATTGATGATTTATTTTGGCATGAGCCGTGAGCTCTTTTTTGCGGAAAAAATATTATTATTGAATTATTTTGGCAAGTTAAATTATTTGAGCACTTGAGGTGCAAATTGTGATAATATACGCATGTAATGGTATAAGGTATGGGTATTGAAACACATGCGGTGAGATAAGGGTGTCTTGATATGCGTGGCTAATAGGGAAAACTATTAGAAGTCATGCAGTGTGATAAGGATGGCTAAAACGCGGGATGCTATTTCGGAAAAAATATATTTTTTTAAAATAAATTGTGAAGGCTCCCACGGTGAGATAAGGAAATGAGATTTTGTGAATCTATTTATGATTTGGGACTATGAGGCGGTACCTCGTGAGTGCCCTTGTTGATATTGATTTATGGCCGTAGTTGCCTTTGATTGTGTTGTGGTTTTTCTTAAAGTTGAAAAGAAATTTTGTCTTGTTCCACGAGGTATTATTTGCCATTATTTGTGTAATTAAATGGTAACCTACTACTTGATTCATTTTTATTGTAATTTTATTTTATTATATTGTAAAATATTTTACCATGCCATTTATTATTATTTTCCAGTAGGGCCTGACCTGACCTCGTCACTACTCTACCGAGGTTAGGCTTGGCACTTACTGGGTACCGCTGTGGTGTACTCATACTATGCTTCTGCACATCTTTTTGTGCAGATCCAGGTACATCTTATCAGACCAGGCATCAATAAACTAGTTGTACAAGGAGACTTTGAGGTATATCTGCCAGCGACCGCAGACTCCGGAGTCCCCTTCTATCTTACTATGTTGTCTTCCTTATTTGCTTTAGACTCTGATGTATAGATACATAGAGAATAAATTCTTAGAAGTTTGTGACTTATTTATACCGGGTTTTGGGAGTTGAAATTGTTTGAATTGTAGTTTATTTATTTCAGATATTTATTATTATTCCGCATTGATAGGCTTACCTAGTCTTAGAGACTAGGTGCCGTCACGATTTCCTACAGAGGGAATTTGGGGTCTCGACAAGTTGGTATCAGAGCTCTAGGTTCATAGGTGTTATGAGTCACAAGCAGGTTTAGTAGAATCTTACAGATCGGTACGGAGACATCTGTACTTATCTTCGAGAGGCTATGAAACTGTTAGGAAATATTCGCTTCTTTGATTCCTTATCGTGCGTATTTGTTGACTTCAAAATTTTGAACCATTGTCTTTCTATTCTCTCAAAGATGGTGAGGACACGCACAACTGGATCTGATGATCAGACACCCACACCCTCTATTGGAGCCGCAAGAGGCCGGGGTCGGGGCAGAGGCCGAGCCAAAGGCCGAGGAAGATCACGTAGTGCAGCCAGAGCACTTGCACGAGCTGCTACACCAGAGCCACCAGTAGCTCCAGTTGGAGAGTAGGCACCTGAGACGCCTGTTACTACTCCTGCACTTCAGGAGAGCCTTGCCTAGTTTTTGAGCATGTTTGTCACTCTAGCTTAGGCAGGGTTAATTTCACTTGCTCCTGCCACATCTCAGGTCGGAGGAAGAGCACAGGCTCCCGCCGCCCGTACTCTAGAGCCACGGGCCCAAGTTGACAATGGCCCAGAGGTTATACCAGTGCATCCAGTTGTTCCAGTTCGACCTGAGATTAGGACAACAGTTTTAGAGGGGGAGCAGCTCAGGCTCGAGAGGTATGAGAAGTACCACCCTCCCACTTTCAGCGGTTTAGCTTCAGAAGATGCTCAGGATTTTCTGGAGGAATGTCACCGTATCCTTCGTACTATGGGTATTGTGGATTCCAGTGGGGTTTCTTTCACGACATTCCAGTTTATAGGAGCAGCCTACCAGTGGTGGCGGGCATATGAGTTGGATAGTCCGACTGAGGCAACTTCACTTACTTGGACTCAATTTTCAGATATGTTCTTAAGGGAGTATGTTCCTCAGAGTCTTAGAGATGCATGGCGCATAGAGTTTGAGTAGCTGCGCTAGGGTTCTATGACCGTGTCAGAATATGCGGTCCGATTCAGTGATTTGGCTAGGCATGCACCAGCCTTAGTTTCTACTGTTCGAGAGCGGGTTCGCAGATTTATTGAGGGTCTCCACCCTAGTATCAGATACAATATGGCCCGAGAGCTAGATATGGACATCATATACCAACATGTGGTGTCAATTGCTAGGAGATTGGAAGGTATGCGGACTCGGAAGAGGGGAAGAGAGGGAAGCTAAGAGACCCCGAGATTTTGGCACACATAATAATTCTCGTGCCCCAGTTGCAGCCCATCATGGTAGAGGTTATGTGAGTCGTCCTATTCATTCAGCACTTCCAGCTTCCAGTGGTATTCCGGCTACTCCCAGACCTCAGGTTCCATATTATGCACCGCTAGTGTCTTCTGTACCTCCTGTACAGGGTGCTTTCAGCGGGCAGTCTAGTCGATCAGGCCCGAGCCAGTCCCAGCATCTACGTCCTCTAAGGGCTTATTTTGAGTGTGATGACACTCGTCATATTATAAGAGATTGCCCCAGATTTAGTAGGGGTGCACCTCCATAGATTTCTCAGGCCCCACCTATCCCACAGGGCCCTCAGGCTTCTCAGGCCATGATTACTGCACCAGTTGCCACTCCTCCTGCACAGCTAGCTAGAGGTGAAGGTCGAACACGTAGAGGTCGCCCTAGAGGGGGAGTCCAGGCCAGATATTATGCCCTTTCTGCTATGACAGATGTTGTTGCATCCGATTCTATTATCACAGGTATTGTTCCAGTCTGTCATAGAGATGCATCAGTCTTATTTGATCCAGGCTCCACTTATTCTTATGTGTCATCTTATTTTGCCCCGTATTTGGGCGTATCACGTGATTCCTTGAGTTCTTCTGTTTATGTATCTACACCCGTGGGTGAATCTATTATTGTGGACCGCGTGTATCAGTCGTGTTTAATTGTTATCAGCGGTTTTGAGACCAGAGCTGATTTATTATTGCTCAGTATGGTGGATTTTGATATTATTTTGGGCATAGACTGGTTGTCGCCCTATCACGCTATTTTTGATTGTTACGCCAAGACGGTGACGTTGGATATGCCAGGTCTACCACAGCTAGAGTGGAGAGGTACCTCAGATCATGTTCCTAGCAGGGTTGTTTCATTTCTTAAGGCTTAACGAATGGTTGAGAAGGGGTGTGATGCGTATCTGGCCTATGTGAGAGATGTTAGTATTGATACTCCTAGTATGGAGTCAGTTCCGGTAGTAATGGATTTTCCTGATGTATTTCCAGCAGATCTTCTGGGTATGCCACCCGACAGGGATATTGACTTTGGCATTGATTTATTATAGGGTACTCAGCCCATTTCTATTCCACTATATGGTATGGCTTCAGTAGAGTTGAAAGAATTAAAAGAACAGTTACAGGAGTTGCTTGATAAGGGTTTCATTCGGCCTAGTGTATCGCCTTGGGGTGCTCCTGTCTTATATGTAAAGAAGAAGGATAGTTCTATGCGGATGTGTATTGATTACCGCCAGCTGAACAAGGCTACAGTGAAGAACAGGTATCCATTGCCACATATTGATGATCTATTTGATCTGCTTCAGGGTGCTAGAGTGTTCTCTAAGATCGACTTACGTTCAGGCTATCATCAGTTGAAGATTCGGGAGCTAGATATCCCAAAGACTACTTTCAGGACTCGGTACGGTCATTACGAGTTCCTTGTGATGTCTTTTGGGTTGACCAATTCCCCGACAACATTTATGCACTTAATAAATAGTGTATTTCAGCCCTATCTTGATTCTTTCATCATTGTGTTTATTGACAACATTCTGGTGTATTCCCGTAGTCGGGAAGATCATGAACAACACCTGAGGACTGTGCTTCAGACTTTGAGAGAAAAGAAGTTATATGCAAAATTTTCAAAGTGTGAATTCTGGCTTGATTCAGTGGGATTTTTGGGTCATATAGTTTCGTGCGAGGGGATCAAGGTAGATCCGAAGAAAATTGAAGCAGTGCAGAGTTGGTCCAGACCATCCTCAGCTACGGAAATCCGGAGTTTTCTTGGTTTGGTAGGGTATTATCGCTGATTTGTAAAGGGTTTCTCTTCTATTGTTGCATCTATGACCAAATTGACCCAGAAGGGTGCTCCGTTCAGGTGGACCAAAGAATGTGAGGAGAGCTTCCAAAAGCTCAAGACAACTTTGACTACAACCCCAATATTGGTATTACCTACAGGTTCAGGGGCTTATACTGTGTATTGTGATGCATCGCGTATTGATCTCGGCGCAATATTGATACAAGATAGTAGGGTGATTGCCTACGCATACAGATAGTTAAAGGTGCATAAGAAGAATTATCCTGTACACGACCTTGAGTTAGCAGTTATTGTTCATGCCTTGAAGATTTGGCGGCATTATTTGTATGGTGTCCATTGCGAGGTCTACACCGATCACCGAAGTCTACAGCATCTGTTTAAACAGAAGGATATTAATTTGCGGCAGCGGAGGTGGTTGGAGTTGCTTAAGTATTATGATATCACCATTCTCTATCATCCTGGGAAGGCCAATGTAGTGGCCGATGCCTTGAGTCGTAAGGCGAAGAGTTTGGGCAGCTTAGCATATTTACCGATAGCAGAGAGGCCTTTAGCCTTGGAGGCTCAAGCCTTGGCCAACCAGTTTGTCAGATTGGATGTTTCCGGGCCGAGTCGAGTTTTGGCTTTCGTAGTTTCTCAGTCTTCTCTTTATGATCGTATCAGGGAGCGTCGGTATGGTGATCCCCATTTGCTTGTCCTTAAGGATACAGTTCAACATGGTGATGCCAAGGAAGTCACTATTGGAGATGACGGTGTATTACGGATGAAGGGCAGGCTATGTGTACCCAATGCAGATGGCTTGCGTGAGTTGATTCTCCAGGAGGCTCACAGTTCGCGGTACTCCATTCATCCAGGTGCTGCAAAGATGTATCAGGACTTAAGACAACACTATTGGTGGAGGCGGATGAAGAAAGACATAGTGGAGTATGTAGCTCGTTGTCTAAATTGTCAATAGGTGAAATATGAGCATCAGCAATCGAGTGGATTGCTTCAGACGTTAGAAATTCCAGAATGGAAATGGGAGTGGATCACTATGGATTTCGTTGTTGGTCTCTCACGGACTTAGAGGAAGTTCGATGCAGTTTGGGTGATTGCGGATAGATTGACCAAGTCAGCTCATTTCATTCATGTGATTACTACTTACTCTTCAGAGCAGCTGGCTCAGGTATATATTCGCGAGATTGTCAGACTTCACGCGTACCGGTATCTATCATCTCTAACCGGGGTACGCAGTTTACATCACGGTTCTGGAGGGCAGTACAGTGTGAGTTGGGTATTCGGGTAAAGTTCACCCTCAGACAGACGGGCAATCCGAACGTACTATTCAGATACTGACGGATATGCTTCGTGCGTGTGTGATAGATTTTGGGGGGTGCTTGGGATCAATTCTTACCACTTGCGGAGTTTGCTTACAACAACAGTTACTATTCAAGCATTCAGATGGCTCCGTATGAGGTCTTGTATGGTAGGCGGTGCCGGTCTCCAGTGGGTTGGTTCGAACCGGGCGAGGCTAGACTATTGGGTACACACTTGGTTCAGGATGCCTTCGAAAAGGTTAAGTTGATTCAAGATCGATTTCGTACAGCCCAATCTAGACAGAAGAGTTATGCAGACCGGAAGGTTCGTGATGTTGCATTCATGGTTGGTAAGCGGGTATTGCTCCGGGTTTCGCCTATGAAGGGTGTGATGAGGTTCGGAAAGAAGGGCAAGTTGAGCCCTAGGTATATTGGACCTTTTGAGATTCATGAGAGAGTTGGAGAGGTGGCTTACAGACTTGCACTACCACCTAGTCTCTCTGCAGTTCATCCGGTATTCCATGTTTCTATGCTTCAGAAATATCATGGCGATCCGTCTCATGTGTTAGACTTCAGTTCGGTTCAGTTGGACAAGGATCTATCTTATGTTGAGGAACCAGTGTCTATTTTAGATAGGTAGGTTCGAAAGCTGAGGTCTAAGAATATTGCTTCCGTGAATGTTCAGTGGAAGGGTCATCCGGTCGAAGAGGTGACTTGGGAGACCGAGCATGATATGCGCAGCTGTTATCCACATCTATTCACCATCTCAGGTACGTTTTCTAACTCCGTTCGAGTACGAACGCTTGTTTTAGAGGTAGAAATGTGATGACCCAAAATGTCATCTTTAAAATTAATAGTCAATTCTATAATTTAAGACCTTGAAAAGCACTATTTATCATTCCTAGACTTGCGTGCGCAATCCGTTAAATTTTCCGAAAAGGTTTTAGGTGAAAAAAATGGATTAAAATGTGAATTAGAGCTTTAAAACTCAACTAAGTTGACTTTCGTCAATATTTTGAGAAAACGAACTCGGATCAGTATTTTGACAGTTCCGGTAGGTCTGTATTATGATTTGGGACCTGGGCGTATGCCCAGAATCAAATTCCGAGGTCCCTAACCCGAGATATGTAATTTTGATAAAAAATTAAAAGTTTAAGTTCAAATAGTGACCAGATATCGAATTATGTGCAAACGACCCCGGAATAGAATTTTGATAATTTCAACAGCTCTGTATGGTGATTTTGGATTTCGGAGCATGGTCAAAATTTTATTTGCAAGTCCGTAGTGAAATTAGGCTTGAAATGGCTAAACTAGGAATTTAAGTTTGGAAGTTTGACCGGGGAGTTGACTTTTTGATATCGAGGTTGGAATCCAGTTCTGAAAATTTTTACAGCTCCGTTATGTTATTTATGACTTGTGTGCAAAATTTGAGGTCAATCGAAATTGATTTGATAGGTTTCGACATCGAATGTAGAAGTTAGAAATTATTGAGAAAATTAAGCTTGAATTGGGGTGTGATTTGTGCTTTTAGCGTTGTTTGATTTGATTTGAGGTTTCAAATAAGTTCATATGATATTTTAGGACTTGTTGGTGTATTGGGTTGACTCGAATTTGGTCAATATACACGAATATATCATTGTTTTCACCATTTAATTAGTGTTTTGAGATAGAAATTTGAGAAACTTTTGAGAAATCTCATAGAAACGATTTTTTGAGATTTCGGTGTCGTTCTGGAGTCGGATTTGAGTGAAACTGGTATGGTTGGATTCGTAATTGAATGGGTTATCGAATTTTGTAAGTTTTGTCGGATTCCGAGAAGTGGGCCCCACGGGCGATTTTTGAGCTAATTTCGGATTTTATTGAAAAATATAGTATTTTCTTATGAAATTGATTCCTATAATTTTTGTTGACTGTATCGAATTAATTATGACTAGATACGAGTCGATCAAAGTCAGAAAATCGAGAAAAAAGCATAATACTTGGTTAAATTAGTGCAAGTCGAGGTAAGTGACTTGTCTAACCTTGTGTGGGGGAAATTTTCCTAGGATTGGTATTGATGTGATTATGAAAATATGTTGAAAGTCGTGTACATAAGGTGACGAGTGTGTACAAGGGGTAAATGTGAAAGATTATATTTTTAAATTGTGTAGATCACCGTTGCGCATTTATTAAATTATTATATCTTGTTATATTCTTCATCACTGATCTGAGATATATACTTTAAATTTATTTAACTTTTTCCTCCTAATTGTTTTACCTGTTTAGTTGAAACTTGGTTTCTTTTATTATTTGCATTATTTGAAGATTGATTTTCTTTAAATTAAATATTATTAATATGAAGTATTTGACATTTTTAAATTTGATATTTAAGCAACGTATTAAAAATTTTGAAATATTATTTTCCTGGATTATTTATTCCTGAATATTTTTGTTAGATTTTCGTACTCATTGTGATGGAGCCGTGAGCTCTTTATTGTGAAAAATTATTATTGATAATTTATTTTGGCATGAGCCGTGAGCTCTTTATTGTTGAAAAAATATTGTTGTTAAATTATTTTAGCAAGTTAAATTATTTGAGCACTTGAGGTACAAATTGTGATATATTGTGATATTATACGCATGCGGTGGTATAAGATCTGGGTATTGAAACGCATGCGGTGAGATAAGGGTGGCTAGTAGGGGGAACTACTAGAAGTCATGCGGTGTGATAAGGATGGCTAAAACGCGGGATGCTATTTCGGAAAAAAAAATATTTTCTTTAAAATAAATTGTGAAGGCTCTCACGGTGAGATAAGGAAATGAGATTTTGTGAATTTATTTATGATTTGGGACTACGAGGCGGTACCTCGTGAGTGCCCTTGTTGATATTGATTTATGGCCGTAGTTGCCTTTGATTTTGTTGTGATTTTTCTTAAAGTTGAAAAGAAATTTTGTTTTGTTCCACGGGGTATTATTTGCCATTATTTGTGTAATTAAATGGTGACCTACTACTTGATTCATTTTCATTGTAATTTTATTATATTATATTGTGAAACATTTTATCATGCCATTTATTATTATTTTTCAGTAGGGCCTGACCTAACTTCGTCACTACTCTACCGAGGTTAGGCTTGACACTTATTGGGTACCGCTGTGGTGTACTCATATTATGCTTCTGCACATCTTTTTGTGCAGATCCAGGTACACCTTATCAGACCAGGCATCAGTAAACTAGTTGTACGAGGAGACTTCGAGGTATATCTGCCAGCGACCGCAGACTCCGGAGTCCCCTTCTATCTTACTATGTTGTCTTTCTTATTTGCTTTAGACTCTGATGTATAGAGACATAGAGAATAAATTCTTAGAAGCTTGTGACTTATTTCTATCGGGTTTTGGGAGTTGAAATTGTTTGAATTGTAGTTTATTTATTTTAGATATTTATTATTATTCCGCATTTATAGGCTTACCTAGTCTCTAGGTGCCATCACGATATCCTACAGAGGGAATTTGGGGTCGTGACAGGTTAAAAGTGAAAAGAACCCTAATATTAAGGGAAACTACCAGCTATGTCCATTTATAAGTAGCTCATTACAAAAATTGATCAATTCATAAAATATTACTAATATTAGCCAAATATTACTAATATTAGCCAATTAGCTATTTGTAGCAAAACAAAGTCAAATTTTTGCTTTCTTTTTGAGTGAGTGTCATTCGAATAGATTGGGTACATCTTAAGGAGCTTGAATATCAGTTTTGGGATGATTTGGTGAAGTTTTGAGGTGGTTTGAATTGAAAATTCGAAGTAAACACTGAGCATGAAAAAAATGTTATGTGTATCACACTGTGTATCATTTGTGTATCACATATGTATCATATTTGTATCAATTGTGTATCACATGTATACCTTTGTGTGAGATACATGCGTGATACATATATCGCAGAAGAATTTTTTGAACTCGATTTAATTACGAATTTTGAAAACCAGTCCAAATCACCTCTAATCTTCATCAAATTTTGTGTATTAACTTATCTATATGTTTTCAATGGATTTCAACTATACCCATTATAAAAGTTCCTTTTTTCTTTGCTTAGATTTTTGGAATATTGTATTTTATTTTGTATTTTATCACCTTATTTGCTACCACATCCATGAAATTTCCTTTCCGTCTTGCATCTAATGTTGCTAATCACGCTTAAAAATATGGAATGAGATTTTTGCATGTGATTCTTTTAGAGAAAGAACTTTATTTATTTTATTTTTTAACTTTTATATATTATTGGCTAGTTTTTGTAAGTTTATGACTAATGGCTAGATATTGTTAAGTTGAGACTTATTTGGGATATTTGTGTAAGTTTCCCTAATATTAACCAAATTGGGCCTATATTTTACTTTCTTATCACGTTTTGACTACTTTATATATAATTTGAAATTTCTTTGTCAGCCATTAACCCAACGTTAATGTCACGACCCCAAATTCCCTTCGTAGGATGTCGTGATGGCACCTAGTCTCTAAGACTAGGTAAGCCTATAAATGCGGAATAATAATAAATATCTGAAATAAATAAACTACAATTCAAACAATTTCAACTCTCAAAACCCGGTAGAAATAAGTCACAAGCTTCTAAGAATTTATTCTCTATGTCTCTATACATCAGAGTCTAAAGCAAATAAGGAAGACAATATAGTAAGAGAGAACGGGACTCCGGAGTCTGCGGATACTGGTAGATATACCTCGAAGTCTCCTCGTACAACTAGTTTACTAATGCTTGGTCTGATAAGATGTACCTGGATCTGCACAAAAAGATGTGCAGAAGCGTAGTATGAGTACACCACAACGGTACCCAGTAAGTGCCAAGCCTAACCTCGGTAGAGTAGTGACGAGGTCAGGTCAGGCCCTACTGGAGAATAAATAATGGCATGGTAAAATATTTAAATAATATTATAAGATAAAATGATAATGAAAATGAATCAAATAGTATGTCACATTTAATTACATCAAATAATGGCAAATAAATACCTCGTGGAAACAAAACAGAATTCTTTTCAACTTTAAGAATATCACAACAATAATCAAAGGCAACTGTCGCCATAAATCAATATCAACAAGGGCACTCCCGAGGTACCACCTCATAGTCTTAAATTATAAACAAATTCACAATATCTCATTTCCTTATCTCACTGTGGGAGCCTTCACAATTTATTTTAAAGAAAATATTTTTTCCGAAATAGCATCCCGCGTTTTAGCCATCCTTATCACACCGCATGACTTCTAGTATTTCCCCCTACTAGCCACGCGTATCAAGCTACCCTTATCTCACCGCATGCGTTTCAATACCCAGACCTTATACCACCGCATGCGTATCAATATCACAATATATCACAATTTGCACCTCAAGTGCTCAAATAATTTAACTTGCCAAAATAATTCAACAACAATATTTTTTCACAATAAAGAGCTCACGGCTCATGCCAAAATAAATCATCAATAATATTTTTCCACAATAAAGAGCTCACGACTCATGTCAAAATAATTCAACAATAATATTTTTCCACAATAAAGAGCTCACGACTCATGTCAAAATAATTCAATAATAATATTTTTCCACAATAAAGAGCTCACTGCTCCATCACAATGAGTACGAAAATCTTACAAAAATATTCAGGAGTAAATAATTCAGGAAAATAATATTTTAAAATCTTTAATACGTTGCTTCAATATCAAGTTTAAAAATGTCAAATACTTCATATTAAAGAAAATCAACCTTCAAATAATGCACAAAATAAAAGAAATTAAGTTCCAACTAAACAGATAAAACAATTAGCAGAAAAAGGTCAAGCAAATTTAAAAATATAAACATTAAATCAATAATGAAGAATATAACAAAATGAAATAATTTAATTGATGCGCAACAGTGATCTACACAATTTAAAACATAATCTTTCACATTTAGCCCGTGTACACACTCGTCACCTCATGTACACGACTTTCCACACATTACAATTATCAATCCTAGGGAAATTTCCCCCACGCAAGGTTAGACAAGTCACTTACCTCGACTTGCTCCAATTTAAACAAGTATTATGTTTTTTTCTCGATTTTTTCGACTCCGATCGATTCATATCTAGTCATAATTAATTCGATACAGTCAACAAAAATTATAGTAATCAATTTCATAAGAAAATATTACATTTTTCAATAAAATTCGAAATTAGCTCAAAATTTTTTTGTGGGGCCCACATCTCAGAATCCGGCGAAACTTACAAAATCCGACAACCCATTCAATTACGAGTCCACCCATACCAATTTTACCAAATTCCGATAAAAACTCAACCTCCAAATCTTAATT
The DNA here is from genome assembly GCF_000390325.3 of Nicotiana tomentosiformis. Taxonomy (NCBI): domain Eukaryota; kingdom Viridiplantae; phylum Streptophyta; class Magnoliopsida; order Solanales; family Solanaceae; genus Nicotiana; species Nicotiana tomentosiformis. The sequence goes on from NC_090814.1 coordinate 56,131,486, forward strand.
TTTCGTTTTTGGAAGATTTTGCAAAAATCATGATTTTTCTTCCATAAATTCACGGATTCATGATGTAAATGAGTATGGAATCATGAAATATAATCAATATAGGATAAGGAATACTTACCCCAATATTTTTTCGCGAAAATCGCCCAAGAACCGTGCTCCAAAAATCCAAAACGAAATGAAGGAAATGACCATTTTTGGTCCTTAAGTTTCTGCCCATCCTTCACTACAAGTCCATTTTCCGTCACTAAAAGTCCATTTTCCGTCACTAAAAGTCCACCAGAAACTGCTCTACCAGCCTTCCTTCAATCGATCATAACTTTATGTAAAAATTTCCAAATGATGAATGGTTTAACTTTCTGGAAACTAGAATCAAACGACTACAACTTTCATGTTTTGCAAACTTTCTGATTCCTTATGAAATGCGAGATATAAGCTTCCAAAATTGGTGTAATGACCCGACTTGTCGTTTTAAGAATTTACGCCCCGTTCAGTGACTTAAGATTTCGAGCAGCCTCGTAATATGTACTATGACCCGTGTGTATGGTCGAGTTTGAATTACGGATGATTCGGAGTGATTTGGGATACTTAGTTCCTAAAAAGGGAGCTTAAGTCTTAGGATTTTGACAGTAGTTAGAACTATATGAAGACGACTTCGGAATGGAGTTACGTCAATTCCGTTAGCTCTGTATGATGATTTTGGACTTAGGAGCGTATCCGGAAAAATATTTGGAGGTCCATAGTAGAATTAAGCTTGAAATGGCGAAACTCAAAATTTTGAAAAGTTTGATGGGGGGGGGGGGGGTGACTTTTTGATATCGAGGTCGGAATACAATTCCGAGAGTTGGAACATCTCCGTTATATTATTTGGGACTTGCCTGCAAAATTTGACGTCATTCCGGGTTGGTTTGATAGGTTTCGACACGAGTTTTAGAAGTTGGAAGTTTTGGAAGTTCATAAGTTCGATTCGTGGTGCGATTTATATTTTTGGCATTATTGGATGTGATTTGAGACCTCGAGCGAGTCTGTGTTAGGTTGTGGAACTTGTTAGTATGTTTAGACGGGGTCCCGGGAGCCTCGGGTGTGTTTCGGATGGGCTACAGACCATTTCCTTCTATTTTTGAACTACTGTTTCTATTTTCTGGTGTTCTTCTTCGCGTTCGCGAATATCACCTTGCGTTCGCGAAGTGTTACTACTGACCACCTTATACTTCTTCTGTGCGTTCGCGTTCAGCCTATCGCGTTCGCGAAGGTTTGTCTTTTCCTCCACCGCGTTCGCGATTAGACACTCGCGTTCGCGAAGCTCTTCATGGCAGCCTCATGTTTCTTCTTCACGTTCGCGAAGAACATCTCGCGTTCGCGAAGGTTTCATGTTTTTATTCTTCGCATTCGCGGCCCTTTGCTTGGGTTCGCGTAAGTCAGTCGTGGGCCATTAGATTTCTTTCCTCTCCGCGTTCGCAAACAACCCATCGCGTTCACGAAGCACAACTGGGCAGTTCATTTTTCTTCTTCGCGAACGCGATCCTTTCTCCGCGTTCGCGATGCACAATCACCTGGGCAGAATATAAGATTTCCAAATCAAGGGTTAGGCTATTTTTATCACATTTTTACTTATAGAGCTCGGTTTTGAGCGATTCCTTGTGGGTTTTTCAAGCAAATCAATTGGGTAAGTATTCTTCACCTAGAATCCATTTATTTCCATGATTCTATCTTTATGTTTATCATTTAAATTGTGTTTTGAGTTGAGGAAAAGAGTGGTTTTTGAAGAAAATTTTTCGCAATGAAAAATCATGATTTGAGGGACGAAATGGTATCGGAATTTGATGAAATTGGTATGGTTGAACTTGTATCGGAATGGGTGTTCGGATTTTATGAAAATTATGTCGGATTCCGAGAGGCGAGTCCTGCGTTGACTTTTGTTGACTTTTTGGAATAAATTTTTAAGTCGACATATTATTATCCGAAATTATTTTCGATGAATTTTAATGAAGTTATATAATTAATTTGGATAGATTTGAACGATTTTGGAATATCGGTATAACTTCAAAGAGGTAAGTGTCTTGCTTAACCTCGAGTTGGGGAAATTCCCCTTAGGCATTGAGTCTTATGTGCAACTTGGATAATTGAAAACCATGTACGCGAGGTGACGAGTACATACTTGGTTTATATGTGTAAATTTTTTTGAGTTAAAGTCTTGAGCATATTGTGATGTAAATTGGATAATTGTTGGCATATATTTAATCATCTACTTGTCGTGCCTAAACCCTTGTTGTTGACTCTGTTGTTATATGACAATGTGATGTGATTGTTATTTGATTATTTATAAAATTTCGTGAATTTGCTGGCTTGATAATTATTGAAATTTAATTTCATTTTGGATTTTTTCCTCTGCAAATAATTAATTAAATGAGCCTAAGAAGTGGTGTTGATATAATTATCGAAAATTTGATCTTTTATGAAGACTTTGCTTTATGTTGAGTAATTTCTATCTCTATTGATTGTTTTTGGGTGTTGTACACATTGTGTGGATCATTTGGTTATTTGCTGTAAAATTAATTGACTTGGTTGTAGCTTTGAAATTTGGTTGTGGTCATTAGGCAAATTATGATATGAATTGATTTTTGTTATGTTGTTGTGATAATTTTCCGTGTAAATTGTTGTGTTGTGTGAGTTGTTATTTTGGGGAGATAAGGGTGGCATTTCACCGTTGATATTATGTGGTTATAAGGGTGGCATTTCACTATTGTGTTTGTTGGCTATTGATATTGTCTGGGCGGAGCGATAAGGGTGGCTATAAGAGCGATAAGGGTGGCAATAGGAGCGATAAGGGTGGCTATTAATATTGTCTGGGCAGATCGATAAGGGTGGCTATATGAGCGATAAGGGTGGCAATAGGAGTGATAAGGGTGGCTATTGTCAGGGACAATATGTGATGATATGGGGTTGTGGTGTTGACAATTTTCATGTGATGTGATTTTCTTGTGTTTATTTTTATACCTTGTGCAACTTGTCTAGTTGTTAGTAAATTGATAATAATCTGATTTATGCTGAAATTGGGAACCTGTGGCTATTGCCAGGCGGTTTATAAAATGAAATGTGGGCACGAGGTGCCGTGAATTGTGATATGAGATGGGAATATTAGCACGTGAATTGTCCGTGCAGTTGTGATATAAAACTGTGGGCACGAGGTGCTATGATGAAATGATAATGATATTTGACACGTGAATTGTCCGTCCAGTTGTGATATGAAATGAGTACACGAGGTGCCGGGCAAATATGATGATTTAATTATGGGCACGAGGTGCCGTGAAAATATGAAAATGGGCTGAGGCCCGTATTTTTGATGATTTTGAAATGAGGTGTCACATGGTAACTTTTTAATTGAAAGAATTATATTCAAAATATTTATTTGGAAGAATTTTTACTTAGAAAGTATTATATAAAAGAATTGTATTTTGAAAGATATTTATTTGAGCAAATTGTATTTGAAAAGATTTATTGAAAGGATTATATTTGAAAAATAATTATTTGAGAAAATTTTATTTGAAAGAGAGTTATCTGGAAGAACTATGTGAAATACATTTATTTGAAGGGCTTGATTTAATTGGGTGTAATTGTGTTTATTAATTATTGAGCGATATTAATGGTATTCTTGTTGTCTGTTGTGCATATCACTGGTTGTTTTATCCTGCCCTTATTATTATTTGTTTCCTATTATTTTGTATATTATATTGCACAGGTTATTAGACTAGTGAGTGTCTTGACTGTACCTCGTCTCTACTCCATTGAGGTTAGTCTTGATACTTACTGGGCACCGCTGTGGTGTGCTCACTCTACACTTTTGCACATTTTTGTGCAGAGCCAGGTATTAAAGATAACGAACTTGAGCAGAGTTAAAGTGAGATCGTAAGGATTCAAGGTAACATTAAAAGTATTTCATGATTCGGATCCTAAGCTACCTGGACATAACCATAATTAATAGCTACGCACGGACTCTCGTCACCTGGTGCGTACGTAGCCCCCACAATTAGAAGCAAATAGCAATTCAAATCACCTATAGGATAAATTCCCTTTTACAAGGTGAGTCAAGAGACTTACCTTGTTTCAAAGCTCGCTTTCCAGCCTCAAATTCACCCTAAAGTCTCGACTCGGTGCTGAAAAATCCGAAACTAGTCAAATGTTGTATAAATTAATCAATATATGCTCAAAAGTTAATGATTTAACTATTAGAGTAACTACCCAACCCAAATTGAAGATTCTTAAAATTCACTCTCGGGCCTGTCACGACCCAAAATCACACATGTCGTGATGGCGCCTATCTTAATACTAGGCAAGCCGAAAACCTCAATAAACCACAAAAGGTCTCACGAGTCATGAACATGTTTAGTAGAGTCTTGCAGATTGGTACAGTGATGTCTGTACTTATCTTTGAGAGGCTGCCGAACCCTTAGGAAAAATTCACTTTCTTGTATTCTATCGTGCGAATCTGTTGATTCTGAAAACTAAATTTCTGTTATTCTATTCTCTCACAGATGGTGAGGACATGTACTACCGGATCGAACGGTCAGCCACTAGTGCCACCAGTTAGGGCCACGAGAGGCCGGGGCCGTAATAGAGTTCGGGGCTGTGGTAGAGGTCAAGGTGTAGCCCGTACAACAGTTAGAGCAGAACCACTAGTTGCTCCAGTTCAGGAGCAGGTTCCAGATATAGTTGAGCCGGCGGGGTCAGCTCAGGCACCCACTATGCCTGTTGTGATTCCAGGCATTCATGAGGCTTTAGCCCAGATATTGACTATTTGCACTAGCCTTGCTTAGGTGGTTTCGACTCAGGCTGCACCAGCCACTTCTCAGGCTGGGGGAGGTACTCATACCCCTATCGCCCGTACTCCAGAGCAGGTAGTGCAGGGACTCCAGATACCGGGGGTACTACCAGTCCAGCCGGTTGCAGCTGCTTAGGCCCAGGTGGGTCCTATTATGAATGACGAGGAGCAGAAGAGATTAGAGAGGTTTGGGAGACTCCATCCTCCAACTTCAATGGTACTGAGTTAGAGGATGCTCAGGATTTATTGGACAGTTGCCAGTGGATGCTTCGTACAATGGGTATTCTGAAGACCAGTGGGGTCTCATTTACTACTTTTCAGCTGACCGGAGCAGCCTTCAGATGATGGGAGAGTCATGAGAGGAGCAGACCAGTTGGTGCAGCACCACTTTCGTGGCATGAGTTCTCCGTATTAATCCTGGAGAAGTTTGTGCCACATACCCGTAGAGAAGAACTACGTAGGCAGTTCGAGCATTTATGTCAGGAGGACATGTCCGTGACTCAGTATGCAATGCAGTTTTCAGAATTGGCTCGTCATGCAGTTTGGTTGGTTCCCACTGAGAGGGAAAAGATCAGGAGGTTCATTAATGGCCTCAACCATCAGTTCTGTTTTGTTATAACTCTGGGAAATGTATCATGTGCTAAATTCGACGAGGTGGTTGACAGTGCTCGATGACTAGAAATGGTCCGTACTCAGGAGCATGAGGAGAGGGAGGCCAAGAGATCTCGTGGTCCGGGTAATTCCAGCGGTGTTCCTTCTGGGGGACAGTCCTATCATAACAGGGGTCGACCTTAGCTAGCCATGGTTCATACAATGCTCGACCGAGTCAGTCTTCTCTTAGTGCACTTCCAGCTCAGAGTTCATCTCGTGCACCATCAGTTCAGAGTTCATCTGTACCGGGTTCTTCTATTAGTTATTCTGGTTCTCAGGGTCCACCTCAGTACTTGTTGATATTTTCAGAGAAGGGTTGTTTTGAGTGTGGAGATTTAGGTCACATAAAGAGATATTTCCCCCTCCTTACGGGAGGTTCAGCTCAGCAGAGGAGTCAGACTCGACTTTAGCACTAGTTGTTCACCACCCACCCAACCAGCTCGGGGTGGGGCTCAGTCAGCTAAGGGTCGCCCAAGAGGGGGAGGCCGATCAGGTGGCGGTCAGGCCCGATTCTATGCTATTCCTGCCAGGCCAGATGTCGTTGCTTCAGATGCAGTGATCACATATATTGTCTCAGTATGCCACAAGGAAGCTTCTATATTATTTGACCCTGGTTCCACATATTCGTATGTATCATCATATTTTACTCGTTATCTGGATATGCCCCGTGAGTCCTTAGTTTCACCTGTTCTTGTATCTACGTCGGTAGGCGATACTATTATTGTGGACCGTGTATGTCAGTCGAGTGTGATAACTATTGGGGGACTGGAGACTAGAGTTGATCTCTTATTGCTTAGTATGGTTGATTTTGATGTAATCTTGGGTATTTATTGGTTGTCTCCATGTCATGCTATTCTAGACTGTCACGCAAAAACCGTGATGTTGGCGATACCGGGATTGCCAAGGGTTGAGTGGAGAGGTTCTCTAGATTATGTTCCCAGCAGGGTAATTTCTTGCTTAAAGGCTCAACGGATGGTTGGGAAGGGCCACCCAACAGGGATATTGATTTTGGTATTGACTTGGTGCCGGGCACTCAGCCCATTTCTATTCCTCTGTATCTTATGGCACCAACTGAATTGAAAGAATTAAAAGAGCAACTTCAGGAACTCCTTGATAAGGGGTTTATTAGGCCTAGTGTGTCGCCTTGAGGTGCACCGGTTCTATTTTTGAAAAAGAAAGACGGTACTATGCAGATGTGCATCGAATACAGGCAATTGAACAAAGTTACGATCAAGAACAAGTATCCTTTGCCACGTATTGATGATTTATTTGACCAACTTCAGGGAGCGAGAGTATTCTCCAAAATTGATTTGAGATCTGAGTATCACCAGTTGAGAATTCAGGATTTGCATATTCTAAAGACAATATTCAGGACCCGTTATGGTGACTATTCTCGTGATTCAATCTCAGTAACACTTCCATCCTCTAATTCACCAATGAACACATACCCTTTGGAGTGTTTTGAATATCTTATAAAGATACATTTCTTGCCTTTTGGACCTAATTTACCAAACTTACTAAAAGAATCTTTTACATATGCAGCACAACCCCAAGGTCATAAATCATTCAAGTTTAGTTTATGACCAGTCCATAGCTCATAAGGCGTGGAAGAAACTTATTTAGAAGGTACTTTATTCAATATATAGGTTGCAGTCAATAACGCATCTCCCCAAAATGAGGTAGGTAAATTTGCATGCGCCATCATGGACCTTATCATGTCCAACAGTATTCTATTCCTCCTTTCTGCTACACCATTTTGTTGAGGTGTGTAAGGAACAATTAACTGTCTGGTAATTCCCTTTTCATTACACAATTCTTCAAATTATTTTCATAGATATCCACGCCCTATATCGGCTCTTAAGGTCTTAATCCTTTTGTCTAATTAATTCACACCTTCATTCAAATATTTCTTAAAGCATTCTAGTGCTTCAGATTTATAAGAAATAAAATAGACATAGCCAAAACGCATTAAATCGTCAATAAACGTAATGAAATATAAAGCACCAGACCTAGCCCTTACATTCATTGGACCACAGTTATCAGAATAGATTAATTGTAATGGAAAATCAGCTCTCTTAGCCTTTTTAAATGGTTTGCGTGTAATCTTTCCGGCAAGACAATTTTTACAAGTTGTTATTTCAATTTTAGAAAAAGAACCTAAATGTCCTTCTTTATCCAATCTATTTATTTGATCCTTCCTTATGTGACCTAATCTTGCATACTATTAAATGACATCAACATTATTATTACTTGAATAACATGTCATAACACAACGGTCAACATAATACTTATACGTAAAGGATTAAAATCTAATACAATAAAATCATCATAACAATGTCCAAAACCATAAAAATAATTGTCTAGAGTAATTCTAAGACCATTGCGACTAAAGTTCAAATTGAAATCTAAATCTAGAAGAACAGACACTGAGATTCAGTTTCGTCAAATCTCTGGAACGTATAGGACTTCATGAAACATCAAAGATCGGCCACCATGCATGTCCATTATGCAAGTTCCTATCCCTTTGACTTAGAGCTTTGCATTATTTTCCATATATACATGCCTTGATCTAGGTGAAACTAGATGAAACTCTATAAGCGCTTCTCTATCACGGCTCACATTGTCGGTGGTCCCTGAGTCTACAATCCACACAGAATAAGATTCAATTAGCAAAACAGTGCTAGAAACATATATAGCACTTAGAGATGTGTTTTGAAATATTACCTCTTTTTGGCTCAGTGCACTCACGAGCAAATTGCCCTGGAACTTTGTCTTACTCTTGTCTTTCTTCTTGTAAAATTGTTTTCCTTTCTTGAAATTTGGCTTGTTTCTTTTCTTGGAGGATCCTTCTCCGGTCTCCTTACCCTTTCCGTCACTTTTTCAGTTTCTCTTACGCTTGAAGCTTGATCTCTTTGTACCACTTAATTCTGCCACAAAAGCACTAGGTACAACTTTAGTAGCACCAAGCCGCTCGTCTTCAAGATCCATGTGACGGGCAACATCAGCAAAAGTTTTGATGCCATCATTATGGTTCAAGTTAACCTTAAGATGTTCCCAATTATTGGGAAGAGACCGGATCACTGGTTGAACCTGCTTCTCATCAGAGAGAACATGACCAACACTTCTGAGTTGAGCAATCATATTTGACATCACCCTTAGATGTTGATTGACACTGTAATCATGACGCTTTTTGTACGTGTCAAACTTGATTGTTAGCTATCTAAGGCGAGTCACAGTTGTACCACCATATTGCTCTCTTAATTGTGCTCACATGGCTTGAGCAGTAGAATATGGCTCACATACGTGGATGAGATCATCAACAACTGAACTTACAATAATTGTATGTGCAGTGAAATCTTTTTTTTTTTCCAAATATTATAAGTTTTCAGATACCTCCTGTGTTGGGTAGTGTTACCCTCCGCTTGGTGACTTATAACATGGTTAATACTCCCAAGAGCATCTTTCTCTTCAAGTACATACCACATCTTATGACTCCAGATGTCATAATTTTCGTAATTTAGTTTGTCACCCTTGTTCAAGTCAGCAATGATACTTTTCGATGCAATGTCTGTTATTAAAGACAATATTACAAGTTTAACTAATCAATATATACTTCAGTCAATTTATGCATCTGATTACACACTCAAGTAAATTAATTATAATATTAATTTTACATTTAGTATAGAATCGAAAGGTCACTACGTATCCATTCATCATAGATATCTAAATATTTTAATTAATATTAAAATTACTTCTTAGTATGTACTTCATTTCAAGTCTCAATCCATTACAAAATAAAATAACAGATCATATATGTAACTGGTGAGACAAAGAACATAATTCAAATTTTGTTAAAATAAAATACATAATAACAATTTACATGTTTGCTAGGACATACATATACCAATTGAGTACTAACTCTTGCACATACATGCTAAAAGGTGCACCAGGCCAAATATCATGATAAATATCAGTTAGAACTTTACCCCAGGGCTCTCGAAGATAGTCCGCTAAAATATCTAACGCTTCCCAATTAGTAATCTCTATATAATTAGACAATTCAGCTCTTTTTAACTGAAAAAAGTATACATGTTCAAGAATGGAGGTATCAGAGCCAATTTTAAATTCCTTAAACTCTCTAAAAAAAATTCTCCTTCCCTTCATTCAGCCCTCTGATCCCTTAACTCATTTTGCAACGCTCTTGGGACATTCTTGATGACTTCAGGCTCCGAGTCTGAATCATTATAGAAATAAGTCATGCGACGATGCATCCTTCTACGTTGTCCCACTTGGAGTAATTCGAACTTGTCCCTCTTCAGTCATATTTCAAATAGGACCAAGGAAATAATAAGAATGACTACAACTATTCAATGTGATAACATATGTCACAATAACTCGTAAAAGTATATCAATGTAAGGAATTAGGGCTAAACTAATTTCTTATATTCAGAAGACAACGAGTTTTATTAATGCCAAATCTCTAGTAGTCACATGATCAAAGTCACAGAGAAGTAGACAGCTCTAGTTTAGATCTCTACAAATATTTTTCTTTAAATTGAAAGCTAAAGCACGATATATATTACCAAACTCTCGTTCTGTCTTGATTGGCCAAAGAATTTAAAGAAAACTTTACGTATAATATAAATGTCTGCCTTTAGATTTGTTTTTCAACAGGCTTTCTTTTTTGCATAACACAAAGTCACGAGTCATAAACACCGACTAATATGACGTCACAGTGCAAGTAACTTCAATTGGACTTTTCTCATCAACAATTGAACCAAAAGATATTAGATAAGTCATAATTGCACAGAAAGTTCCTCTTCTTATTGCATCATAATTTTTTTTTTTGTAAAACATGTCTGCATAAAAAATGGTGCATACTCTTCTAGGTTTATTTTTGTTCAATTTAACTAAGAGAGAAACTCTCAAGCAAACTACGGAACACAACTGTGGGAAAAAGAATTATTGATGCAGTAAAGTACCAAAAGAGGTATAACAAGAAGACAATATAGCATGCCATATATTTAATCTATTTTGGAATGGGCCCAGCAGTTTCCCTAATAGTCAATATTCTAATGTATAAAGGGCTGATGCTATTCTTTTGTCCCAAAATTTAAAGCATGAAAGTATTTGAATCCCTTAGTGCGTTAAGGACAGTTGTTCGCACAAATTATGAACACCAAGTTCATTGGAACTCTCTGTTAATCAACAGTGTATTAAAATTGACACGGATTAAACTCAATTGTGTATTCATCTCAATAGAACACACTTCAAACTCTCTTGATACTAATGTTAGACAAAATCGAGTAACAAGGACATCGAATTTGTATACATGTTAACAGTTGCGGAAGTTTTGCAGAACCTGTTTCGATCAATTGCTCAAGTCCAACTTAATCTCTCTTGGAAACGAAATACTGTTTCACAAACTAGATGTCTTCTTCTTTCATTTGATGTGTTTCTTTCTTTGTAGAGAGAATAGGCCAGAGTAAAATCTCTATTGAAGGAGAACCTTGATTATATAGAGAAGGGAAGTTGTCAGAGAAAAATTACCGATAAACTGATCCCACGCTGATCTCACGCTCCCACTTTCTTTGCAACGTGCGTAGTTTTATTTTTAGGAGTTAAACCTTCCCTAGGTAACTTCTTTTAATCATATCTCATTTAAAATGGATCGGGTCAGTCCATATGGGCGACCCAAACCCAATATCCAACGGGACCCAAAGAGGGTCATTGGCATAAGCGTGCAATTCTCCTTCACCTTAACATGCATGTCATGCACAGAAGCATCAAGACATAGCATTGGAGCGCTATTAGTTCATCATTTACTTTTTAGTCATCTTATTTCTTTCTTTCTATTGCTTCGAGTATCTTTGACGAACCACACTAACTTGTGTCTTGAGCATTCAGGTAAATTGAAAATTTTAAATACATCAAAGAAAACAAAAAAAAATTATTGAGAGAATTGCATATAAGGTATAATTTTATATACATATATTGCAACTGGGTAGCCCAGACATAACTTTGCAAATCTGTAGCCCAAAGATATTAGGCACATGTCCGAAAAACCAGCATTTAGCTTCGTGTATTCCTGATAGTCTAAGTTCTTGTTACGAGTCTTAAAGCAATAGATGTTTCACAAAAGAAGATCTACACAATTCGAATGTTATTGCTTTCAAATGTGTGAAGCACGAATTTGGACCTGACAAACTAAATAAGAGAACAATTTGTGAATGCTTGGTTTCCCAGTAATGTTTCAGGTTACTTGATATCAAACTAGCGCCTTCCTTTGTTTGTGTAATCTGCTTCATTGACGCTATTCGTTTTTTCTTGGCTTCAGAGGAGTGCGGTTAGGAGATGGCAAAAGCATGATAATAAGCAGCAAAATAATTTAACTCAATTTTACAAGAAAATCTACTTTATATTTATACATAGAATGTTCGAGAAAAAGTAAGAAAAAATACAAAAATATTAATTTTAGTTTTAACTCTATAATTTTAGATAAACTTGTACATGTATAATAATTTATATTAGTGTTTCACCAACACAGAAAAGCAAAATCAGTGTTAAATGTGAAAGAGGAACTTACTTCAACACTAAAGTCGAACAAAAATTGCAAGAAATATTGTATAATAGTATTTACACACCCAATATACAATATTATATATACGCTTATCTATCCATATCTATATTATATTAAAAGTACGAAGGCCCTTAGCGAAATGTCGTTCGCCTTTTTTACCCTTTAAAAATAGAGTTTACATTGGATAAAATAGTAATTTAGTTATTTTCCTAATATGTAAGAATACTCATTTAATTATTTTCCTAATATGTAGGAATACTCATTTAATTATTTTTCTAATATTTAGGACTACAACAACAATAACAACAATAACACAGTAAAATCCCACTAATGGGGTCTGGGGAGGGTAGTGTGTACGCATACCTTACCCCTACCCCGAAGGAGTAGAGAGGCTGTTTCCGAAAGACCCTCGGCTCAAAAAAATAAAAGGACAAAAGGGACAAAAAGGAACAAAAAGGGCTATTATTTGGGACTACAAAATCAACTAAATTTTATATATTACATTCTTCCTTATTTGGATTACGTATAAAAATTTAATATTTAGAACTTCAAAAATATTAATATTTTATTTTATATAAATTTTTACACCTAAACTATATGTAAATGGCAAGAAAAGGAAAGAATTAAAAATACTATCTAAATAGGACGTAACCACTTGGTATTTAGAAGTTTATCCTTTGGACAGATACCAAGAAAAGAAAGAGGACGTACGGCGTTCTTGGAAGATGACGGAGTAACTTTTTTTTATGTTTTGACTTAGGTGAAATTCTTTTATATACTAAAATACTTTAAAATATACAAAACTATTTTCTACTCATTTGATTTTATTAATTTGACAAAAGAATTTTTATTCGATAAAATATAATTATAATCGAATATTTAAAATTTGGTATGAGCTAATATTAAGAATTTAAATCAATAAATATTATTTTTTCTTTTATTGCTGAAAATAAATAATTAAGTATTTGGAATAGCTAAGTAGCAAAAAACATTAATTTCATTATTTTTCAAATTCATCATACAAGTAAAACTATCTTCAAGTTGACAAAAATCTTGCTAAAATAGATATATTTCAATAAAGAAGACCACCGATAATGAAAGAAATAAGAAAATAAAGTCGAATCAATTATAATATAGTATTAAAAATTAACTTGGTTAAAATTTAAAATAGAAGAAATAAGAATGAAATAATAAGTATTCAAAATTATCACGACCCAAAATTTTTCACCGATGGGACCGTGATGGCACCTAACATTTCACTTGGTAGGCAAGCCAACGTTAGAAAATCGTTTAAACCAATTTCTTATTTCTATTCAGTAAATAATAATAATTAACTAAGATAAAATATAAGAGGTGCGGAATTTTATAAAACTGCATTAATTACTACCACCCGTATCTGGAGTCACAATTCACGAGCATTCTAGAATTTACTATAAGTAATAGTCTGAAAGAAATACAACTGTCTAAATGAAAGAAAACAACAGTGACATAAAAAGTAGACGGGGACTTCAAGGTCTGTGAATGCTGACAGATCTACCTTGAGTCTCCGGATAGCGGACCAATAGCAAAATCTCGATCAACCTGAGCCGGTATCAAAGTGTGCACAGAAAATACAGAGTACAGCATCAGTACAACCGACCCCATGTACTGGTAAGTGTCGAGCCTAACCTCGGCGAAGTAGTGACGAGGCTATGACAAGACACCCACATATAACCTAAACAGTATGATCATGCTAGTGACAACAATAATAAATAAAGAAATAACGCAGAAATAATGAAAAGGGAACATACAGTGGGGGAATACAACATAAAGAGTGAGAATAATGAAAAGACAGAATTAAACCAAAAATCCTTAAACGAATTGAGCAATTAAAACAGCAAGGAAAACTGCACGGCATCACCCTTTGTGATTTTACTCTCAACCTCACCAAATAAATAAATAGAACGACATGGTATCACCCTTCGTGCATTTACTCTCAACCTCACTAAATAAATAAATAGAACGGCACGACATCATCCTTCGTGCATTTACTCTCAACCTCACCAAATAAATAAATAGAATGGCATGGAATCACCCTTCGTGCATTAAACCTCTCATAATATACACGGCATCACCCTTCGTGCTTTAAACCTCTCATAATATACACGACATCACCCTTCGTGCTTTAAGCCTCTCATAATATACACGGCATCACCCTTCGTGCTCTACACTCTTCCTCACAATATAAATAATGCATGCACAGCATCACCCTTCGTGCTTTACACTCCTCCTCACCAATCACAGAATCAATAACAACGGATAGATAGGAGTATCACAAAGAAACCAGTTGTGATCACCCAAAATGTGATCTTTAAATTTAATAATTAATTATGTTTTCTAAGAGCTCGAAAAGTACTATTTATCATTCCTCGACTTGCGCGCGCAGTCCGTAAAATTTTTCGAAAAGTCTTTATGTGAAAAATGGATTAAAATGTGAATTAGAGTTTTAAAACTCAACTGAGTTGACTTTGATCAACATTTTGAGCAAACAGACTTGGATAAGTATCTTGACAGTTCCGGTAGGTTCGTATCATGATTTGGAACTTGGGCGTATGCCCGGAATCAAATTCCGAGGTTTCTAGCCCGAGATATGGAATTTGGATGAAAAATTAAAAGTTTAAGTTCAAATAGTGATCGGATATCAAATTTTGTGCAAATGACCCCGGAATAAAATTTTGATGATTCCAACAGCTCCGTATGATAATTTTGGACTTAGGAGCATGATCAGAATTTTATTTGGAAGTCCGTAATGAAATTAGGCTTGAAACGGCTAAAATAGGAATGTAAAGTTTGGAAGTTTGTCCGGGGAGTTGACTTTTTGATATCGGGGTCGGAATCCAGTTCTGAAAATTTTCATAGCTCTGTTATGTCATTTATGACTTGTGTGCAAAATTTGAGGTCAATCGGACTTGACTTGATGGGTTTCGACATCGAATGTAGAAGTTGGAAATTTTAAGTTTCATTAAGCTTGAATTGGAGCATAATTCATGGTTTTATCGTCGTTTTATGTGATTTGAGATTTTAAATAAGTTCGTATGATATTTTAGGACTTGTTGGTATATTTTCTTAAGGTCCCGAGGGCCTCGAGTGAGTTTCAGATGGTTAACGGATAAAAAATAATACTTAAACAGTTGCTGCAAAAGTTGCTGTAAATTTTCTTCTGCTGTGCAATCGAGCCCAAAAATCGAAGGCCAGAAATCGAGCCCAGAAATCGAGCCGAGGATCGAAGACAGGCTCGAGATCCATGATCGAAGGCCACTGATCGAAGGCCCAGGATCGATAGCCAGGATCGATGGCTGTGATCGAGCCCCAGGGTCGAGGGCCATGATCGAAGGCCATGACCGAGGACCATGATCGGACTCTCCATGATCGGACTCCCCATGATCAGACTCCCCTTAATCGGACTCCCCATGATCGGACTCCTATGATCGAGGTCCAGGATCAGATCCCATGATCGAGGTCACCCTGGATAGATCTGTAAGTTATAAAAACAGGGGGCTTCGTCACATTCGCCATTTTTAAAAACTTGGAGCTTGAGCAAAGGCGATATTTGATATATTTTCAAGGAAAAAAATTGGGGTAAGTGTTCTTAACTCAATCTTGGTTAGATTACCTGAATCCATCACTGTCTTTAATATTTAATTGGTGATTTAAGTTGGAAAATTTTGAAAACCCTCTTGGATTAGATTTGAGTATTTGAGGGTCGAATCGTTATTGGAATTTAGTCATTTTGGTATGGTTAGACTCGTGGTTGAATGGACGTTCATATTTTGTAACTTTCGCCGGATTCCGAGACGTGGGCCCCACAGGCTAGTTTTGAGTTAATTTCGGATTTTTATTGAAAAATGTAGTATTTTCTTATAGAATTAATTCTATAATTTTTGTTGACTGTATCGAATTAATTATGACTAGATACGAGTTGATCGGAATCGAAAAATCGAGGAAAAAATATACTACTTGGTTAAATTGGAGCAAGTCCAGGTAAGTGACTTGTCTAACCTTATGTGGGAGAAATTTTCCCTAGGATTAGTATTAATTGTAATGTGATGAAAGCCGTGTACACGAGGTGACAAGTGTGTACACGGACTAAATGTAAAAGATTATTGTAACGACCCGATCGGTCGTTTTGACTATTGCAATCCCGTTCCCCCATTTACTGCTCAAATTGTGAATTACAGTTGTTATTTGGCTTGCCGGGGTAATTGGTTTGGGTTCGATGAGGTTTTGAAATAATTTAGAGCGCTTAGTTCCAAGGTTTAGAATTTAAGTTAAAAAGGTTGACCGGATGTTAACTTATGTGTAACAACCCCGGAGAAATTTTGCTAAGGAAATTAAGGTTTGGTGGTGCCGAGGTAGATCAATTAGTACAAAGATTATTGAAATTAGTACAAAGACTTTTTTGGGTTGAACAGTGCATCGATGTGTAAAGGAAAATTTTGTCAGAAAAAGGTCATTTCTGGGACCACTATGCGGTCGCAGAATCACTGTACGGACCGCATACCTGTTATGCAATCGCATAACTGCATCAGAGCTTCCATTCTTTCTAATTTTTGACCCGACCCAACTTCGATTTATAGCCCTTGAAGCTCATTTTTTAGCCAAAATCTGATATTTTAGAGAGAGGTGAGAGCATTTTAGAGAGAGAGGGAAGACTTAGTCATTTATCCATCAATTCTTGTTCAAGGTTTGAAGATTTCACAAGGATCTTGCTAGGGCTTCAAAGAGGTAAGAATTTCTTTCCTCAATCCTTCAATTTCGGGTTTGGAGTAAAAATGGGTGATTTATAGTATGATTCTTGGGTGTAAGAGTATTATGTATACATACCAATAAGGTTGTGGAAAGATTGTTAAGTTCAAATGGGTAAGGATTGGGTTAAAACTGGTAGAAATCTTCATAGGCTTTAATTGAAGATTTGAGGGTCGAGTTGGTGTCAGATTTTGGTGAAATTTATATGGTTGGACTCGTGGTTGGAGGAGCGTTCATATTCTATAACTTTTGTCGGGTTTTGATACGTGGTCCCCACAGGTAATTTTTGAGTTAATTTCAGATTTTATTGGAAAATATTAGTATCTCCTTATGGAATTAATTACAATAATTGGTATTGACTGAATCGAATTAATTGTGGCTAGATACGAGGCTTTCGGAGACCAATTCTCGTGGAAAGGGCATAGCGGAATAAAGAATTACACGGGTTGAGGTAAGTAACAACTATAAATCTGGTCCTGAGGGTATGAAACCCTAGATTTTGGTATCATGTGATTATTTTGGAGGTGGCGCACATGCTAGGTGACGGGCATGTAGGCGTGCACCGAGGGGATTGTGACTTGGTCCGTCCCGGAAAATTGTAAAGTTGAATAATTTATTGTTAGCTATATGATCTCTATGTGTTGAAGAAATTTGACTATAAATCATGTTAGAAATCATGCTTAGGCTATGTTATAGTACTGTTGAGACCCGTAGAGGTCGCGTACTTGTTGAATTATTTGCTAATTGTTGTCTTGTACTCAGTCATGATTTTTCTTGCGTATTATACCTCAGTCTTTCTGGATATTTGTTGATATACTATGTTATCTTTGTTTGGGATGATCTTTATGATTCCTGAGAGCCCGAGAGACTTGAGAAGTTGAGGACTGAGTAAGGCCGAGGGCCTGTCGGTGAGGTAAGGATATTATAGCACGTGAGTTGTTCGTGCAGGATATTATAGCATGTGAGTTGTCCGTGCAGATTATGGCGCTTGGGTTGTAGGAGCCCCTCCAGAGTCTGTACATACCCCCAATGAGCTTGGGTACCCATTAAGTGTGAGTGCTGAGGGATGAGAGCCGAGTGATGGAGCTGTTGTGATGAGCTAAGTGATTGTTTCCTGAGAGGCTGTACTTGGTTTGCATTTGTTGTTGCACTTGGTTGCTATCTATCATTGTTGTGAAATCTTTGAAAGAATTTATATCCGAATTACTTGAAATTGAACTGTATAAAATTGATTTGACTTAAACTGCCGGACTTGAAAGCATGTCTATTCTTTGCTGGAACTACTGAAAGTGAACTATGACTGTGTAGCTCGTCATTATCTTCAGTTCCTTAGTTATTATTGTTACTTGCTGAGTTGGTTGTACTCATACTACACCCTGCACTTCGTGTGCAGATCCAGGTGTTCCTGAACATAGCGGGTGTTGATCATTTCGCGCAGTTGATTTTCAGGAGAATTTGAGGTAGCTGTCGTGTTCCGCAGACCTTGTCTCTCCTTCTCTATCTCCCTGTTTATTGTATTTGGTCTCAAGCTATTATAGATCTTATTTTCCAGAATTGTATTCATATTAGATGCTCATGTACACGGTGACACCAGGTTTTGGGAGTGTTGTATCAAAAATTGCTTGATCTTTGGTATTGTATTAAACGTTATGTTTTCATATTTAAAGGAAATCGTGGGTTATTGATGTTGTCGACTTGCCTAATACTAAGATAGGAGCCATCACGACAGGTTAGGATTTTGGGTTGTGACAATTATATATTTTTTTTTAAATTATGAAGATCACTGTTGCATATTAATTAAATTATTAAATCTTGTTATATTCTCCATCATTGATTTGATTTGTATCCTTTAAATTTACTTGACCTTTTCCTGCTAATTGTTTTACCCTTTTGGTTGAAACTTGGTTTCTTTTATTATGTGGATTATTTGAAATTGATTTTCTTTAAATTAAATATTATTAATATAAAGTATTTGACATTTTAAATTTGGTATTGAAGCAACGTATTAAAGATTTTAAAATATTATTTTGCTAAATTATTTATTCCTGAATATTTTTGTAAGATTTTTGTACTCATTGTGATGGAGCCGTGAGCTCTTTATTGTGAAAAAATATTATTGATGATTTATGTTGGCATGAACCGTGAGCTCTTTATTATGGAAAAATATCATTGTTGATTTATTTTGGTAAATTGAAATAACTGGGCACTTGAGGTGCAAATTGTGATATATTGTGATATCGATACACATGCGGTGGTATAAGTCTGGGTATTGAAAAGCATGCAGTAAGATAAGGGTGGCTTGATACACGTGGCTAGTAGGAGGAACTACTAGAAGTCATGCGGTATGGTAAGGATGGCTAAAACGCGGGATGCTATTTCGGGAAAAGAAATGTTTTCTTTAAAATAAATTGTGAAGGCTCCCGCGGTATTTATTTGCCATTACTTGGTGTAATTAAATGTGATATACTACTTGATTCATTTTCATTGTTATTTTATTTTATTAAATTGTTTAAACATTTTTCCATGTCATTATTTATTCTCCAGTAGGGCCTGACCTGACCTCGTCACTACTCTACCGAGGTTAGGCTCGACACTTACTGGGTACCGCTGTGGTGTACTCATACTACGCTTCTGCACATCTTTTTGTGCAGATCCAGGTACATCTTACCAGCCTAGACGTCAGTGAGTTACCTGCGCACAAAGACTTCGAGGTATATCTGCCAGCGTCCGCCGACTCCGTAGTCCCCTTCTATCATTATTGTGTTGCTTCCTTATTTTCTTTAGACCTTAATATATATAGAGATATTGAGAATAAATTCTTAGAATCTTGTGACTTATTTCTACCGGGTTTTGGAAGATGTAATTATTTGAATTGTAATTTATTTATTTCAGATTTTTATGATTATTCCGCATTGATAGGCTTACCTAGTCTTAGAGACTAGGTTCCATCACGACCTCTTACGGAGGGAATTTAGGGTCGTGATAAGTTGGTATCAGAGCACTAGGTTCATAGGTGTTATGAGTCACAAGCAGGTTTAGTAGAGTCTTACGGATCGGTACGGAGACGTCTGTACTTATCTTCGAGAGGTTATGGAACTATTAGAAAATATTCGCTTCTTTGATTCCTTATCGTGCGCCTTTGTTGATTTCAAAGTTCTAAATAATTGTCTTTCTATTCTCTCACAGATGGTGAGGACACGCACAACTGGATCCGATGATCAGACACCTGTGCCCTCTGTTGGAGCCGCAAGAGGCCGGGGTCAGGGCAGAGACCGAGCCATAGGCCGAGGAAGACCACGTGGTGCAGCCAGAGCACCTGCACGAGCTGCTTCACTAGAGCCACCAGTAGCTCCAGTTAGAGAGTAGGCACCTGAGATGACTGTTACTATTCCTGCACTTCAGGAGACCCTTTGCCCTATTGAGCATGTTTGGCACTCTAGCTCAGGCAAGGTTGATTCCACCTGCTCCTGCCACATCTCAGGCCGGGGGAGGAGCACAGACTCTCGCCGCCCGTACTCCAGAACCACGGGCCCAAGTTGACCATGCCCCAGAAGTTATACCATTGCAGCCAGTTATCCCAGTTTGGCCTGAGATTAGGACATCAGTTTCAGAGGGGGAGCAGCTCAGGCTCGAGAGGTACAGGAAGTACCACCCTCCTACTTTCAACGGCTTAGATTCAGAAGATGCTCAGGGTTTTCTGGAGGAATGTCACCGTATCCTTCATACTACGGGTATTGTGGATTCCAGTGGGGTATCTTTCACGGCATTTCAATTTAGAGGAGCAACCTACCAGTGGTGGCGAGCATATGAGTTGGATAGTCCCACTGAGGCATCTTTACTCACTTGGACTCAATTTTCAGATATTTTCTTAAGGGAGTATGTTCCTCAGAGTTTTAGGGATGCATGACACATAGAGTTTGAGCACTTGCGCCAGGGTTCTATGACCGTGTCAGAGTATGCGGTCCGATTCAGTGATTTGGCTGGTGCATCCGATTCAGTGATTTGGCTAGGCATGCACCAGCCTTAGTTGCTACTGTTCGAGAGCGGGTTCGCAGATTTATTGAGGGTCTTCACCCTAGTATCAGATATAGTATGGCCCGAGAGCTAGGGATGGACATCACATACTAACAGGTGGTGTCAATTGATAGGAGATTGAAAGGTATGCGGACTCGGGAGAGGGAATAGAGGGAAGCTAAGAGACCCCGGGATTCTGGCACATATAATAATTCTCGTGCCCCAGTTGCAGCTTGTCATGATAGAGGTTATGTGAGACGTCCTATTCATTCAGCACTTCCAGCTTCTAGTAGTATTCTGGCTACTCCCAGACCTCAGGTTCCATATTATGCACCGCCAGTGTCTTTTATACCTCATGTACAGGGTTCTTTCAGCGGACAGTCTAGTCGATCAGGCCCGAGCTAGTCCCAGCAGCCACATCCTCCGAGGGCTTATTTTGAGTGTGGTGACACTCGTCATATCATGAAGGATTGCCCCAAACTTGGGAGGGGTGCACCTCCATGGATTTCTCAGGCCCCACCTATTCCACAGGGCCCTCAGGCTTCTCAGGCCATGATTACTGCACCAGTTGCCACTCCACCTGCACAGCCAGCTAGAGGTGGAGGTCGGGCGGGTAGAAGTCGCCCTAAAGAGGGAGGCCATGCCAGATATTATGCCCTTCCTGCTAGGACAGATGCCGTTGCATCTAATTCTGTTATCACATGTATTATTTCGGTATGTCATAGAGATGCATTAGTCTTATTTGATCCAGGCTCCACTTATTCTTATGTGTCATCTTATTTTGCCTCGTATTTGGGCATATCACGTGATTCCTTGAGTTCTTCTGTTTATGTATCTACACCCGTGGGTGAATCTATTATTGTGAACCGTGTGTATCAGTCGTGTTTAATTGTTATCAGTGGTTTTGAGACTAGGGTCGATTTATTATTACTTAGTATGGTGGATTTTGATATTATTTTGGGCATGGACTGGTTGTCGCCCTATCATGCTATTCTTGATTGTTACGCCAAGACAGTGACGTTGGGTATACCAGGTCTACCGCGGCTAGAGTGGAGAGGTACCTCGGATCATGCTCCTAGCAGGGTTGTTTCATTTCTTAAAGCTCAACGAATGGTTGAGAAGGGGTGTGATGAGTATCTGGCCTATGTAAGAGATGTTAGTATTGATACTCCTACCGTGGAGTCAGTTCCTATAGTAAGGAATTTTCCCGATGTATTTCCAGCGGATCTTCCGGGTATGCCACCCGATAGGGATATTAATTTTGGTATTGATTTGTTACCGGGCATTCAGCCCATTTCTATTCCACCGTACCATATGGCCCCAGCAGAGTTGAAAGAATTAAA
Source organism: Nicotiana tomentosiformis (assembly GCF_000390325.3). NCBI lineage: Eukaryota > Viridiplantae > Streptophyta > Magnoliopsida > Solanales > Solanaceae > Nicotiana > Nicotiana tomentosiformis. The sequence goes on from NC_090814.1 coordinate 56,153,675, forward strand.
AGAACAGTTATAGGAATTGCTGGATAAGGGCTTTATTCGGCCCAGTGTATCGCCTTGGGGTTCTCCTGTCTTATTTGTAAAGAAGAAAGATGGTTCTATGCGGATGTGTATTGATTACCGCCATCTGAACAAGGTTATAGTGAAGAACAGGTATCCATTGCCATGTATTGATGACCTATTTGATCAGCTTCAGGGTGCCAGAGTGTTTTCTAAGATAGATTTGTGTTCAGGCTATCATCAATTGAAGATTCGGGAGCCAGATATCCCGAAGACTGCTTTCAGGACTCGGTACGGTCATTACGAGTTCCTTGTGATGTCTTTTGGGCTGACCAACGCCCTAGTAGCATTTATGCACTTAATGAATAGTGTATTTCAGCCCTATCTTGATTCTTTCATCATTGTGTTTATTGACGACATTCTGGTGTATTTTCGGAGTCGGGAAGATCATGAACAACACCTGAGGACTATGCTTCAGATTTTGAGAGAAAAGAAGTTATATGCAAAATTTTCAAAGTGTGAATTATGGCTTGATTCAGTGGGATTTTTGGGTCATATAGTTTCGTGCGAGGGAATCAAGGTAGATCCGAAGAAGATTGAAGCAGTGCAGAGTTGGTCCAGACCGTCCTTAGTTACGGAAATCTGGAGTTTCCTTGGTTTGGTAGGGTATTATCGCCGATTTGTAAAGGGTTTCTCTTCTATTGCTGCATCTATGACCAAATTGACCCAGAAGGGTGCTCCGTTCAGGTAGACCCAAGAATGTGAGGAGAGCTTCAAAAAGCTCAAGACGAATTTGACTACAGCCCCAATATTGGTATTACCTACAGGTTCAGGGTCTTATACTGTGTATTGTGATGCATCGCGTATTGGTCTCAGTGTAGTATTGATGCAAGACGGTAGGGTGATTGCCTACACGTCCAGACAGTTAAAGGTGCATGAGAATAATTATCATGTACACGACCTTGAGTTAGCGGCTATTGTTCATGCCTTGAAGATTTGGCGGCATTACTTATACGGTATCCATTGCGAGGTCTACACCGATCACCGAAGTCTACAACATATGTTTAAACAGAAGGATCTTAATTTGCGGCAGCGGAGATGGTTAGAGTTGCTTAAGGATTATGATATCACCATTCTCTATCATCGTGGGAAGGCCTATAGAGTGGTCGATGCCTTGAGTCGTAAGGTGGAGAGTTTGGAAAGCTTAGCATATTTACTGGTAGCAGAGAGGCCTTTAGCCTTGGATGTTCAGGCCTTGGCCAACCAGTTTGTTAGACTGGATGTTTTCGAGCTGAGCCGAGTTTTGTCTTGCATGGTTTCTCAGTCTTCTCTTTATGATCGTATCAGGGAACGTCAGTATGATGACCCTCATCTGCTTGTCCTTAAGGATACAGTTCAGCACGGTGATGCCAAGGAAGTCACTATTGGAGATGACGATGTATTATGGATGCAGGGCAGGCTATGTGTGCCCAATGTGGATGGTTTGCGTGAGTTGATTCTCCAGGAGGCTCACAGTTCGCGGTACTCCATTCATCCAGGTGCTGCAAAAATGTATCAGGACTTGAAACAACACTATTGGTGGAGGTGGATGAAGAAACACATAGTGGAATATGTAGCTCGGTACCTAAATTGCCAGCAGGTGAAGTATGAGCATCAGCGACCGGGTGGGTTGCTTCAGAAGCTAGAGATTCCAGAATGGAAATGGGAGAGGATCACTATGGATTTCGTTGTTGGGCTCCCACGGACTCAGAGGAAGTTCGATGTAGCTTGGGTGATTGTGGATAGAATGACCAAGTCATCTCATTTCATTCCTATGGTTACTACTTACTCTTCGGAGCAGCTGGCTCAGGTCTATATTCGCTAGATTGTCAGACTCCATGGAGTACCGGTATCTATCATCTCTGACAGGGGTACGCAGTTTACATCACAGTTCTGGAGGGCAGTACAACATGAGTTGGGTAATCGGGTAGAGTTGAGTACATCATTTCATCCTCAGACGGATGGGCAGTCCGAACGCACTATTCAGATACTGAAGGATATGCTTCGTGCGTGTGTGATAGATTTTGGGGGGTGCTTGGGATCAGTTCTTACCACTTGCAGAGTTTTCTTACAACAACAGTTATTAGCCGAGCATTCATATGGCTCCGTATGAGTCCTTGTATGGTAGGCGGTGCCGGTCTCCAGTGGGTTGGTTCGAACCGGGGGAGGCTAGACCATTGGGTACACACTTGGTTCAGGATGCCTTGGAAAAGGTTAAGTTGATTCAGGATCGGCTTCGTACAACCCAATCTAGACAGAAGAGTTATGCAGATCGGAAGGTTCGTGATGTTGCATTCATGATTGGTGAGCGGGTATTGCTCCGGTTTTTGCCTATGAATGGTGTGATGAGGTTCGGGAAAGAAGAGAAAGTTGAGCCCTAGGTATATTGGGACTTTTGAGATTCTTGAGAGAATTAGAGAGGTGGCTTACAAACTTGCACTACCACCTAGCCTCTCTGCGATTCATCCGGTATTCCATGTTTCCATGCTTTGGAAATATCACGGTGATCCGTCTCATGTGTTAGACTTCAGTTCAGTTCAGTTGGACAAAGATCTATCTTATGTTGAGGAACCAGTGGCTATTTTAGATAGGCAAGTTCGAAAGCTAAGGTCAAAGAATATTGTTTCCGTAAAGGTTCAATGGAGGGGTCATCCGGCCGAGGAGGCAACTTGGGAGACCGAGCATGATATGCGCAACCGTTATCCACACTTATTCAACAGCTCAGGTACCTTTTGTAACTCCGTTCGAGGATGAACATTTGTTTTAGAGGTAGAGAATGTGATGTCCCAAAATGTCATCTTTAAATTTAATAATTAATTCTGTGTTCTAAGACCTCGAAAAGTACTATTTATCATTCCTCGACTTGCGTGCGCAGTCCATAAAATTTTTTGAAAAGTCTTTATGTGAAAAATGGATTAAAATATAAATTAGAGCTTTAAAACTCAACTGAGTTGACTTTGGTCAACATTTTGAGCAAACGGACTCGGATCAGTGTTTTGCCAGTTCCGGTAGGTCGGTATCGTGATTTAAAACTTGGGCGTATGCCCGAAATCAAATTCCGAGGTCCCTAGCCCGAGATATGGAATTTTGATAAAAAATTAAAAGTTTAAGTTCAAATAGTGACCGGATGTCGAATTTTATGCAAACGACCCCGGAATAGAATTTTAATGATTCTAACAGCTCCGTAGGGTGATTTTGAACTTAGGAGCATGATCAGAATTTTATTTGGAAGTCCGTAGTGAAATTAGGCTTGAAACGGCTAAAATAGGAATTTAAAGTTTGAAAGTTTGACCGGGGAGTTGACCTTTTGGTATAGGGGTCGGAATCCAGTTCTGAAAATTTTCACAGCTCTGTTATGTCATTTATGACTTGTGTGCAAAATTTGAGGTCAATTATACTTGATTTGATGGGTTTCGACATCGAATGTAGAAGTTGGAAATTTTAAGTTTCATTAAGCTTGAATTGGAGCATAATTCGTGGTTTTAGCGTCGTTTTATGTGATTTGAGATTTCAAATAAGTTTGTATGATATTTTAGGACTTGTTGGTATATTTGGTTGAGGTCTCGAGGGCCTCGGGTGAGTTTCAGATAGTTAACAGATCAAAAATGGTACTTAAACAGCTGCTGCAAAAGTTGCTGCAAATTTTCTTCTACTGTGCAATCGAGCCCAAAAATCGAAGGCCAGAAATCGAGCCCAAAAATCAAGCCCTGAAATCGAGCCGAGGATTGAAGGCAAGCTCGAGATCTATGATCGAAGGCCACTGATCGAATGCCCAGGATCGATAGCCAGGATCAATGGCTGTGATCGAGCCCTAGGGTCGAGGGCCATGATCGAAGCTTTGATCGAAGGCCATGACCGAGGTCCATGATCGGACTCCCTATGATCGGACTCCTATGATCGAGGTCCAGGATCGGACCCCATGATCGAGGTCACCCTGGACAGATCTATAAGTTATAAAAACAGGGGGGCTTCGTCCCATTCGCCATTTTTAACAACATGTAGCTTGAGCAAAGGCGATTTTTGATATATTTTCAAGGAAAAACATTGGGGTAAGTGTTCTTAACTCAATCTTGGTTAGATTACCTGAATCCATCACTGTTCTTTAACATTTAATTGGTTATTTAAGTTGAAAAAATTGAAAACCCTCGTGGATAGATTTTTGGATTTGAGGGTTGAATCGTTATTGGAATTTAGTCTTTTTGGTATGGTTAGACTCGTGGTTGAATGGACGTTCATATTTCGTAACTTTCGCCGGATTCCGAGACGTGGGCCCCATGAGCCATTTTTGAGTTAATTTCGGATTTTTATTGAAAAATGTAGTATTTTCTTATAGAATTAATTCTAAAATTTTTGTTGACTGTATCGAATTAATTATGACTAGATACGAGTCGACCGGAATTGAAAAATCGAGAAAAAAGCATACTACTTGGTTAAATTGGAGCAAGTCGAGGTAAGTGACTTGTCTAACCTTGTGTGGGGGAAAGTTTCCCTAGGATTGGTATTAATTGTAATGTGATGAAAGTCATGTACACGAACTGACGAGTGTGTACACAGACTAAATGTGAAGGATTATATTTTTTTAAAATTATGAAGATTACTGTTGCATATTAATTAAATTATTAAATCTTGTTATATTCTCCATCATTGATTTGATTTGTATACTTTAAATTTGCTTGACCTTTTCTAGCTAATTGTTTTACCCGTTTAGTTGAAACTTGGTTTCTTTTATTCTGTGCATTATTTGAAATTTATTTTCTTTAAATTAATTATTATTAATATGAAGTATTTGACATTTTAAATTTGGTATTGAAGCAACGTATTAAAGATTTTGAAATATTATTTTGCTAAATTATTTATTCCTGAATATTTTTGTACTCATTGTGATGGAGCCGTGAGCTCTTTATTGTGGAAAAATATTATTGATGATTTATGTTGGCATGAGCCGTGAGCTCTTTATTGTGAAAAAATATCGTTGTTGATTTATTTTGGCAAATTGAAATAACTGGGCACTTGAGGTTCAAATTGTGATGTATTGTGATATTGATACGCATGCTGTGGTATAAGGTCTGGGTATTGAAACGCATGCGGTGAGATAAGGGTGGCTTGATTCGCGTGGCTAGTAGGGGAACTACTAGAAGTCATGCGGTGTGATAAGGATGGCTAAAACGCGGGATGCTATTTCGGAAAAAAAATATTTTCTTTAAAATAAATTATGAAGGCTCCCGCGGTGAGATAAGAAAATGAGATATTTTGAATTTATTTATGATTTGGGACTATGATGCGGTACCTCGGTAGTGCCCTTGTTGATATTGATTTATGGCCGTAGTTGCCTTTGATTTTTATTGTGATTTTTCTTAAAGTTGAAAAGAAATTCTGTTTTGTTTCCACGAGGTATTTATTTGCCATTACTTGGTGTAATTAAATGTGACATACTACTTGATTCATTTCCATTGTCATTTTATTTTATTAAATTATTTAAATATTTTTCCATGTCATTATTTATTCTCTTGTAGGGCCTGACCTGACCTCGTCACTACTCTACCGAGGTTAGGCTCGGCACTTACTGGGTACCGCTGTGGTGTACTCATACTACGCTTCTGCACACCCTTTTGTGCAGATCCAGATATATCTTACCAGCCTAGACTTCAGTGAGTTACCTGCGCACGGAGACTTCAAGGTATATCTGCCAGCGTCCGCAGACTCCGGAGTCCCCTTCTATTATTATTGTGTTGCTTCCTTTTTTTCTTTAGACCTTAATATATATAGAGACATTGAGGATAAATTCTTAGAATCTTGTGACTTATTTCTACCGGATTTTGGGAGTTGTAATTATTTGAATTGTAATTTATTTATATAAGATATTTATGATTATTTCGCATTGATAGGCTTACCTAGTCTTAGAGACTAGGTGCCATCACGACCTCTTACGGAGAGAATTTGGGGTCGTGACACCGGTGTTTTACCCATAATCAATAGCACAATGTAATCTCAACCTTGAATCAATTTTCGGAAGTTACCAAATCTCAGTGAAACCAGATGTGAGTCACCCAGCATTTCAAATAACCCGCTAAGCATGGATAGTAGAATTTAAGGCTACAAAATAGACAAGAATAGAATTTCACTCGCATGCTATGACTCGACAACGACACATAGATGCTCGTCACCTCACCTATACATCGTATTTAACAACCAAACACGTAGCAAATGGACACATAATACCTATACCCTCAAGCCAAAGTTAGACACGACACTTACGTCACTCCGAAGACCACTTACTTCTCAATCACAGCTTTTCCTTTGGAATTCACCTCCAACCCACTCGTATCTATTCAAAAATGACTCAATAACATCAAATTTTGCTAAAGGAATCAATTATATTTCATAAATTAAATTTTCCAAATTTTCCTCCAAAAGGTTAAAAAATTGACCCCGAGCCCGCTTGTTCAAAACCCGAGGTTCGGACCAAAATTCTTTTACCCATTCACCCCCGAGCCCGAATATGTAATTAGTTTTGGAATCTGACCTCAAATTAAGGTCTAAATCCTCAAATTTCGAAATTCCTAAGTTCTACCCAAAAATCCTAATTTCACCATAATAATTCTAGATTCTAGGTTGAAATCTTGTTATAAGATGTAAAAGATTGAAAGAAAAGAGTTAGGAATCACTTACCTATGATTTGGGGAAGATTTGGTCTTTGAAAAATCGCCTCTTAAGGTTTAGGGTTTTGAAAATATGAAGAATGAATGAAAAATCCCGTCAAAGTCCCTTTTACTCAGCTGCAGGTGTCGCAATTGTGACCTGAGCTTCGCAAATGCGAAGGAACAATCGCAAATGCGATGCCCTTCAAAATCCCGCTGCCTTCGCAAATGCGAGGAAAGTGTCGCATTTGCGACCACTGAACCTCGCAAATGCGAGTAGATGTTCGCATTTGCGAACTTGCCCTTCCCAGACTCCCTTTGCAATTGCGAAGGTAACCTCGCAATTGCGACAACTGCTGGCCCAGGCTTCTGATCACAATTACGATGAAAGCCTCGCAATTGCGGATCCTGTTATGTTCGCATTTGCGATGCTTGATCTCGCAATTGCGAGATCATAGGCCTGCAATAGGTTCAGTTATACCAGCAAAATTTTCTAAAGTTTAAAACATCCCGTGGCCTATCCGAAACTCACCGAGCCCTCGGAGCTCCAAACCAAACGTGCACACAAGTCTAAAAACATCATACGAACATGCTCGCGTGATCAAATCGCCAAAATAACACCTAGAACTACGACGTTAGCATCAAATCAAATAAAATTCTCAAGAACACTTTAAAATTCATATCTTCTCAACTGGACGTCCGAATCACATTAAATTAACTCCGTTTCTGACCAAAATTTATAGACAAGTCTTAAATATCATAATGAACCTGTACCGGGCTCCGGAACCAAAATACGAACCCGATACTAACAATGCCAAATATCAATCAATTCTTAAAACCAAATAATTTTCAGACTTTTAATTTTTATCAAAAATTCATAACTCAAGCTAGGGACCTCCGAATTCAATTCTGGGCATACGCCCAGGTCCCATAATTTGATACGGACCTACCAGAGCCATCAAAGCACAGATACGGGCCCGTTTACCAAAAATGTTGACCGAAGTCAATAAAAATTAACTTTTAAGGCAAAAATTCTTATTTTCATTAGTTTCAACATAAAATCTTTCCGAAAATCTGCCCAGACTGTGCACGCAAATCGAGAAGGGTAAAAATGAGATTTGTAAGGCTTAAGAGCTCACATTCAAGTTCTAAAACATAAGATGACCTTTTGGGTCATCACATCTCCACCTCTAAAACAATCGTTCGTCCTCGAAAGGACATAGAAAAGTACCTGGGCTGGTGAAAAGGTGGGGATATCTACTCCGCATATCGGACTCGGACTCCAAAGTAGCTGCCTCAATGGGCTGACCTCTCCACTACACTCGAACTGAAGGGTAACTCTTTGATCTTAACTGGCGAACTTGTCGGGCTAGAATTGCCACTAGCTCCTCCTCGTAAGTCAAATCCTTGTCCAACTGGACAGAGCTGAAATCTAACACATGGGACGGATCACCGTGATACTTTCGAAGCATGGACACATGGAATACTGGATAAACAGCTGCTAAACTAGGTGGCAATGCAAGCCTGTAAGCCACCTCTCCCACTTTCTCCAGAATCTCAAAAGGTCTGATATACCTAGGGCTCAACTTGCCCTTCTTTCCGAACCTCATTACACCCTTCATGGGTGATACCCGAAGTAACACTCTCTCTCCGACCATGAATGCAACACCACGAACTCTATGGTCGGCATAACTCTTTTGCCTGGACTGAGCTGTGCGAAGTCGATCCTGTATAATCTTGACCTTGTCCAAGGCCTCCTAAACTAAATCTGTACCCAATAACCAAGCCTCCCTCGGCTCAAACCACCCAACTGGCGACCTACACCGTCTACCATTTAATGCCTCATAGGGAGCCATCTGAATGCTCGACCGGTAGCTGTTATTATAGGCAAACTCCACTAACAGCAAAAACTGATCCCAAGAACCTCCAAAGTCAATAACACAAGCGTGGAGCATATCCTCCAAGATCTGAATAGTACACTCGGACTGTCCGTCCGTCTGAGGATGGAATGTTATGCTCAACTCAACCCGCATACCTAACTCACGCTATACTGCCCTCCAAAAGTACGAGGTAAACTATGTACCTCGATCAGAAATGATAGACACGGGCACACTATGAAGACGGACGATCTCACAAATGTAAATCTCTGCCAACTGCTCCGAGGAATAGGTAACTGCCACAGGAATAAAATGTGCTGACTTAGTCAGCCTGTCCACAATAACCCAAACTGCATCGAACTTCCTCTGAGTCTGTGGGAGTCCAACAACAAAATCCATAGTGATACGCTCCCACTTCCACTTAGGAATATCTAACCTCTAGAGTAAACCACCAGGTCTCTGATGCTCATAATTTATCTGCTGGTAATTTAGGCACCGAGCTACATAGGCAACTATGTCTTTCTTCATTAGCCTCCACCAATAATGCTGCCTCAAGTCCTGATACATCTTGGCGGCACCCGGATGAATAGAATACCGGGAATTGTGGGACTCCTCAAGGATCAACTCACGAAGTCCATCCACATTAGGCACACAAATACGACCCTACATCCTCAAAACTCTGTCATTCCCAACAGTAACCTGCTTGGCACCACCGTGCCGCATTGTATCTCTAAGGACAAGTAAATGAGGATCGTCATCCTGCCGATCTCTGATGCGCTCAAACAAAGAAGATCGAGCAACTGTACAAGCTAGAACACGGCTGGGCTCAAAAATATCTAACCTCACGAACCGGTTGTCCAAGGCCTGAACATCCAATGCAAGCGGTCTCTCACCAACTGGAATATATGCAAGGCTACCTATACTGACTGACTTTCTACTCAAAGCATCGGCCACCACATTGGCCTTCCCGGGATGATATAATATGGTGATATCATAGTCTTTCAATAGCTCCAGCCACCTCCGCTGCCTCAAATTGAGTTCCTTCTGCTTGAACAAATACTGCAAGCTCTGATTATCAGTGAATATCTCACATGGCACACCGTAAAGATAGTGCCTCCAAATCTTCAGCGCGTGAACAATGGCTGTCAGCTCTAGATCTTGAACAAGGTAATTCTTCTTGTGAACCTTCAGCTGCCGCGAAGCATATGCAATAACCTTGCCACCCTACATCAATACCGCACCCAGACCAATACGAGATGTGTCACAATATACTGTATAAGATCCTGAACCTGTGGGTAACACCAATACCGGTGTCGTGATCAATGCAGTCTTGAGCTTCTGAAAGCTCAAGTCACACTCGTCTGACCACCTGAACGGGGCACCCTTCTGGGTCAATCTGGTCAATGGGGCTGCTATGGATGAAAACCCCTCCACAAATCCATGGTAATAGCCCGCCAAACCCAGGAAACTACGGATCTCTGTAGCTGATGTGGGTCTAGGACAGTTCAGGACTGCCTCAATCTTCTTAGGATACACCTGAGTACCCTCTGTTGATACAACATGACCCAAGAAAGCAACCGAACTCAACCAAAACTCGCATTTTGAGGACTTAGCATATAACTGGCTGTCTTTTAGAGTCTAAAGAAAAATCCGAAGGTGCTGCTCATGCTCCTCTTGACTGTGGGAGTAGATCAAGATATCATTAATAAACACAACCACAAAGGAATCCAAATAGGGTTTGAACACCCGGTTCATCAAAACCCATGAATGGTGCTGGGGCATTTGTCAGCCCAAATGACATCACTAGAAAGTCATAATGCCCATACCGAGTGTGAAAAGCTGTCTTAGGAACATCGGATGCCCTAATCCTCAACTGATGGTAGCCAGATCTCAAATCAATCTTTGATAACACCTTGGCATCCTGAAGCTGATCAAATAAATCATCAATCCTCAGCAATGGATACTTATTCTTGATGGTGACTTTGTTCAACTACCGATAATCTATACACATCCTCATCGATCTATCTTTCTTCTTCACAAACAACACAGGTGCACCCAAGGGCGAGATACTAGGTCTAATGAAGCCCTTATAAAGCAAATCTTGCAACTGCTCCTTCAATTCTTTCAACTCTGGCGGGGCCATGAGATATGGCGAAATGGAAATAGGCTGAGTGCCCGGAGCCAAATCGATGCAGAAATCAATATCCCTATCGGGTGGCATCCTCGGCAGGTTTGCAGGAAACACCTCTGAAAATTCACGAACAATCGGCACTGAATCTATAGAAGGAACCTCCACACTAGAATCGCGGACATAAGCCAAATAAGCTAGACACCCCTTCTTGACCATATGCCGGGCCTTCACATAAGAGATAACCCTGTTGGCAGAATGGCCAAGAATCTCTCCACTCTAATCGAGGCAACCCCTGCAAGGCTAAGGTCACCGTCTTGGTGTGACAATCTAATATAGCATGATAAGGTGACAGCCAATCCATACCCAGTATGACATCAAAATCAACCATGTCAAGAAGTAGAAGATCTACACGAGTCTCAAGACTCCCAATGGTGACCACACACGAACGATAAACACGATCTACAACAACAGCATCTCCCACTGGTGTGGACACATACACAGGAGCACTCAAAGAATCACTGGGCACAACCAAATAGGAAGCAAAATAGGATGACACATAAGAGTAAGTAGATCCCAGATCAAATAGAACTGAAGCATCTCTACTGCAAACTGAAACAGTACCTGTGATAACAGCGTTAGATGACTCAGCCTCAGGCCTGGCTGGGAAAGTATAACACCGAGGCTGGGCCTCACCACCCTGAACTACGTCCCTGAGACGGACTCTAACTGGCTGGTCTCCATCTCTAATGGCCTGACCTCCACCTCTAATAGTCTGGCCTCTACCTCTGGCTGCCTGACCCCTGCCTCTGGCTGGCTGAGCAGGTGGTGCAGCAACTGGTGCCGGCACCATGGCACGAGAACTCTCATGCTGTGAGTTGCCCGTTGCCCGAGGGCAAAATCTAGAAATGTGCCTCGGATCACCACAAGTATAATATAACCTCGGCTGCTGTGACTGCTGACCCTGAAACTGACCCTGTCGACCCGAATAACCACCCTGATAACTCTCGAGTGGAGGTGCACTAATAGGAGTTGGTGGTGCACTATAGGCTAGCTGGTCGGAATAATGCATCTAAGGGCCACGACCACCTGAGGCACCGTGGGATGCCTGAAGCGCTGAATGAAATGGCCTGGGAGGATGGCCTCTACCAAAAGTACTCCTGCCTCTAGATGAGGCACCGCTGAACTCACCGGAATGATGAGTTCTTTTGTCAGACCCCTGACCTCCCTGAGTAAGAACCATTTTGACCCGTCTGGCGACATTAGCAACCGCCTAAAAGGAAATCTCACTCCCAGTCTCCTTAGCAAATATGCAATTTGATAGGCTGAGCAAGTCCATCAATAAACCTCCTCACCCTCTCTCTCTCGGTGGGAAGCAGAAGAATGGCATGACGGGCCAAATCCACAAAACGAGTCTCATACTGAGTAACAGTCATACTGCCCTGCTGGAGACGCTCAAACTGACGGCGACGCTCCTCTATCAATGTGATAGGCAGAAACTTCTCTATGAAGAGCTGAGAGAACTGGTCCCAAGTAAGAGCAGGCGACCCAGCTGGCCTGGTCAACAAGTAATCTCTCCACCATTTCTTGGCGGAACCAGTCATCTGAAATGCAGCAAAATTGACCCCATTGGTCTCCACTATACCCATGTTTCATAGAACCTCATGACAGCTGTCAATATACTCCTGGGGATCCTCTGAAGGATCACCACTGAAGTGAATAGGAAAGATCTTGATAAACCTGTCCAATCTCCATAAAGCCTCAGAAGACATAGCTGGCCCATCTCCGACCTGTGCCGCAATAACCGACTGAGCTAATCCGACTGGCTGAGCTGCTGGAGCCTGATACTAGGGAGCTATCTGCTCTGGAGCGGGAGTGGTGTGAGTCTAGGCTCCTCCTCCAGCTTGAGAGACTGCTGGTGCCATGGGAAATGCATCAGTCTGGGCCACACTCTCCATAAGGCCCACCAAACGGACCAAAGCGTCCTGAAGTACTGGGGTAGCAATGAGCCCCTCCGGAACCTGAGCTGGTCCGGTAGAGACAGTCTGGGCTGGAACCTCCTCGTCAGGCTCTATCTGAGGCTCCACTGCTGGGGCTGCTGCTCGGGCCCTAAGCTGAGCCCTACCCCTGCCTCGACCTCTGGCACGGCCTCGGGCTCGACCTCTGCCCCGCGTAAGAGCTGCCACTGGAGGCTCTGGCTGCTGCTCAGCTGAGGAAGCGATATGTGTTCTCGCCATCTGCAAGAGAATAAGAGTAGAAGAGTTCAATAAGTATTGAGAGAGCAAAATCGCACGATAGAGAAGAATAGAAGTGAAACTTGTTCCTAAACTTCATAGCCTCTGGAAGATAAGCACAGACGTCTCTGTACCGATCCTCTAGACTCTACTAAGCTTTCTCGTGAATCGTGAGACCTAGGCAACCTATGCTCTGATACCAACTGTCACGACCCAAAATTTTCCACCGACGGGACCGTGATGGTGCCTAACATTTCACTTGCTAGGTAAGCCAACATTAGAAAATCGTTAAACCAATTCCTTATTTTCATTCGGTAAATAACAATAATTAACTAAGATAAAATATAAGAGGTGCGGAATTTTATAAAACTACATTAATTACTACCACCCGGATATGGAGTCACAATTCACGAGCATTCTAGAATTTACTACAAGTAATAGTCTGAAAGAAATACAACTGTCTGAATGAAAGAAAACAACAGTGACATAAAAAGTAGACGGAGACTTCAAGGTCTGTGAACACCGACAGATCTACCTTGAGTCTCCGGACAGCGGACCAATAGAAAAATCTCAATCAACCTGAGCCAGTATCAAATTCTGCACAGAAAGTGCAGAGTGCAACATCAGTACAACTGACCCCATGTACTGGTAAGTATCGAGCCTAACCTCGGCGAAGTAGTGACGAGGCTATGACAAGACACCCACATATAACTTGAACAGTATAATCATGCTAGTGGCAACAATAGTATATAAAGAAATAACACAGAAATAATGGGAAGGGAACATATAGTGGGGGAATACAACATAAAGAGTGAGAATAATGAAAATACAAAATTAAACCGAAAATCCTTAAACGAATTGAGCAATTAAAACAGCAAGGAAAACTGCACGGCATCACCCTTCGTGCTTTTACTCTTAACCTCACCAAATAAATAAATAAATAGAACGGCACTGCATCACCATTCGTGCATTTACTCTCAATCTCACCAAATAAATAAATAGAATGGCACGGCATCACCCTTTGTGCATTTACTCTCAATCTCACCAAATAAATAAATAGAACGACACGTCATCACCCTTCGTGCATTAAACCTCTCATAATATACACGATATCACCCTTCGTGCTTTAAACCTCTCATAATATACACGGCATCACCCTTCGTGCTTTACACTCTTCCTTACAATATAAATAATGCGTGCACGGCATCACCCTTCCTGCTTTACACCCCTCCTCACCAATCACAGAATCAATAACAACGGATAGATAAGAGTATCACAAAGAAACCAGTAGTTTACCCATAATCAATAGCACAATGTAATCTCAACCTTGAATCAATATTCGAAAGTTACCAAATCTCAGTGAAACCAGATGTGAGTCACCCAACATTTCAAATAACCCGTTAAGCATGGATAGTAGAATTTAAGGCTACAAAATAGACAAGAATAGAATTTCACTCGCATGTTATGGCTCGACAACGACGCATAGATTCTCGTCACCTCACCTATACATCGTATTTAACAACCAAACACGTAGCAAATGGGCACATAATACCTATTCCCTCAAGCCAAAGTTAGACACGATACTTACCTCGCTCCGAAGACCACTTAATTCTCAATCACAGCTTTTCCTTTGGAATTCACCTCCAACCCACTCGTATCTATTCAAAAATGACTCAATAACATCAAATATTGCTAAAGGAATCAATTATATTTCATAAATTAAATTTTCCAAATTTTTCTCCAAAAGGTTGAAAAATCGACCCCAGGCCCGCTTGGTCAAAACCCTAGGTTCGGACCAAAATCCTTTTATCCCTTTTACTCAGTTGCGAGTAGATGTTCGCATTTGAGAACCTGCCCTTCCCAGACTCCGTTCGCAATTGCGAAGGTAACCTCGCAATTGCGAGAACTGCTGGCCCAGGCTTCTGATCGCAATTGCGATGAAAGCCTCGCAATTGCGGACCCTGTTATGTTTGCATTTGCGATGACTGATTTCGCAATTGCGAGATCAGAGGCCTGCAACATGTTCAGTTATACCAGCAAAAGTTTCTAAGTTCAAAACATCCCGTGGCCTATCCAAAACTCACCCGAGCCCTCGGGGCTCCAAACCAAACATGCACACAAGTCTAAAAACATCATACGAACTTGCCCGCGTAATCAAATTGCTAAAATAACACCTAGAACTATGACTTTAGCACCAAATCAAATGAAATTCTCAAGAATACTTTAAAATTCATATCTTCTCAATTGGACGTCCGAATCACGTCAAATCAACTCTGTTTCTCACCAAATTTCACAGGCAAGTCTTAAATATCATAATGAACCACTACCGGGCTCCGAAACCGAAATACGGACCCGATACTAACAATGTCAAATATCAATCAATTCTTAAAAACAAATAATTTTCAGACTTTTAATTTTCATCAAAAATTCATAACTCAAGCTAGGGACCTCCGAATTCAATTCCGGGCATACGCCCAGGTCCCATAATTCGATACGGACCTACCGAGACCATCAAAGTACGGATCCGGGCACGTTTACCAAAAATGTTGACCGAAGTCAACAAAAATCAACTTTCAAGGTAAAAATTCTTATTTTCATTAGTTTTCAACATAAAAGCTTTCCGATAACCTGTCCGGACTGCGCACGCAAATTGAAAAGGTTAAAAATAAGATTTGTAAGGCTTAAAAGCTCAGATTCGAGTTCTAAAACATAAGATGACCTTTTGGGTTATCACAAAAATAAAGTTGACATTTATTATTATAATTTTTATTTCTCATCTATTCCAATAAATGGCCCTCTATAGTTTTTTGTATACGTAATAAGTTGTTGGTTGTAAAATACACATTCGGTATTAGTGAGGTTTAGATCTTGCATTGTTACTTAATTATTCATTTTTTTCCTAGAAACTATATGATCTAGCGGTTCATTCCAATAGGTCTAAAAGAAAGATATAATTTTTTTAATTAGTGTTAATTTGAAGACTGTTTGAAGAATTATAATAAAAATATATAACGATTTCGATCATGTTAGATTTAATATTATGTCACAAAAATGACTACAGTTTTTGTAAGCATATGCCCTTCAAATTAATATAAAATATATGTGCTCAAATGTTTTACGTGTGAACCAGTTTCTTATAAAAACTATATGACGACCCTCTCTATTCCAAATCTCTAAAAAGGATATATATATATATATAATAATAATAATAATAAAATTATATAATAAATATCGTTAATTACCAAAAAACAGATATATCAATAATTTTAGATTCAATATCATGTTACAGGAATTACTACAATTTTCGTAAGATGTTTTCCAAAGATATGCCCTTCAAATTAAGAAGAAATAAGTGTTCTCCAATCGAAATGTGTATCGATCATTTTATCTTTTAAAAATAAATTTTAGAATTGTTATAAAACTAATTATTTTCAAATATAACGACAAATGGAGTTAATGAATATTAGAATTATTTAAATACTAATTCCACTTGAATAATAATATATCGAAACTAATTATACTCTTTGAAATATAGTTCTGAGTCATTCTCCGTTGTATTTTACTATCTTACTTTAGTATTCTTTTTGAATGTCTTTTCTCATTTTCAGGGCACTTTGATTTTGTGTTCATCTGAAATTCATGGATTATTAGTTGTTTGCTATATGTGTGAAGTTCTATCCACTATTTATGTTTTCAATGACTGTGTGTACTACTGCAACTGAAAATGAAGCATGCTAATTTTATTTATTAAAAAAGTGGCATAAATTTTAAGTTGATTTATTAACTAATGATTGAGGATTTCTATGAGATGTTTTTTTCTTAATTGAGTTAGTTATACGTACAATGTCAATATTAATGACTATTATCAGGAACTTATACTTTTATTTCATAACTCAAACACTCATTGAGATAGGATACACGCGCGATACGCGTACCCTAAACGATTTTTTTATTATTTTGAACGTAAAATTCTTATTGGATAAAAATTATAATTATAATTAAATATTTAAAACTTGGGATGACTTATTAATAAGATTTGAATCAACAACAAAATCTCTTTAACGTTAAGAACAATCCTAATTAACCAAAAAAGTCTTTGATTTAACTAATTTGCGAAAAATCCAAGTCATTCTTTTTAAAATTTATAATAAAATAGATTATAATGTAGTAGTAAGAGTCAAATTGTTAAAAATGCAAACGTTAAAAATAATACGAATGAAACATTAGAAGACAAAATATATTCTAAGTTAGATGCCATTAATTAATTTTCTTTCTAGTATTCGTTCAAATAAATGACAACTCCCTATACTTTTCTCTGTACCAAATTCTTATTTTAAAATATTAACTTAACGTAGACATTTTTAAAACTTAGCATTTGATAACTTGATTTACATGTTCTTCATTTACTCATATTTTACTGATTGACGCTAACTACACGTGCAACGCACGTACACTAAAGCTAGTTATAAAATATATAACAAACATGAATATTTAAAAGAACATGATTATATATACACTTATTATAATCCATCTTATATTATATTAAAAGAACGACGGCCCTTAGCAAAATATCTTTGACATTTTTTGCCCTTTTAAAATAGAGTTCACACTGACCAAAATAGTCATTTAATTATTTTTCTAACAATTAAGATTACAAATCAATTAAAATTTAAAATTTGTTATAAAATAAAAACTGTAAAGTAAAGACAAGTATAGAGAGAAACTGATATATTATTCAAACTTCAAACTTATGTACATAATGAACTGAAAACTCCTCTATTTATAGAAGAAAGGAAGCAACTGCGAGGCTTTTCAGGAAGCAGCTGTGAGGCTTTTCTTTAGCTGTCTGCATGAGCTGCTTGCAACCTGCCTGTTTAATAAGAAGCTGCTGTAAATCATTTCATTAAGCTGCTTGCAACCTGCCTGCATCAGCTGCTTGTAGATAAACTTCAACAGAGTACTAAATGGATAATCTTCTTCAGGAAGATTATCTATAGCGGAGTAATAAATGAACATCCACAATATAATTATTTTCATAACACTCCCCCTTGGATGTTCATTTAAAGTTATTGTGCCTCGTTAAAACCTTACTAGGAAAAAACCCTGTGGGAAAAAATCCTAGTGAAGGAAAAAGAGTACACATATTTAATAATACGCATTGCTAGCTGCCACATTAAAAATCTTATAAGGAAAACCATGTGGGAAAAAATCTTAGTAAGGAAAAAAGAATACATCGCGTATTTTACTCCCCCTGATTAAAATCTTGTTTCAAATATTTGAGTCTCCGCATTCCAATCTTGTATACCATCTTCTCAAAAGTTGAAGTTGGTAAAGATTTAGTGAATAAATCTGCCGGATTGTCACTTGAACGGATTTGTTGCACATCAATGTCACCATTTTTCTGAAGATCGTGTGTGTAGAATAATTTTGGTGAAATGTGCTTCGTTCTATCTCCTTTTACAAATCCTCCCTTCAATTGGGCTATGCAGCAGCATTGTCTTCGTATAAAATTGTGGGTCTTTTTTCACATTCCAAACCACATTTTTCTCGAATAAAATGAATTATTGATCTCAACCATACGCATTCCCTACTTGCTTCATGAATAGCTATTATTTCAGCATGATTTGAAGAAGTAGCAACAATAGATTGCTTTGTGGAGCGCCATGATATGATAGTACCTCCACATGTAAACACGTACCCGATTTGAGATCTAGCTTTATGGGAATCAGATAAATAACTTGCATCTGCATAACCAACAAGATCTGCACTATCTTTGTTAGCATAAAATAAACCCATATCAAGAGTTCCCTTTAAATATCGCAATATATGCTTAATCCCGTTCCATTGTCTCCGTGTAGGAGAAGAACTATATCTTGCTAGTAAATTAACAGAAAATACTATGTTAAGCCTTGTAGCATTAGTAAGATACATTAGTGCACCAATTGCATTGAGATAGGGTACTTCAGGACCAAGGAGTTCCTCATCCTCTTCTGGAGGTCGGAACAAATCTTTATTCACTTCAAGTGATCGAACAACCATTGGTGTACTCAATGGGTGCGCTTTGTTCATGTAAAAGCGTTTTAAGACCCTTTCTGTATAGGCAGATTGATAGATAAAGATCCCATCTGCTAAATGTTCAATTTGCAGACCAAGACAAAGTTTTGTCTTTCCAAGATCTTTCATCTCAAATTCTTTCTTAAGATATTCAATTGCCTTTTAGAACTCTTCTGAAGTTCCAACAAGATTTATGTCATCAACATAAACAGCAAGTATAACAAATTCTGAAGCCATTTTCTTTATAAAAATACATGGACAAATAACATCATTTATGTAACCCTCTTTCAGCAAATATTCACTGAGGCGATTATACCACATGCGCCCAGATTGCTTTAAACCGTACAAAGATCTTTGTAATCTGATTGAGTACATTTTCCGAGATTTTGAATATGCTTCAGGCATTTTAAATCCTTCAGGAATTTACATGTAAATTTCATTATCAAGTGACCCGTACAGATAAGCTGTAACCACATCCATTAGATGTATTTCAAGCCTTTCACGTAAGGCTAAACTGATGAGATATCGAAATGTTATGGCATCCATAACGGGTGAATATGTTTCTTCATAATCGACTCCAGGTCGTTGTGAGAATCCTTGTGCAACAAGGCGAGCCTTGTATCTTTCAACTTCATTTTTATCATTCCTTTTTCGCACAAAAACCCATTTATGACCAACTGGCTTTATACCAGCAAGTGTTTGGACTACTGGTCCAAAGACCTCTCTTTTAGCAAGTGACTTCAATTCTGATTGAATTGACTCTTGCCATTTTGGCCAATCAGATCTTTGTCGACATTCTTCGACAGATCGGGGTTCAAGATTCTCACTATCTTGCATAATGTTAAGTGCAACATTATATGCAAAAATATTATCCACCACTATTTCAGATCGATTTAAATTAATCCCATCACTAGTAGAACTTATTAAAAGTTCCTCACTCACTTGAGTCTCGGGTTCATTGATTTCTTCAGGAATCTCAGAACTAATCAGATCTTGGGTCTCTTCAGGAGATCCCTTCATAATATCATTTTGATCATTTGTCGATTTTCTTTTTCTAGGATTTCGATCCTTAGAACCCAAAGGTCTACCACGCTTCAGGCGTGCTTTAGGTTCACTAGCTCTCATGCTAGTAGATGGTCCTGCTGGGACATCAATTCGGATAGGCACATTCTCTGCAGGGATATGCGACTTAGTTATCCTTTTCAAATCAGTGAATGCGTCTGGCATTTGATTTGCTATATTCTGTAAATGGATAATCTTCTGGACCTCTTGATTACATATAGGGGTACGTGGATCAAAGTGAGATAATGATGAAACTTTCCATACAATTTCTCTTTTGATTTTCTTTTTCTCTCCCCCTAATTGTGGGAAATTTGTTTCATCAAATCGACAATCTGCAAATCGAGCAGTAAATAAATCTTCCGTCAATGGTTCAAGATAGCGAATAATAGAGGGTGATTCAAACCCAATATATATTCCTAACCTTCTTTGGGGACCATCTTACTGCATTGTGGTGGTGCTACTGGCACATATACAACACATCCAAAAATTCGTAGATGGGCAATATTTGGTTCATGACCAAAAACTAATTGTGACGGAGAATATTTATTATAATGTGTTGGTCTGAGACGGATAAGTGATGTTGCATGCAAGATAGCATGGCCCCAAACAGTATTGGGCAATTTTGTTTTTATAAGTAGTGGTCTTGCTATCAATTACAGTCGTTTAATAAATGACTCTGCAAGGCCATTTTGAGTATGAACATAAGCTACAGGATGTTCAACTTTTATCCCAACTGATAGACAGTAATCATCAAAAGCTTGAGATGAGAATTCTCCAGCATTATCAAGGCGAATAGCCTTTATAGGATAATCTGGGAATTGTGCCCTTAATCGAATTATTTGGGCTAATAGCTTTGCAAACGCCAGGTTGCGAGATGATAGTAGGCACACATGAGACCATCTTGAAGATGCATCTATTAGGACCATAAAATATCTAAACAACCCACTTGGTGGGTGAATAGGTCCACATATATCCCCATGTATACGTTCTAAAAAGGCAGGGGACTCAATGCCAACCTTCATTGGTGATGGTCTAGTGATCATTTTGCCTTGATAA
Source organism: Nicotiana tomentosiformis (assembly GCF_000390325.3). Lineage (NCBI taxonomy): Eukaryota > Viridiplantae > Streptophyta > Magnoliopsida > Solanales > Solanaceae > Nicotiana > Nicotiana tomentosiformis. The sequence goes on from NC_090814.1 coordinate 56,174,760, forward strand.
CAAGCATCACAAGAAAATTCATCATTTGTAAGAATCTTCAGGTTCTTTAATGGATGCCCACTCGAATTTTCAGTAATTCGTCTCATCATTATTGATCCAGGATGGCCCAAACGGTCATGCCAAAGCACAAAAGTATTTGAATCAGTAAACTTCTGGTTTACGATAGAATGCTTCAACTGTACTAATCTTTGAATAGAACAAGCTAGAAGATAAAGTTGGTAACTTTTCTACAATACATTTCTGGCCAGAAATATTCTTTGTAATACAAAGATATTCCACGTTCATTTCATCTATTGTCTCAACATGATACCCATTTCGGCGGATATCTATAAAACTCAACAAGTTTCTTCAGGACTTGGAGGAGAATAATGCATTGTCTATAATAAGTTTTGCTCCCTTAGATAGAAATACAATAGTTCTTCTGGAGCCTTCAATCAAACTTATATTACTAGAAATTGTAGAAACATCTGCTTTTTCCTTATGCAAATAAGAAAAGTATTTCTGATATTTGAATATGGCATGAGTTGTTCCACTATCAATTACACAAATATCTTCATGATTGATCTTTGATCCAAACATAATTTGAGGATTATCCAAATTCTTCAAAATGACATAAACAAAATAAATATGATAGTAAATATTATTATCAAAGCATAACTTCTATTTATGTACAACAATTACATAACCATACTATCTACTACAAACAACAAAAATTAAAATATTTACATTTCTACAGATTCACTACCGATCACATGACTTGTTTCTCCTTCTGGGAGTGCAAAATAATCAGCTACATCCAAATGCATGAAGTCTAAATTATCTTCAGAAATAAAATTTGGTTCAGCATTTTTCTCTGTCTTCTTCAGGGAGGCTTGATACAGCTCAACCAGGTGCTTTGGCGTACGACATGTACGTGACCAGTGCCCTTTTCCTCCACATCTATAGCATGTATTTTCTGGCTTTGCTGCTTGCACCGCCTCATACTTTTGTTCCTTCCTTTTCCACTGCTGGTGGTGAGGAGGGTTCTTTGGTGCATTGTTATTACCACGATTAGAGTTTCTTCCCCGACCACGGCCATGACCACGACTGGGGCCACGTCCTCTTCCACGCTTAGCTTGGTGGAAGTTCGTCTCATTCACTTCAGGGAATAGACAAGAACCGGTAGGTCGGCTTTCATGGTTTTTCATTAATAGCCCATTATGTTGCTCGGCAACAAGAAGATGTGAGATAAGTTCAGAATACTTTTTAAATCCCATCTCTCGATATTGCTGCTGCAGGAGCATATTCGAGGCATGAAAAGTGGTGAAAGTTTTCTCCAACATATCATGATCAGTAATATTATCACCACATAGTTTCAATTGGGAAATAATTCTGAACATAGCAGAATTATACTCACTGATAGATTTAAAATCGTGTAGCCTTAGATGAGTCCAATCATAACGTGCCTGTGGAAGAACGACCATCTTCAGGTGGTCATAACTATCTTTCAAATTATTCCACAGTATGACTGGATCTTTAATAGTAAGATATTTCATTTTCAGGCCCTCATCAAGGTGATGGCGTAGGAATATCATTGCTTTGGTACAGTCTTGGTTTGATGCCTGATTTTTATCTTTGATGGTGTCTGCCAGACCCATCGCATCAAGATGAATTTCGGCATCAAGCACCCAAGACATGTAGCTTTTGCCCGATATATCCAGGGCTACAAACTCAAGTTTAGAAAGATTTGACATTATTTAAAAAAAAAAAGTTCGTACCTCTGATACTTTCAAAGTATTTTCTCGGTATGGCAGAGTCTCGTGCTGATAACGTGTTATAAAATAAAAACTGTAAAGTAAAGACAAGTATAGAGAGAAACTGATATATTATTCAAACTTCAAACTTATGTACATAATGAACTGAAAACTCCTCTATTTATAGAAGAAAGGAAGCAGCTGCGAGGCTTTTCTTTAGCTGCTTGTAAGCTATCTGCATGAGCTGCTTGCAACCTGCCTGTTTAATAAGAAGCTGCTGCAAATCATTTCATTGACCTGCTTGCAACCTGCCTGCATCAGCTGCTTGTAGATAAACTTCAACAGAGTACTAAATTGATAATCTTCTTCAGGAAGATTATCTATAGCGGAGTAATAAATGAATATCCACAATATAATTATTTTCATAACAAAATTTCCCTTGTTTGAACTATCTAAAAATTTCTAATATTTAAAAATTTAAAATTGTGTAAGATTTAACTATAAATAAATTCTTTCCATATTTGATTGATATACAACTTCTTCCCTATGGTTTGCACATTTAGCTTTTCTTATTTCCCAACAAAGAAAATCTTCTACTTTCTTTTATTCACGCAAATGAGTTACCAAATTTATCCGTGATTCGTCCTACTAACTAGCGATTTGAGATATTTTATGAATTTTGATCTTTCTAACTGTTCAAAATTTGAGACATTGTCAGAAAATTTATAAACTTTGGCATTTGTTTTCTCACTTAGAAAATAACGTAAAATAAATAAATAAATTATAAATGAATAAAAAGAGAGAACACGGTGGCAAGAATTGAAGCACCAAAATCACGGGAGTATCAAGATGTATAATACTCATTTTATTCTTTTGTAAGACATATAATGATCTAAAATTTAATTAATATATTGTTCACAACAGAAGAGGTATTAATATGCATTTTATGATTTGATGGAATCTAAGTTTTGAATGATTTATTATTTCTGGGAAAAGAATAACTTTATGTTGGACAAAATTATTCTATTTATGATTAATTCGGCCTAAGTTTTAGGAGTTTGAAATATGGCTGTCCAACGGGACGGGCCGTCCCGGCCCGGCCTATTTAATTTTAAACGGAATAGGCCCATGATTAATGGTATACGGGATGGGACGGGCCTACCGTTTCATCTCGTTTTGTCCCGTCCCGACCCGTCTGTCCCGCTTGTTTTTCTAAATTTTTTTTTTTGAAATATAGCCGTTGGGCAATGGCCACAATTGCAAATATAGTCGTTTCCAACGGCCAAAAAAAGCCATATCCCCTCCCCCCCTCCAAACACCCCCAACCTTACACCCCTCCAAATTTTTAATATAACTCCTAAGTTTATTAAATTATACTTTGGCCCTATATTTTACTATAAATACCCCATCCTTCTTCATTTTTTCCCCACAAAAATCAACATTCTCTCTCAAATCTCTTACATTCTATCTATATTATTCTCTCAATTTTCTCACAATCAAGTAATAAACTAAGTTTTAACTTTCAAGTATTTGGGCAAATATTTGGAGCAACTTTTAATCTTCAAATTAATTCGTCAAGTATTTGGAGCAATATTTTGGGCAATTTCTTCAAGTTTCAATATTTAATCACGGTGCACTCGTTCTATCTCCTAATTTTAATATATAATTTTTGCTTATCATTATAGTGCTTAATTTTTGTGTTTACTTTACGTGTTCTATTTTCGTATTTCATTTGTGTGTTTAATTTTTGTGTTAACTTTTTAAATTTAATTTCGTATTTAAATTATGGCACTTAAAATGTATTTGGCATATATAAAAAAAGTAGTAAAGGTGAAAGTAGTAGTAATCCTAATCATAATCCTTCTACTAGAATTAGAAAACATATAGATGAAACGGCTCATATTGATGAAATTTTATTTTTCCAACGCCCCGCATGTTGTAATATTAATTTCGGAGAACAACTAGATCATAAAACTTTACAAAGACAATTTGGCAATGATATTTTTATTGAGGACAAAGAAAATGAGTAAGAAGAATTAGATGAAACACCTACTAGTCCCGCAACACAAGCTCGAACTCAGAGTCAATCTCGATCTGGAGCTTTACCCCCTGTACCTCCTGTAAGGGGTAAGTCTAAGGGTGAACGTCCCAAAACATCACTTGTATGAAAAAATTTTAAACATGATAAAGTCAATAAACGTGCTATATGTGGTCAAGGTTTTCTTAAGACCATAGTTAGAAATAATGTTTTTAAATTTCAAACCTTCAGTATATTCGTTGTGTATTTTTTTTACTTAGATTGTAAAGTGTCTATCACATCTAATATAGGTCGTAGTCCTAATTGTTGTGATTATTTAACTGTTACATGTCATTGGGTTGATCATCACTGAAACATACAAAAACGTATATATTGCAAAACACACTGGAGCATATATTGCAACTACTGTTCTATAAATACTTCATTTTTATGGACTCATTGATAAAGTTTTAACTATTACCTTAGATAATGCTTCTGCTAACACAATCGCAGCAACTAGCTTAAGAACTAGACTTTGTCCAATTAATTCAGTAATTTTTCATGTTAGATGTGCATGCCATATTTTTAAATTGGTTGTAAAAGATGGTGTTAATTTATTTTCTGATGCTTGTAGTAAAGTACAACATGCTTGTGGCTAAATTTTTCGTGCTAATAAAGCGAGTAGACTTCGTGAATTTGCTCAACAATGTGCTAGTGCTAACCTTCCATATAGAAAAGTGTCACGACCCCAAATTCCCTCTGTAGGATGTCGTGATGGTACCTAATCTTTAAGATTAGGTAAACCTATCAATGCGGAATAAAAATTTAAATCTGAAATAAATAAACTACAATTCAAGCAATTTCAATTCCCAAAACCCGGTAAAAATAAGATACAAGCTTCTAAGAATTTATCCTCAATGTCTCTATATATATCAAGGTCTAAAGAAAATAAGGAAGCAACACAATAATGATAGAAGGGGACTCCAGAGTCTACGGACGCTGGCAGATATACCTCGAAGTCTCCGTGTACAGGTAAATCACTGATGTCGGGGCTGGTAAGGAGTACCTGGATCTGCACAAAAAGATGTACAGAAGTATAGTATGAGTACACCACAGCGGTACCCAGTAAGTGCCAAGCCTAACCTCGGTAGAATAGTGACGAGGCTAGGTCAGGCCCTACTAGAGAATAAGAATTGCATGGTAAAATATTTAACAATATAATAAAATAAAATGACAAAGGAAATGAATCAAGTAGCATGTCACCATTTCATTAAACAAAATAATGGCAAATAATATCTCGTGGAATCAAAAGAGAATTTCCTTTCAACTTTATGAAAATCACTACAAACAATAAAAGGCAACTATGGCCATAAATCAATATCAACAAGGGCACTCACGAGGTACCTCCTCGTAGTCCCAAATCATAAATAAATTCAGAATATCTCATTTTCTTATCTCATCGCGGGAGCCTTCACAATTTATTTGAAAGAACACATTTTTTCCGAAATAACATCCCGCGTTTTAGCTATCATTATCACACTGCATAACTTCTAGTAGTTCCCCCTACTAGCCACGCGTATCAAGCCACCCTTATCTCACTGCATGCATTTCAATACCCAAACCTTATACCCCCGCATACGTATCAATATCACTATATATCATAATTTATACCTCAAGTGCTCAAATAATTTAACTTGTCAAAATAATCCAACAACAATATTTTTTTCACAATAAAGAGCTCACGGCTCATGCCAAAATAATTTATCAATAATAATTTTCCACAATAAAGAGCTCATGGCTCCATCACAATGAGTACGAAAATCTTACAAAAATATTCAGGAATAAATAATTCAGAAAAATAATATTTCAAACTCTATAATACGTTGCTTCAATATCAAGTTTAAAAATGTCAAAATACTTTATATTAATAATATTTAATTTAAAAAAAAAAATCAACCTTCAAATAATACACATAATAAAAGAAACCAAGTTTCAACTAAACATGTAAAATAATTAGCAAGAAAAATTCAAATAAATTTAAAGTATATATCTCATATCAATGATGAAGAATATAACAAGATAAATAATTTAATAAATGCGTAACTGTGATCTACACAATTTAAAAATATAATCTTTTACATTTAGCCCGTGTACATACTCGTCACCTCGTGTACATGACTTTCAACATATTTCAATAATCACATCAATACCAATCCTAGGGAAAATTTTCCCAACACAAGGTTAGACAAGTCACTTACCTCGACTTGCTCAAATTTAACCAAATAGTATGCCTTTTTCTCGATTTTCCGACTCTGATTGACTCGTATTAGTCATAAATAATTTGATACAGTCAAATAAAATTATAAGAATCAACTCCATAAGAAAATATTATATTTTTTCAATAAAATCCGAAATTAACTCAAAAATTACTCGTGGGGCCCACGTCTCGGAATCCGATAAAACTTACAAAATCTGATAACCCATTCAATTGCGCGTCCAACCATACCAGTTTCACTCAAATCCGACTCTGGATCGATACCGAAATCTCAAAAATTTATTTTTATGAGATTTTTAAAATTTTCCCAAATTTCCATCTCAATACACTAATTAAATGGTAAAAACAATGATATATTCGTATAAATTGACCAAATCCGAGTTAGAATCACTTACCAAAATATTTTTTCCTTGAAAATCTGTCAAATATTGCTTCTGCTCAAGCTTAAATTCGTCAAAAATGGCAAATGGGACGAAATCCACAGTTTTATAAACTTACAGATATGTCTGGGCTGGACCTCGGTCATGGCCTTCGATCATGGCCCTAGACCCTGGGACTTGATCACAGCCATCGATCCTGGCTATCGATCATGGCTTCGATCTTTATGGCCTTCAATCACTGGCCTTGGTCATAGCCCTCGATCCTGGGCCTTCGATCACTGGCCTTGGTCATAGCCCTCGATCCTGGGCCTTCGATCACTGGCCTTCGAGCTTGCCTTCGATCATGGCCCTCAAGCCTTGCCTTCGATCATGGCTCTCGAGCCTTGCTTTCGATCCTCGGCTCGATTTCTGGGCTCGATTTCTGGCCTTCGATTATTTTTGGGCTCGACTTCTGGGCTCGATTGCTCAGCAGAAGAAAATTTGCAGCAGCTATTTAATTTCTATTTTTTATCCGTTAACCATCTGAAACTCACCCGAGGCCTTCGGGACCTCAATCAAATACAACAACAAGTCCTAAAACTGTCACGATCCCAAATTCCCTCCATAGGATGTCGTGATGGCACCTAATCTCTAAGACTAGGTAAGCCTATCAATGCGAAATAATAATAAATATCTGAAATAATTAAACTACAATCCAAACTATTTCAACTCCCAAAACCCGGTAAAAATAAGTCACAAGCTTCTAAGAATTTATTCTCAATGTCTCTATATATCAAGGTCTAAAGAAAAATAAGGAAGCGACATAAAAATGATAAAATGGGACTCCAGAGTCTGCGGACGCTGATAGATATACCTCGAAGTCTCCGTGCACAGGTAACTCACTGACGTCTAGGCTGGTAAGGTGTACCTGGATCTGCACAAAAGGATGTGCAGAAGCGTAGTATGAGTACACCACAGCGGTACCCAGTAAGTGCCAAGCCTAACCTTGGTAGAGTTGTGACGAGGTCAGGTGAGGCCCTACTGGAATATAATAATGGCATGGTAAAATGTTTAACAATATAGTAAAATAAAATGACATTGGAAATGAATCAAGTAGTGTGTCACCATTTAATTAAGCAAAATAATGGCAAATAATATCTCGTGGAAACAAAACAGAATTTCCTTTCAACTTTAAGAAAATCACAATAAATAATCAAGGTAACTGCGGCCATAAATCAATATCAACAAGGGCACTCCCGAGGTACCACCTCGTAGTCCCAAATCATAAACAATTCACAATATCTCATTTTCTTATCTCACAGTGGGAGCCTTCACAATTTATTTGAAAGAAAATATTTTTTCCGAAATAGCATCCCGCGTTTTAGCCATCCTTATCACACCGCATGACTTCTAGTAGTTCCCCCTACTAGTCACGCATATCAAGCCACTCTTATCTCACCGTATGTGTTTCAATACCCAGACCTTATACCATCACATACGTATCAATATCACAATATATCATAATTTGCACCTCAAGTACTCAAATAATGTAACTTGCCAAAATAATTCAACAACAATATTTTTCCACAATAAAGAGCTCACGACTCATGCCAAAATAAATCATCAATAATAGTTTTTCTATAATAAAGAGCTAACGACTCCATCACAATGAGTACGAAAATCTTACAAAAATATTCAGGAAAATAATATTTTAAAATCTTTGATACGTTGCTTCAATATCAAATTAGAAACAATGTCAAATATTTCATATTAATTGTCATGACCCAATTTCACCTATAAGTCGTGATGTCACCCAACACTATAGCTAGGCAAGCCAACTAATAAATTAAGCATACATTGATAAAATTTAAAACCAAAAAAAAAAAAAAAATCCAAACTATACCAATGTGTGTGCCAAGACCTGATGTCACAAGTGTATGAGCATCTAATAGTTTCTACAAAACCTCAAATATTGTCTGAAATAAAAATAGACAGAATAAAAAATACAAAGAGAGACACTAGTAGCTATAAAACGGATCAGAGAAACAACTCACCACTATGCCCTTAGATAACGTGGGTGCAAGGCGATAGGTCCCCCACTAGTACTTGCCTCAGTTCCTGCACAAAAAGTGCAGCAAGTGTAGTATGAGTACGTAAACAACGTATACCCAGTAAGTATCAAGCCTAATCTCGAAGTGGTAGAGACGAAATGATCGACTTTGACACTCACTATGGGTCAATAGTAATAATTGAAATACAACTAGGATATTTAAATCAGTATGATTCACAGAGTTTAAAATAATTTATTTAATCAGCAGAAATAATCAAACTTCTTCAAATGCAACAATTCTCAATATATTAATTAAATTCCTTCAATTCAAATAATTTCTCAATTTAACAAATAATAACATCTTCAGGAATAACAATTAGTTATTTAACAAGCAAGAATAATAATTCATTAAATTCCAAAGATTTTTCAGTTATCAATTAGCTTTGCAAACTGAAATAAGCTATTAAAATATCGTGTAGTTATTATTATTATTAAGCAAGATTTCTGTCGAGGACGTACGGCCCGATCCAAAGTGTCGTGTACACTGCCGAGGGACGTGCGACGCGATCCATAGATGCATCTATCCTGCCGAGGCATTCGCCCAGCTCCACAAGAAAGGAGGACATTTTCTTATGTACCTCCGGAAGGAGAGTATATTTATTATGAGATCAATTCGGGAGGAAGAATAATTTTTTTTAACAATTAATTAATTTAGATAGAAAATCAAACATATAAATTTTCCATCCTATAATATTTTGATCTAACAATTCACAATTTATATAAAAATATATCAAATAATATTAATTAAACAAGGAATATAATTTACACAAGTAATTCATGCTTTGAGTCCTAAACTATGCGGACTTTAGCATTAATAGTAGCTACGCACAGAATCTCGTCACCTTTTGCGTACGTAGCCCCCGCAATTATCAATAATTATTCAATTTAATCCCTACGAGGTAATTTTCCCCTCACAAGATTAGACAAGAGACTTACTTCGTCTCAAAGTCTACTTTCCGATTATCGCATCGCGTAAAATTCTCGATTCAATACCGAAAAATCCGAAACTATCCAAAAGTTATATAAAATAATTAATATATGTTCAATAATTCGAAATTCATCTATTAAATATATTACCCTATCCAAAATGGTAAAATTTCTAAAATTCACCCCGAGCCCACGTGCCCGGATTCTGGAAATATTCAGATGGAAACGTTACCCATAATCTCAAAAACTCAAATATATAATTTCTACCCAGTTCCATAACTATTTTCGTGGTTAGAATCTCATTTTTATAAAAATCTAGGTTTTGCACCTAAACCTTTGATTTCTAAGATTTACTAGTTATAATCTACTTATAATCTATGTATTTAACTCAAGGGGTGTAGAATTAACTTACCTTTCAATTGCTAGTTGAAACCCCCTCCCCCCTCTCAAAAGCTCTGAAATCGCCCGAAAATGGAGGAAATATGGGCTCATAATGTCTGAGCCCCAACTTTTTAACCATTCTGCCCAGACAGGTTTTTCGCACCTGCGGAAGGTGTTTTCACCTGCAGCTTTCGCACCTGCGGAAAAGCCTTGCAGGTGCGAGATTTTTCCTCTTGGACTGGCTCCGCACCTGCGCCCAAAGGACCGCACCTGCGCGTCGCTTCTGCGCCCAATTCTTCCCATCTGCGATGGCCGGGCAGATCCTCCCCCTTCACACCTGGGGCTGGTGGCTCGCACCTGCGGCTGACCAAGCGCAGGTGCGATCATACCAGAAGCTGGAAGATTCAGCTCTTCTTCAAAATTCCAAAATTGATCTGAGCCTCGTCCGGTTAACACTCGGGGCCCCCAGAGCCCCGCCCGAACATACCAAAAGGTTTGAAATCATAAAACGGACTCGCTCGAACTCTCGGAACGTGTAAAACAATATCAACTCTAAGAATCACACCCCAAACCAAATTGAATCAAAATTAAGAACTTCAAGTTCTTCAAATTACTCCCAATACGCCGAAATGTACTTAAACTATCCGGAATTACACGAAATTTAGCATGCAAGTCTTAAATCACTATACGGAACTATTCCCAAACTCGAAATTCCAAACGAACTTCAATTTCTCAAAAACCTACTCCAAACCAAAGTTAAATAACTTTAAACCTTCAAATAGTTGGTTTTTACTATTAAGCATCAAAACGCTCTCGGGTTATCCAAAACCCGATTCGGATATATGTCCAAGTCCAAAATCATCATACGAACCTATTGGAACCGTCAAATCCCGATTCCGGGATCGTTTTCTTAAAAATATTGACCGAAGTCAAACTTATCCATTTAAAGCTAACTTAAGCAACCAAGTGTTCTGATTTCAACCCAAACGCTTCCAAATCCCAAAGCAACCATCCCCGCAAGTCATAAATTAATAAAAGCATGTTCGGAGAGTTTTATTTTAGGGAATGGGGTTCTAAAAGTTAAAATAACCGGTTGGGTTATTACATTAATAATATTTAATTTAAAGAAAATCAACCTTCAAATAATGCACAGAATAAAAGAAACCAAGTTTCAACTAAACAGGTAAAACAATTAACAAGAAAAGATCAAACAAATTTAAAGTATATATCTCAGATAAATGATGAAGAATATAACAAGATAAAATAATTTAATAAATGCGCAGCAGTGATCTACACAATTTAAAAATATAATCTTTCACATTTAGCCCGTGTACACACTCGTCACCTCGTGTACACGACTTTCAACATATTTCAATAATCATATCAATATCAATCCTAGGGAAAATTTCCCCCACACAAGGTTAGACAAGTCACTTACCTCGACTTGCTCCAATTTAACCAAGTATTATGCTTTTTTCTCGATTTTTCGACTTCGATCGACTCGTATCTAATCATAATTAATTCGATACAGTCAACAAAAATTATAGGAATCAATTTCATAAGAAAATACTATATTTTTCAATAAAATCCGAAATTAGCTCAAAAATCGCCCGTGGGGCTCATGCCTCGTAATCCAGCGAAACTCATAAATCCGATAACCCATTCAATTACGAGTCCAACCATACCAGTTTCACTCAAATCCGACTCCGGATCGACACCGAAATCTCAAAATTTTGTTTCTATGAGATTTCTAAAAGTTTGTCAAATTTCTATTTCAAAACACTAATTAAATGGTGAAAACAATGATATATTCGTGTATATTGACCAAATCCGAGTTAGAATCACTTACCCCAATGTTTTTTCCTTGAAAATATATCAAAATCGTCTCTCTTCAAGCTCCAATTCGTCAAAAAGGCAAATGGGACAAAGTCCCCTATTTTTATAACTTACAAATTTGTCAGGGAGCTCGATTTGTCAAGGAGATCGATTTGTCAAGGAGCTCGATTTATCAGGGGGCTCGATTTGTCAGGGGGTTCGATTTGTCAGGGAGCTCGATTTTGTCAGGGAGTCCGATTTTGACAGGGAGTCCGATTTTGACAGGCAGCCCGATTTTGCGGCAAGCCGATTTTGACAGGCAGCCCGATTTTGACAGGCAAGCCGATTTTGACAGGCAAGCCAATTTTGACAGCATTTCCAGCAGAAAAATTGCAGCAGCTAAGTCCCACTTTTGATCTGTTAACCATCTGAAACTCACTCGAGGCCCTCGGGACCTCAACTTAATATACCAATAAGTCCTAAAACATCATACGAACGTATTTAAAACCTCAAATCACATCAAACAACGCTAAAATCATGAATCATGCTCCAATTCAAGCTTAATGAAACTTAGAATTTCCAACTTCTACATTCGATGTCGGAACCTATCAAATCAAGTCCGATTGACCTCAAATTTTGCACCCAAGTCATAAATGACATAACGGAGCTGTGTAAATTTTTAGAACTGGATTTCGACCCCGATATCAAAAAGTCAACTCCCCGGTCAAACTTTCAGACTTTAAATTCCTATTTTAGCCATTTCAAGCCTAATTTCACTACGGACTTTCAAATAAAATTTCGACCACGCTCCTAAGTCCAAAATCACCATATAGAGCTGTTGGAATCATCAAAACTCTATTCTGGGGTCATTTGCATATAATTCGACATCCGGTCACTATTTGAACTTAAACTTTTAATTTTTTTATCAAAAATCCGTATCTCGGACTAGGGACCTCGGAATTTGATTCTGGGCATACGCCCAAGTCCCAAATCACGATACGGACCTACAGGAACTGTCAAAATATTGATCTGAGTCAGTTTGCTCAAAATGTTGACCAAAGTCAACTCAGTTGAGTTTTAAAGCTCCAATTCACATTTTAATCCATTTTTCACCTGAAAACTTTTCGAAAAATTTTACGGACTGTGCACGCAAGTCGAGGAATAATAAATAGTGCTTTTCGAGATCTTAGAACACAGAATTAATTATTAAATTTAAAGATGACATTTTGGATCATCACAAAAACATCATACGAACTTATTTGAAACCTCAAATCATATCAAACAACGCTAAAATCATGAATCATGCTTCAATTCAAGCTTAATGAAACTTAGAATTTCCAACTTCTACATTCGATATCGAAACCTATCAAATCAAGTTCGATTGACCTCAAATTTTGCACACAAGTCATAAATGACACAACGGAGCTATGAAAATATTTGAAACTGGATTCCGACCCCAATATTAAAAAGTCAACTCCCCGGTCAAACTTCCAAACTTTAAATTTCTATTTTAGCCATTTCAAGCCTAATTTCACTACGGACTTCCAAATAAAATTCCGATCACGCTCCTATGTCCAAAATCACCATACGGAAACTGTTAGAATCATCAAAATTCTATTCCAGGGTCGTTTGCACATAATTCGATATTCGGTCACTATTTGAACTTAAACTTTTAAATTTTTTATCAAAATTTCATATCTCGGGCTAGGGACATCGGAATTTAATTCCGGGCATACACCCAAGTCCCAAATTACGATATGGACCTACCGAAACTGTCAAAATACTGATTCGAGTCCGTTTGCTCAAAATATTGACCAAAGTCAACTCAGTTGAGTTTTAAAGCTCTAATTCACATTTTAATTTATTTTTCACATAAAAACTTTCCAAAAAATTTTACGGACTGTGCACGCAAGTCGAGGAATGATAAATAATACTTTTTGAGGTCTTAGAACATAGATCATCCTGGGAAGGCCAATGTAGCGGTTGATGCCTTGAGTCGTAAGGCGGAAAGTTTGGGTAGCTTAGCATATTTACCGGTAGCAGAGAGGCCTTTAGACTTAGATGTTCAGGCCTTGGTCAACCAGTTTGTCAGATTGGATATTTCCAAGCCGAGTCGAGTTTTGGCTTGTATGGTTTCTCAATCTTCTCTTTATGATCGTATCAGGGAGCGTCAGTATGATGACCCCTATTTGCTTGTTCTTAAGGATACATTTTAGCATGGTGATGCCAAGGAAGTCACTATTGGAGATGACGATGTATTATGGATGTAGGGAAGGCTATGTGTGCCTAATGTACATGGTTTGCGTGAGTTGATTCCCTAGGAGGCTCACAGTTCGCGGTACTCCATTCATCCGGATGCTGCAAAGATGTATCAGGACTTGAGACATCACTATTGGTGGAGGCGGATGAAGAAAGACATAGTGGAGTATGTAGCTCGGTGTCTAAATTGTCAACAGGTGAAATATGAGCATCAACGACCGGGTGGATTACTTCAGAAGTTAGAGATTCCAGAATGGAAATGGGAAAGGATCACTATGGATTTCGTTGTTGGCTCCCACGGACTCAGAGAAAGTTCGATGCAGCTTGGGTGATTGTGGATAGATTGACCAAGTCAGCTCATTTCATTCTTATGGCTACTACTTACTCTTCGGAGCAGCTGGCTCAGATCTATATTCGCGAGATTGTCAGACTCCATGGCGTACCAGTATCTATCATCTCTAACCGGGGTACGCAGTTTACATCACAGTTCTGGAGGGCAGTACAGTGTGAGTTGAGTACAGCATTTCATCCTTAGACAGACGGGCAGTCTGAACGCACTATTCAGATACTGGAGAATATGCTTCGTACGCGTGTGATAGATTTTGGGGGTGCTTGGGATCAGTTCTTACCACTTGCGAAGTTTGCTTACAACAACAGTTACCAGTCCAGCATTCAGATGGCTCTGTATGAGGCCTTGTATGGTAGGCGGTGCCGGTCCCTAGTGGGTTGGTTCGAACCGGACGAGGCTAGGCTATTGGGTACAGACTTGGTTCAGGATGCCTTGGAAAAAGTTAAGTTGATTCAGAATCGACTTCGTACAGCCCAATCTAGACAGAAGAGTTATGCACATCGAAAGGTTCGTGATGTTGCATTCATGGTTGGTGAGCGGGTATTGCTCTGGGTTTCGCCTATGAAGGGTGTGATGAGGTTCGGGAAGAAGGGCAAGTTGAGCCCTAGGTATATTGGGCCTTTTGAGATTCTTGAGAGAGTTGGAGAGGTGGCTTACAAACTTGCACTACCACCTATTCTCTCTGCGGTTCATCCGGTATGCCATGTTTTCATGCTTCGGAAATATCACGACGATCCGTCTCATGTGTTAGACTTCAGTTCGGTTCAGTTGGACAAGGATCTATCTTATGTTGAGGAACGAGTTGCTATTTTGGATAGGCATGTTTGAAAGTTGAGATCAAAGAACATTGCTTCCATGAAGGTTCAGTGGAGGGGTCATCCGGTCGAAGAGGCGACTTGGGAGTCCGAGCATGATATGCGCAGCTGTTATCCACAGTTATTCACCAGCTCAGGTATTTTTTCTAACTCCGTTTGAGTATCAACGTTTGTTTTAGAGGTGGAGAATGTGATGACCCAAAATGTCATCTTTTAATTTTAATAATTAATTATTAAATTAAAAGATGACATTTTGGGTTATCACAAAAAGTTCTAAAAGATGTTTGTACTAGATAGAATTCTACTTATGAAATGCTTAAAGTTGTTTATTATTATCGGGTCCCTATACAAAAGGTATTTAATATGCATAATGGTATCATCGCTGATCAAATTGTTGATTCTTATTGGGATGAGATCAAAGAGCTTACTAAATTTTTAGAAAAATTTTATTATGCTATAAAATAATTTTTTGGTATATATTATCCTACTATTATACAAATATTATGGTATATTTGTGGAATTTATATTGTATTTGTTAAGAATAAAACAAATCCAACTTATGCACCGGCCATTAATGAAATGATTGAAAAATTTAACAAGTATTTTTCCCTATTCCCCAAGTTTATTTAATTTCTACTCTACTTAACCCATCTTTAAAATTAAGAGGTGCAAAGGGACTTGTTCGTAAAATTTATGAGAATTTAGCAATTCAAGAAAATGAACAACCATCTCTCGAAGACTGACAAGCTAACATATATTCTTATGCTAGATCAATGTTTGATAAATATAAATCTGTGGAAACAACAGGTGGTGAAACTGCACCTTCTACTTCTAAATCTAGAGTAGAAGTTTCATGGGAAGATATAGATGATATAACAGGTTTTGATTCCTCTATTGATGATGAACTTGATTCTTATCTTAATCAAGGATTGGAAAGTATTAAAGACGAAGAAGGCAACGAACAACTTTTGGCATGGTGGAGGGAGTGTGGCAAGGCTTTTCCAACACTTTTAATAATGGCCCGAGATATCCTGGCTATTCAAGCATCATCAGTAGCATCAGAGAGTACTTTTAGCGCGGCAAGATTTTAAATAGGAGATCATAGACATTCATTAGCGGAGGACAGCCTAGAGATTTCCGTATTATTCAGAGATTGGATTAATTTAGAAAGAAGAAATCTTGGTTTTGAAAATTTAACCACTTGGGAAGAAGAAGAAGAATACAATGAGATACTTAGCACTGGGAGCGATGACGACATGGAACTCATGGAACATCAATCAACATTGCCAATTTCAGAACAATGTCCGAGAAAAATTATAGATAAGTTACAACGAAGCTATATAGGAGCTTACAAATATTAGTATGATAATTTATAATTGGCTACTAAGAGGCCTAGTTCAAATAGAACCCGTCCTAGAAGATGGCTGCGTAGATTAGGTGCTCTTCAAAAGAATTATATTTGTATGTGAGATTTGAAAGTTCTATTAATAAAATAAAAGGCTCTAAGCTTTGATTTTTTTTATGAATTGTCTTACACTCTTACTTAATTACTTAATGGCTTGAAATTATATTAAATAAATTATAACTCTATTATAATTACTAGAATATTTCATTACAAGTATTTTATTTTAATATTTTATAATTCTTTACTTAATTTCTTAATTTTTGTTTTAATTTTTAAGTTTATTAAATAAGTCAAAAAACTAGCCGTTGCAAACTTTAAAAACTTAGTCATTATCAAAAAACTAGTTGTTGCCAAACGTAATGCTTAAATAATAATTTTTTTTTAAAAAGGCCCGCGAAACCGTTCCGTCCCATCTCATCCCGTCCCATCCCGTTTGCTAGTGGGATGGGATGAGCCTACCATTTCGTCCTGTTTATCCCGTCCCATTTCGTCCCGTCCCGCCACCGTCCTGGCTAAATATCGTCCCGTCCTGACCCGTTAATTTTGTCCCGTCCCGTCCCGTTGGACAACCATAGTTTGAAATCAACTTAGACTTTACTTCTATAATTTTAGGTCCGATAAATTCAAGTAAAATTTTATTTAAAAATCCGAATCAGATTAACAATAGAGAAATGAATTGTGCCACATAAATTGAGACAAATGGTGTATAATATATTAAGTTATTTGTTATTGGCATTAGTAAATAAACATCTGTCATTTTACACTTTACATGGTCACTATTAATTAATTTGAGAACTTACATTTTTTTATTATTATATAATTTAAATATATTATTAAATATTAATGTTATTTCTTAAAATTATGTATATTGGTATGAGTACACGCGTAAAGTGCGTACCTTAAGACTAATTTTATATAATATTATATAATAATTTATAATATTGTATACGAAATGGGTTTTACCTTTAACTTTCTTTTTCAACTGGTACGATTCTTGTAACCAACGTTAATCAAACCCAACCAACCCATCACTCTATATTTAAGTTACTACACGCTTGTCCAATAATTTTTAGCTTCACCCAAATAGTTTCACCAATATTAATTAATCAAATATAGGCTCACAGGTTCTTTTTCTTTTTTGAGCCTCTTCTGAAATTTAATTAAAATGTACTCCATATTATTTTAAATTTATGTTTTGAACTCCTTTTGATGTTTTCAACGCCTAATCTAAATAAATAACAAAGTTAAAAATCCAGTTTTTAGAAATCGAAGTTCTGAGGGACCTTCAATGGTGGACTTCTATTTTTCAAATTTTCAATCAACAATAATTAAAGAGATATTATACACAAACTGAAGCAGTAAAAATCTAGACAGGAATTGACAATAAACTAGTGAATTCTTAAAGTTTTAGAGGGCTTATGATCCCATATTAAAGTTAATCGTGTGCATTGTATGATTTGCATGAGAGTTTTCTATATGGTGGAAGGTCCGGTGGCGAGTGAGAAAAGTGCATAGGCTTTCCAATGAAACAGATTGTTTAGGGATTTGGGGAGCAAAGTGCAAAGGTTATAAGTGGATCTTTAATTATGATGACCCAAACTATCATCTTTAAATTTAATAATTAATTTTAAATTCTAAGACCTCAAAAAGTACTATTTATCATTCCTCGACTTGCGTGCGCAGTCCGTAAAAATTTTCAGAAAGTTTTCAGGTGAAAAATGGATTAAATGTAAATTAGAGCTTTAAAACTCAACTGAGTTGACTTTGGTTAATATTTTGAGCAAACATACTCGGATCAGTATTTTGACAGTTTTGGTAGGTCC
Source organism: Nicotiana tomentosiformis (assembly GCF_000390325.3). Taxonomy (NCBI): domain Eukaryota; kingdom Viridiplantae; phylum Streptophyta; class Magnoliopsida; order Solanales; family Solanaceae; genus Nicotiana; species Nicotiana tomentosiformis. The sequence goes on from NC_090814.1 coordinate 56,193,028, forward strand.
GTATTGTGATTTGGGACTTAGGTGTATGCCCGAAATTAAATTCCGAGGTCCCTAGCCCTAGATATAGAATTTTGATGAAAAATTAAAAGTTTAAGTTCAAATAGTGATCGGATGTCAAATTATGTGCAAACGACCCCGGAATAGAATTTTGATGATTCCAACAGCTCCGTATGGTGATTTTGGTGAAACTAGCAACACATCATTACTTCACCATATCTAGAGAAAAGGTACCGATGGCTAACAATGATGAAATCGAGTTGGTCAGTGACGACCCCCAAGGTTGGTCAGTTGAAACAATAATTGTCTGATGTGTATCAGGCTTGGGTCTCCGGTTAGCCTTCGCCTCAGGGTCCCTCAGAGGGAACTTCCACCGTACCCCTGGCTACTCAGCCACAACTCCCCACGACAAGCGATCACATGTCACGATCCAAAACCCACTATAGGTCGTGATAACGTCCAACGCCGCGCCGTTAGGCAAGCCAACGGTGAACTACTAGCTTAATTATTTATTTTATTATTTTTGAAATCATGAATCTTATTAGATAGAGAGATAAACGCATTAAAAATCGTAAATACTTATAATTTAAATAAAAAATATAAAGTAAAAGTGTGTCAATGGTAAGCAAAACCATAAACAAATTCTAGAACACCCCAAAACCCAGTGTCACAAGTGCATGAGCATCCACTAGGAAGTACAATAACAATACAACATCTATCTGGAATACAAGATAAACAGGATAAAGTATATAATTATGATGGAGACTCTGTGTACTGTGAATCATAGCATGGGATGCACCTCACCATAAACTCCCCTCAACAGCTGCGTGACACGCCCAAATGACCACCAAATGAACCTGTCAGATCCTGCACATTTAGTACAGAAGTGCAACATAAGTACATAAATCAACACGTCCTGAGTAAGTATCTGGCCTAACCCTGAATAAGTAGTGACGAGGGGTCGATATTGACACTTACTAGTGGTCCAGTAAATCAAATATAAATAAGTAGACAAGTATGAAACATGGTAAGTATATAATGAGTAAAGATATAGGCAATTAACGCCATCTACAGCTGAACAGTGAACGCAAAGTCCTCAATTATCGGATACCTCCTCAAATGGAATACGTAGTGGTCAATACCAAATCTACGGTCACATCTCAAGTCAGGAAACTCACGAGTACGCGGACTCCTTATCAAGTATTTCACACGATTCTGAGGTGAGCGACCCAATTCCATAAGAGTGTTTCATAAAACTGCCGAAGAGAATGGCCCGATCCCATAAGAGAATGTTACAATATCTTGCAGAGGTGAACGACCCGATCCTATAAGAGTGTGTTACAATATCTTGCTGAGGCGAACGACCCGATCCCAAAATAGTAAAAAGATTTTACGGGTCTTTGACCCCAGTGACAAATATACGTGTGAGTTATGGAATTCAAGAGAAACATTCTGATGATTACACACAATGGGGGAGAAATCCGTAAGAAGAGTACAATTTCTACGGATAATCAAGTAGCTCGTCAAGTATCTAAAATAGCGAGTCCATTACTCTACGCGAGTCTAGTCTCAAGCCATAATGCGAATTAAAGTAATTAAACAAGAAGGAATAACTCAAATAGTACAATTAGAGCATAGCGTGAGTCTAAATCTACCCGGACATAATCAGGTACCATGCATAGCTCCCACAACATGTAGCATGTAATACATATAACACCTACGGGGTAAATTCCCACTCACAAGGTTAGACAAGAGACTTACCTCACTCCAAAGTTCCATAGCCAGCTACAACGCCCCTCTAACACCTCAAACAAATACCCATCATCCGAAACTTGTCAAACAACGAGCAAATCAATAAAAATATACTCCAATAATCATAATTTAACAATTTATAATAATTCCCAACTCCGCTCAAAAAGTCAACAAAGTCAACCCTCTAGCCCACGTGCCTGGATTCCAAAATTGTTTAAAGATAAACATTACCCATAATACCACGAACTAAAATATATAATGTATTCCTAATTCCATGCCCAATTGTGTGGTCAAAATCCAAAAATATCAAATTCTAGATTTTCTTCCAAATCCCACAATTTCTACAAAAGTTCATGTTTAAATCCATATATAACTCATGTATTTAACTTGCAACAACTAGGAATAACTTACCTCATGATAGATGATGAAAATCTCCTCTTCAAGAGCTCCAAAAATCTCCCAACCAAGTGAAAATGAAAGAAAAAGAGCCAAATCCCATATTAAAATCAAATCTGCCAAGGCCTCCTCTTCTTCGCGATCGCGAAGGCCAACTCCTCCCAGATGCCCAGCCACCTTTCGCGTTCACGACCTCGTGATCGTGTTCGCGATGCTCAGCTGACCCTGCCCTTCGCGTTCGCGTTCCATACCTCGTGTTCGCGAAGGCCTTCTGCCTCACATCCATCTCCCTCCCAGCCTTCTTCACATTCACGATCAAGACTACGCGTTCGCGAAGTAAGACCTGGTCCTTCTCCGCATTCGCATAAGCCTCCTCGTGTTCACGAAAAGAAAAATAGGGGCCCTTCATCAGCCTTCTTCACGATCGCGAAGCTCACCAGTATACCAACAATTTCAGCTAAGTTCAAACATGCTCCGGGTGGTCCGAGACACATCCGAGCCACCCGGGGCCCCATCCAATTGCACCAACAAGTCCATAAACATATTGCGGACTTACCCGAATCCTCAAAACACATAAAACATCACTGAAATCAAGAATCATGCCTCAAAACCTCATTAAACAACTTCTAAGCTTCGAACTCATTTCATCCAACTCCGAACGCGTCGAAACATACTTAGACAACTCGGAATGACGCTAAATTTTATGCACAAGTCATAAATCACAATATGAACCTATTCAATTGCTCAAAATCTCAAGAGGACATCAATAACATTAAAGTCCACTTCAACTCAAACTTGGGAAATTCTAAAACCTTCAATATGCCAACTTTCAACAATAAGCGCCGAAATGATCCCAGACCACTCGATTCTCAACCTAAACATACGCCCAAGTACAAAATCATCATACGAACCTATATGAACCTTAAAATCCTGATTTCGAGGTCGTTTACTTAAAAGTCTAAACCTTGGTCAATTCTTCCAACTTAAAGCTTCCGAATTGAGAATTTTCCTTCTGAATTGCATATTGCGGACTTACCCAAAGCCTGGCCACATAAAATAACACCAAAATAAAGAATCACGTGTCAAACCTTATTAATCAACTTCTAAGCTTCGAACTCATTTCATCCAACTCCGAACGCGTCGAAACATACTTGGACAACTTGGAATGACGCCAAATTTTACACACAAGTCATAAATCACAATACGAACCTATTCCAATGCTTGGAATCCCAAACGGACATCAATAATATTAAAGTCCACTTCAACTCAAACTTAGAAAATTATAAAACCTTCAAAATGCCAACTTTCTATAATAAGCGCTGAAATGCTCCCAGACCACCCGATACTAAACCCAAACATACGCCCAAGTCCAAAATCATCATATGAACCTATTGGAATCTCAAATCCCTTTTCCGAGGTCATTTACCCAAAAGTCAAACCTTGGTCAAATCTTCCAACTTAAAGCTTCTGAATTGAGAATTTTCCTTCAGAATCAACTCTGAACTTCCCGAAATTTAATTTCGACCACATGTACAAGTCATAAAACACGAATTGAAGCTACTCAAGGCCTCAAGCTGCCGAATGACATGCTAGAGGTCAAAATGACCCCTCTCATTGTGTTAGGCGCGCCAGTGTATACAATACCCCCGCCAAATCCTGTGACGAGGCCAAACATTGAGCCACCATCTCTTGCTAATGATGGCCAATACTACTCTCCTTATATGGCTTTCAAGGTCTCAGCTCCATACAATCAGACTCCACAGTATGAGTCTCCTGTAGAAAATGAAAAGGCTATCAAGATGGGAGAACTAGATGAAATGGCCAAGAAAATGAAATGTCTTGAGCAAAACATAAAGAATATACAAGGACTATGTGGTCACAAAAGTGTATCATTAAGTGATTTGTGCATGTTTCTTCACATACATTTACCCCCAGGGTTCAAGACCCCAAAATTTGAGAAATATGATGGACACAACGACCCTATCGCCCACTTGAAAAGGTATTGCAACTAGTTAAGCGGCGCATGAGGAAAAAAGAGTTACTAATGGATTATATTAGGGAGAATATGGTGGTAGTAGCCTCTAAATGGTTCATTGACCAAGATATCTCTCACTGGCATATTTGGGACGACATGACCCAAGCCTTCGTCAAACTATTTTAGTACAACATTGATATTGTGCCATATTGCAATTCCCTATCCAATATGAAAAAAATATCGACTGAAAGCTTTCGGGAGTATGTCATTAAATGGAGAGAGCAAACATCTAGATTTAAGCCACCCATGGATGATCATGAGTTGATCACTGTCTTCCTTCATGCTCAAGAGCCTAATTACTTTCAAAATATGATGTCAGCAATGGGTATACCTTTTGCAAAAGTAATCAAGATAGGGGAAATGGTCGAAAATGGCCTCAAGACTAGCCGAATTATAGGTCAAGCAGATCTTAAAGTCACCACCCAAGCAATCCAGAATGGGTCGGGATGCCTTGCAAATCGAAAGAAGAAAGATGAGGAGGCCATGATGGCATCAGGGTCGAAAAGAGGACAAACTGGAGCATCTCATCAATATGGGCAGTCTCATAAGGTTTTCTACGATTCCCCACAACACTACTCCATCCCCGGATCCTCGATACTCAGTTTCTCCACAGTATGTAACATTCAATGCTCAGTCTTATGCCAAACCATCCAATCGCCAACAGATGCGACCCCAACTTCAACAGACCTTCGTATGCGATAGCAGAACTTTCAATCACCCTAACCTTTATCCAAAACAAGAGCATGAAAGGGGACATAAGGAGAGAGATAATTTCACGCCAATCTTAAAATCCTACACAAGTTTATTTGAAAAGTTGAAACGTTATGGCATGAATGAAATGCAGCTTTTTTCTTTGTGTCATTTTAATTCATTGTATTTAGTTCTTCTAGCATATATGGTTCTTTTCACGCCAAAGTTAGTGACATGACATGCATGCAGAGTTTTTGGGTAGATTTTAGAAAGCCTGTCCATATTTGAATTGAATCGAGGAAAACACTTGTTACCTCCTCTATGTTATTATTATAGTTATGTAACTTGCCGGGGTTGTCGGTTTAGTTTCGGGTAAGGTTCGGAGTGAAATGGGACACTTAGTCCTAAAGTTGGAACATTAAGTTAAAATAGTTGACCGGAGTTTGACTTTTATGTAAATGACTCCGGAATGGAGTTTTGATAATTCTGATAGCTTCGTATGGTGATTTTGGAATTAGGAGCGTGATCGTATATTGATTTGGAGGTCCGTATGTCATTTTGGATTGAATTGGTAAAAGTTAGAAAATTAAAGGTTTGGAAGATTGAGAAGTTTGACCGAGAGTTGACTTTACTGATATTGGGGTCAGCATCCAATTCTGGGAGTTGAAATAGGTTCGTTGTGTCATTTATGACATGTGTGCAAAATTTGAGATCAATCGGAGTTGGTTAGTTTTGGAAGTTGGATGTTCATGGTTTCAATAGGTTTGGATTGTGTTGAGATTCGTAGAATCAATGTTGTTTGATGTGATTTTAGGCCTTGAGTAAGTTCGTTATGTATTATAGAACTTGATGGTATGTTTGGACGGGGTCTCGAGGGTTCCATATGTGATTCAGATTGAATATGGAACCATTTGAGACTTGGTAGGAAATCTGCCCAGCTGAAGATCTAGTGCAATCGCACCTGCGCATTTTGGGTTGTAGGTGCAGCACCACAGATGCGACCTATTAGCCGCAGAGGCGATTGAGGGCCAGGTGGGCTGTGACCGCAGGTGCGGTCAAGCTTCTTTAGGAGCGGGCTCGCAAAAGCGAGCCATTGCCTGCAGAAACGGGTGGTGACCGCAAAAGCGAAATGTTTTGGGTTAAAGAGAAGCCGCACCTGCGATGGATTTTCAGCAAGTGCGGAGCCGCAAAAGCGGCTCTTAATCCGCAGATGCAGAATCACTGTGTTAAAAAGGGGCAGATCGAGGGTTTGTTCCCAGTTTTCATCTTTTGAGTTAGAGACCTCAATTTTTGGCGATTTTGAGAGAGATTTTCAATGAGTTGATCGGGATAAGTGATTTTAACTCGTATTTGACTATTATATATGAATCCATCATTGTTTTAATCATTTGATTAGTGTTTTGAGTTGGAAAATTGGGAAAATTTGTGAAAACTTCATAAGCTATATTTTGAGGATTTGAAGGTCGATTTGTGGTTGGAATTGAATAATTTTTGTATGGTTGGACTCGTTATTGAATAAATGTTCGGATTTTGTAAGTTTGGTCGGCTTCTGAGATGCGAGCCTGGGGTTTTACTTTTTGATTTTTTTTAAAGATTGTAACTTTATTATCCGAAATAGTTTTCTATGGTTTGTATTTATGGTATAAAGTTATTTTGCCTAGATTCGAGCCGTTCGGAGTCGGATATTCGCAGAAAAGGCTTACTAGTGGATTGAGTTAGCTTGTTTGAGGTAAGTATCTTACCTAACTTTGTGTGAGAGAATTAACCCTTAAGATTCAAGTTCTTTTGTGTCATTTGTGGTACGTGAAAGCCGTGTACGCAAGGTAACGAGTGGATACACATGCTATATTTAGTAAATGACTGGTTTAAGCTATGTAGATTATTTTCTTGCCTTTAATCGAATTGTCATAACATATTATATCCATCATCATTAATCTATCCTTACATGTTTTATTTGAGTTTGTTAATACTTGTCCCATTTCTCACTTGTTATTTGCCCTTACATGCTTAGTTGAAGTTACTGTTTCCTTATTGCCTTGTTAATTATTTAACTGTTGAGTTACCTTACTTGAAGTTGTTATTTCTATTAATATCTTGTTGTTGAGTTTTGGTGTTGAAGTTGTAAAAGCCGTGATACCATTGAGGCAAAGTTGTAAATTATTGAAATACTATTCTTGTCGAGCTATTCACTTTCAATTGCTATTGTGGAGACTCTTGTACACATTGTGGTCCAGTCATGGGCTATTTGTTGTAAAAACATTAGTATTGTTGATTATTTTGGCAAGTTGTGGTATTTGGGAACTTGAGGTGCGAGTTGTGATATATTGTGATATTGATACGTATGTGGTGTTATAAGGATATGGGTTGATATGCATGTAGTGAGATAAGGTGGGCTTGATACGATAAGGTGGGCTAAAACAAAGGTAGTTATTTCATAAAAAATGATTTTTCAAAACCAAATGTATGGCTCCCGCGATGATACAAGGAAAGATTTTGATTGTGATTGTGAAATGAGACTACGAAGCGGTACCTCTATTGTGATTAATTCTTCTTGTTATCTCTCTTTTACCTCACTTGTAATTATACGCATTGTTCCTTGACGTTTTTATTAAGTGTTCCTTCCATGTTGCATTTATTGCTTTAAATTCCGTTGTAGTCTATCTTGTTGTATTTCCTTATTGCCTTATTTTCCTCATTTACGTTCTTAGACTATATTATTCTTGTTCAGTTTCTTTTCTTATCCTAGTAGGTGTCTTGACCTGGCCTCGTCACTACTCTAATGAGGTTAGGCTTGATACTTATTGGTAACTGTTGTGGTGTACTTATACTATGCTTCTGCACATCGTTTTGTGCAGATCCAGATACCTCATACCAGACTAGGCACCAGTGAGTAGAGCTTCTAGATCGGAGACTTCAAGGTATACCTGTCGGCATTCGCAGGCTTCAGAGTCACCCTCTATCTTTGTTTCTATTGCATACTCTTTATTTAGATAGTGATGTATTAGGGATGTTTCATTATACTCGTGTACAGCTTATGACTCAGTCTCACCATATTTTGGGACTTATTGTCAGTTATATTGTGGAGTTCTTTTATGATAGCTGGTGGGTTTAAATTTGAAGTTTTATTACTATTTCCGTTATTTCTTCATGTATGTTTGGCTTACCTAGTCTTAGAGACTATGTTCCATCACGACATCCTACGGTGGAAGATTGGGGTTGTGAAAAGTTGGTATCAGAGCTCTAGTTTCATAGGTGTTACGAGTTATAATCAGGTTTAGTAGAGTCTTGCGGATCGGTACTGAGACGTCTATTGTCTTCGAGAGGCTATGGAACTGTTAGGAAACTTCACTTCTTTGATTTATTATTGTGTGAATTTGTTGACTTCGAAATTCTTAATCTTTTTCTTTCTATTCTCTTATAGATTATGAGGACACACACAACTGGATACGACGATCAGACACCCGCACCCCCTGCTAGAGTCGCGAGAGGCCCGAGCTGGGGCAGAGGCCAAAGAGGGGCACGTGGTGCAGCTAGAGCACCTGCCCTAGTTGCGATAGAGGAGACACTAGTAGCTCCCATTGGGGGGTAAGTACCCGAGGCGCCTGTTGCCACCCCTACACTTCAGGAGACCTTCGCACAGTTCTTGAGCATGTTTGGTACTCTAGCTTAGGCAAGGTTTATTCCACTTGCACCAGCAACATCTCAGGCTGGGAAGGAGCTCAGACTCCCACTGCCCGTACCCCAGAGAAGCGGGTCCATATTGACCATGTCCAAGAGGTTATACCAGTGCAGCCGGTTGTTCCAGTTCAGCCTGAGGTTAGGGAAGCAACATATGAGGAAGAGCAGCTTAGACTTGAGAGGTACAAGAAGTAACATCCTCCCACTTTCAATGGTCTAGCTACAGAGGATGCACAGGGTTTTCTAGAGAACTGCAACGTATTCTCCGCACCTTGGGTATTGTAGAGACGAGCGGAGTTGCTTGTACTACATTCTAGCTGTTAGAACCAACGTATCAGTGGTGGCGGGCTTATGAGGAGGGTAGCCTAGCCGATGCAGTTTCACTCACATGGGCTTAGTTTTTAGAGATGTTCTTGAGAGAGTTTGTCCCCCAGAGCCTTCGGGATGCATGGCACGTGGACTTTAAGCAGTTGCGCCAGGTTACTATGACAGTGTTAGAGTATGCTGTTAGTTTCAGTGAGTTTTCCAGACATGCACCTGCCTTGGTTTCCACAGCCAGAGAGTGAGTTCGTCAATTCATTGAGGGGCTCAACTATGAACTATGGTATTAGATTCAGCATAGCTCGAGAGTTGGAGACAGATACCCCATATCAGTAGGTGGTAGAGGTCACATAGAGACTGGAGGGTATGCGAGGGCGTAAGAGAGAGGACATGGAGGCCGCAAGGCCTCGAGATTCTAGCGGATATAGTGGTGCCCGTGCCCCAGTTGCAGGCCATCATAGTAGAGGCTATGTGAGCCGTCCAGTTCATTCAGTACTTCCAGCTTCTAGTGGTACTCCAGCTACTTCCAGTTCTCAGGTTGCTCATTATGCACCGCTACTGTCTAGTGCACCTCCTACACGGGGTGCTTTCAGTGGTCAGTCCAGCCGACCAGGTCCAAGCCAGTTTCAGCAGCCACGCCTACCGAGAGCTTGGTTTGTGTGTGGTGATACTCGTCATATGGTGAGGGACTGCCATAGACTCAGGAAGGGTGCACCTCTACCGTTTACTCAGGGTCCATGTATTCCACAAGGTCCCCAGACTTCTCAGGTCATAGTTACTGCTCCAATTTCTGCTCCACATGCACAACCAGCTCAGGGTGGAGGTTAGATGGGTAGGGGTCTCCCTAGAGGGAGAGGCCAGGCTAGATGTTATGCTTTTTCGGGTAGGACAGAGGTAGTTGTATCAGACACAGTTATCATAGGTATTGTTCCGGTTTGTCATAGAGATGCATCGATCTTATTTGATCCAGGCTCCACTTACTCATATGTATCATCTCACTTTGCTCCGTATTTGGGTATATCTAATGATTCTTTGAGTTTTCCTATTTATATGTCCATGCTTATGGGAGATTCTATTATTGTTGACCGTCTGTATCGGTCATGTTTAGTTATTATTGGTGGTTTTAAGACCAGATTTGATCTATTGTTTCTCAGTATGGTAGACTTTGATATTATCTTGGGTATGAACTGGTTGTTGCCCTACCATGTTATTCTATATTGTCACGCCAAGACTGTGACATTGGCTATACCAGGTTTACCACATTTGGAATGAAGGGTACTTTGGATTATCTTCCGAGCAGGGTTGTGTCCTTCCTTAAGGCACAACGGATGGTTAAGAAGGGGTGTGATGCATACCTAGCTTTTGTAAGAGATGACAGTTTTGATACTCCTACCGTTAGGTGAGTTTCGGTAGTGAGAGATTTCCAAGATGTATTTCTGGCAGATCTTTGCATGCCGCCCGATAGAGATATTGATTTTGGTATTGACTTGTTGCTAGGCACTCAAACCATTTTTATTTCACCATATCGTATGTCCCCAGCAGAGTTAAAGAAGTTAAAGGAGCAGTTGTAATAGTTTCTTGATAAGGGTTTCATTCAGGCTAGTGTGTCACCTTGGGGGTGCTCCAGTTGTGTTTGTGAAGAAGAAGGATGGTTCTATGCACACGTATACTGACTATCAACAGTTGAACAAGGTTATAGTGAAGAATAGGTACCCGTTACCATGCATTGATAATTTATTTGATCAGCTTTAGGGTGCCAGAGTGTTCTCAAATATTGATTTGCGGTCAGGTATCATCAGTTGAAGATTCGAGATCTAAATATCTCGATGAACACTTTAAGTACTCGGTATTGTCACTACGAGTTCATTGTGATGTTATTTGGGTTGACCAATGCCCCAACAACATTCATGCACCTAATGAACAATGTATTCTAGCCCTATCTTGATTTATTCGTCATTGTGTTTATTGACGACATCTTGATGTACTCCCGTAGCCGGGAGGATCATGAGCAACATTTGAGGATTGTGCTCTAGACCTTGAGAGAAAAGAAGTTGTGTATGCAAAAATTCTCAAAGTGTGAATTCTAGCTTGATTCGATGGCATTTCAGGTCATGTGGTGTCGAGTGAGGGGATCAGAGTACATCCGAAGAAGATTGAAGCAGTGTAGAGTTGGCTCAGACCATCTTCAGCTACTGAGATCTGGAGGTTTTTTGGTTTGGACGGGTATTATCGCCATTTCATAGAGGGTTTCTCATCCATTGCTGCACCTATGACCAGATTGACCCAGAAGGGTGCTCCTTTTAGATGGTCCGAGGAGTGTGAGGAGAGCTTTCAAAAGCTTAAGACTGCCTTGACTACAGCCTAGTGTTGGTATTGCCTATGGGTTCGAGGTCTTACACTGTGTACTGTGACGCGTCACGTATTGGCCTTGGCACGGTGTTGATGCAAGACGATAGGGTAATTACCTACGCGTCTAGGCAGGTAAAGGTTCATGAGAAGAATTATCTGGTCCACGACTTAGAATTGGCAGCTATTGTTCATGCCTTGAGGATTTGGCAGCACTATTTGTACGGTGTCCCTTGTGAGGTCTATACCGACCACCAGAATCTCCAGCATTTGTTCAAACAGAAAGATCTTAATTTTTGGCAGTGGAGGTGGTTAGAGTTTCTTAAGTATTATGATATCGCTATTCTATGTCATCCTAGGAAGGCCAATGTTGTGACTGATGCCTTGAGTCGAAAGGCGGAGAGCTTGGGCAATTTAGCATATCTACCGACAGTAAAGAGGCCACTAGACCTAGATGTTCAGGCCTTGGCCAACCAGTTTGTTAGATTAGATGTTTTGGAGCCCAGTCGAGTTCTTTCTTGCGTGGTTTCTCGGTCTTCTTAATATAATTGCATCAGAGAGCGTCAATATGACAACACCACTTTTGTATCCTTAAGGATACGGTACAATACGACGATGCCTAGGAGGTTTCTATCGAAGATGATAGTGTGTTGCAGATGTAGGGTATGTGTGCCCAATGTAGATGGATTATGTGAGTTGATTCTTCAGGAGGCCCACAGTTCGTGGTACTTCATTCATCCGGGTGCGGCTAAGATGTATCAGAATTTGAGGCAGCACTAATGGTGGAGGAGAATGAAGAAAAACATAGTGGCGTATGTATCTCGGTACCTAAATTGTCAGCAGGTGAAGTATGAGCACCAGAGGACAGGAGGTTTGCAGAGACTTAAGATCCTGAGTGGAAATGGGAGCGTGTTACCATGGACTTCGTTGTTGGGCTCCACGGACTCAGAAGAAATTTGACGTTGTATGGGTGATTGTGGATAGGTTGACCAAGTCGGCTTATTTCATTCCGGTAGTGACTACATATTCTTTAGAGCAGCTGGCTCAGATCTATATATGCGAGATTGTCCGACTTCACGGCATGCCAGTATCCATCATCTCTAACCGGGGCACGCAGTTTACATCACACTTCTGGAGGGCCGTACAATGTGAGTTAGGCACATAGTTCGAGTTGAGTACAACATTCCACCCCCAGACGGAAGGAAAGTTCGAGCGCACTATTCAGATATTAGAGGATATACTTCATGCCTATTTTATGGATTTTGGGGTTTCTTGGGATCAGTTCTTGCTGCTTGCTGAGTTTGCCTACAACAATAGCTACCAATCGAGTATTCAGATATCCCCTTATAAGGCCCTATATGGGAGGCGGTGCCATTCCCCAGTTGGTTAGTTTAAGCCGGGAGAGGCTAAGTTATTAGGCACATATTTGGTTCGAGATGCCTTGGAGAAGGTCAAGTTGATCTAGGATTCACTTCGTACAACCTAATCTAGACATAAGAGTTATGCCGATCGGAAGGTTCGTGATATTGCATTCATGGTTGGAGAGAGAGTCTTGCTCCGAGTTTCACCTATGAAGGGTGTGATGAGGTTCGGGAAGAAGGGCAAGTTGAGCCCTAGCTATATCAGACCTTTTGAGATCCTTGAGAGAGTGGGAGAGGTGGCCTACAAGCTTGCATTGCCACCTAGTTTATCTATAGTTCATCTGGTGTTCCATGTTTCCATGCTCCGGATGTATCACAATGATCCGTCCCATTTTTTATACTTTAGCTAATTCCAATTGGACACGAATTTGTCTTATGTTGAAGAGCCAGTGGCCATCTTGGATAGGCATGTCCGAAAGTTGAGGTCAAAGAACATTGCTTCAGTAAAGGTTCAGTGGAGGGGTCAACCAGTCAGGGAGGCGAATTGGGAGACCGAGCATGATATGCGTAGCCGTTATCCTTATCTTTTCATCACTTCAGGTATGTCTCTATACTCGTTCGAGGTCAAACTTTTATTTTAAGAGGGGAAGAATGTGATGACCTGGACAGTCATTTTGAGTGTTTTAGCCCTATTCCCCTATTTATTACCTCCTCTATGTTATATTGTGGTTATGTGACTTGCCGGAGTGGTTGGTTTGATTTTGGGTGAGGTTCAGAGTGAAATGGGACACTTAGTCCCAAAAGTTGGAAGCTTAAGTTGAAAGAGTTGACAAGAGTTTTACTTTTGTATAGACGACTCCAGAATGGAGTTTTGATGGTTCTTATAGCTTCATATGGTGATTTTGGACTTAGGACCGTGCTCGGATATTGATTTGGAGGTCCACAGATCATTTTGGCTTGATTTGGCGAAAGTTAGAAAGTTGAAGGTTTGAAAGATTGAGAAGATTGACCGGGAGTTGACTTTATTGATATCGGTGTCGGATTCTGATTCTGGGAGATGAAATAGGTCCATTATGTCATTTATGACTTGTGTGCAAAATTTGAGGTCAATCGGAGTTGGTTAATGAATCGATGTTAGCTTTGGAAGTGGATGTTCATAGTTTCAATAGGTTTGGATTGGGTTGTGATTCGTAGAATCGATGTTGTCTGATGTGATTTTAGGCCTTGAGTAGGTTCTTTATGTGTTTTGGAACGTGATGGTATGTTTGGACGGGGTCTCGGGGCCCCCAGATGTGATTCGGATTGAATCCAGAACCATTTGAGACTTGGTAGAAAATCTGCGCAGCTGAAGATCTGGTGCAATCGCACCTGGGCATTTTGGGCCGCAGGTGCGGCATCGGAGATGCGGCTTGTGAGCCGCAGAAGCAATTGGTGTCTAGGTGGGTTGTGACCGTAGGTTCGGTCAAATTTCCGCAGGAGCGGGCTCGCAGAAGCAAGTGGTGACCGTAGAAGCGAAATGTTTTGGCTTAGTGAGAAGCCGCACCTGCGATGGATTTTTTGCAGGTGCGGAGTCGCAGAAGCGCCTCTTGGTCCTCAGATGCGGAATCACTGGGTTAAAAAGGGGCAGATCGAGGGTTTGTTCCCATTCTTCATCTTTTGAGTTAGAGACCTCAGTTTTGGGCGATTTGGGGAGAGATTTTCAAAGAGTTGATCGGAGTAAGTGATTTTAACTCTGATTTGACTATTGTACATGAATCCATAATTGTGTTTATCATTTAATTAGTGTTTTGAGTTGGAAAAATTGGGAAATTTTTTGAAAACTTCATAAGCTATATTTTGAGGATTTGATGGTCAAATTGAGGTTGGAATTGAATAAATTTAGTATAGTTGGACTCGTTATTGAATGAGTGTTCGGATTTTGTAAGTTTTGTCAGGTTTTGAGACACTGGTCCGGGGTTTACATTTTGAGTTGACTGTTTGATTTTCTTTAAAGATTGTAATTTTATTATTTGGAATAGTTTTCTATGGTTTGTATTTATGGTATAAAGTTATTTTGGCTAGATTCGAGCCACTCGGAGTCGAATATTCACAGAAAAGGCTTACTAGTGGATTGAGTTAGTTTGTATGAGGTAAGTATCTTTCCTAACTTTGTGTGGGGGAATTGCCCCTTAGGATTGGAGTTGTTTTGTGTCATTTGTGGTACGTGAAAGCCGTGCACGTAAGGTGACTAATGGGTACACGAGCTATATGTGGTAAATGACCTGTTTAAGCTATGTAGATTTTTTTTCATGCCTTTAATCGAATTGTCATAACATGTTATATCTAGCATCCTTATCTATCCTTACATGCTTTATTTGACATTGTTAATACTTGTCCCATCTCTTACTTGTTATTTGCCCTTAGATGCTTAGTTGAAGTTAATGTTTCCTTGTTTTCTTGTTAATTATTTAACTGTTGAGTTACCTTACTTGAAGTTGTTATTTCTGGGAATATCTTGTTGTTGAGTTTTTGTGTTAATGTTGTAAAAGCCGTTATCCCATTGAGGCAAAGTTATAAATTGTTGAAATACTATTCTTATTGAGCTATTCACTTTCAGTTGCTATTGTTGAGACTCTTGTATTCCCATTGAGCCGTTATCCCATAGGCAATTTGTTGTGAAAACATTGATATTGTTGATTCTTTTGGCTAGTTGTGGTATTTGGGCACTTGAGGTGCGAGTTGTGATATGTTGTGATATTGATAGGCATGTGGTGAGATAAGGTGGGCTTGATACGCGTGTTTCTAGTAGGGAAACTACTTGAAGCCATGCAATGTGATAAGATGGGCTAAAACGCGAGTAGCTATTTCTGAAAAAATGATTTTTCAAAACTAAATGTAAAGCTCCCGTGATGATATAAAGAAAGATTTTGATTGTGATTGTGAAATGAGACTACGAGGCGGTACCTGAGTTGTGACTCTTGTTGTTATCTCTCTTTTACCTCACTTGTAATTGTTCGCATTGTTCCTTGACGTTGTTATTATGTGTTCCTTCCTTGTTGCATTTATTGCTTTAATTCTATTGTAGTCTATCTTGTTGTATTTTCTTATTGCTTCATTTTCCTCTCGTTTACATTCTAAGATTGTATTATACTTGTTCAATTTCTCATCTTATCCTAGTAGGTGTCTTTACCTGACCTTGTCACTACTCTACTGAGGTTAGGCTTGATACTTACTAGGTACCGTCTTTGTGTACTCATACTATGATTTTGCACATACTTTTGTGCAAATCCAGGTACTTCATACCAGGCTAGGCACCAGTGAGTAGAGCTTCCAGATCGGAGACTTCAAGGTATACCTGCCGGCGTTCGTGGGCCTCAGAGTCACCCTTTGTCCTTGTTTCTATTGCATACTCTTTATTTAGATAGTGATGTATTAGGGATGTTTTAGTATACTTTTGTAGAGATTATGACTAAGTCTCACAAAAATTTGAGAGTTATTGTCAGCTGTATTGTGGAGTTCTTTTATGATAGTTGGTTGGTTTAAATTTGAAGTTTTATTACTATTTCTATTATTTCCTCATGTATGTTAGGCTCACCTAGTCTTAGAGACTAGATGCCAATATGAGATCCTACGGTGGGAGATTAGGGTCGTGACATTATACCCTATGTCACCCCCTTTTGAGCATGTTTTATTTTTCTTTGACCCACCTCTTTTGGAATCAAGTATAGAGTCAAAGTCCCCCCAAACAAAAGTCAAAGATCCATGCCACCAAAAAATAGGAGTTGGGGCAATATTTTAAAAAAACTAAGAAAAAAAAAGAGAAAAATATTATAAAAAAACAACGAAATCTTTCGTGTCAGTTTGAACTATATTTGACTTGATTCTTTTAAAGGATACGTATGCATCTCTACACTAGGTTCAATCCAACCAAATCAAAAATAAAAATTCCCTGGTATGTGAAACTGAGGTAGAAGTTTTTTTTATGTTTTTATGAACAGTCGATTCCAAGAGTTTTAAGTATACAACCCCGTCATCTTGAATATCTTTTGTCCCTTCATGTAACCCTTTCTTTCTAACCCTATCCAAAAGCCTTCCAAATAAAGATCTCCTAATTAGTCTTTAAGAATGCCGAGGGAAGCACGCAATAAGCAATAGTTGTCACACGACATAGAATGATGTCAAGATTTCTCGCACAAAAAAAGGATAATGGATGAAAATGAGAGAGTCTTATTGGTGAAAACCATCATGGGTACTGTAAGGCGATGGTAAGTAGAGATAAATAGATGAGAGAGGCCGGTTGGTGAAAACCTTTCAGGGTACTGCTAGTCGAAGGTGCGCTGTGATTTGATGCAAATTATTGGCACAAAGAGGCCAACTTCAAAGACGAAAGGGAACAACAAGAAGAAAGGGTAGATTGGTTGGATAGATTTGGCTGCTCAGTTCAAAATCCGTGTCATGATCAATGTTGGTTACCACATTTAAAAGATACCCTTCTTTCTTTCTTCCCCCCTAAAACAACATTTTTAGTTAAATTCTATCCCCTCTCACTTTTACATCGCGTCATTGTGTCCATTTGCATTTTTATTTTGAGTCGGTCTTTGTTAAAACAAAGAAAAAATGATTTCAAAATCTGTTACCAGCTTTCTTACTGTACAAAGCGAGTTCTATCTTAGCACATTAAAAGAGGACATACCTAGGAAGCAACATGCACAATAAGTTGTTGAAGTTAAACAAGTTCTGAGGGTTCATGCAGATGGAAGTTCCAAAGAGAAAGGTTTGGTGGTCTATTTGTTTAGAAGCAAACAAAGAAAGGGCCACAAAATTGGTCACCGTTTTTCGAAAGTGCAAAACAAAGGATGTTGGGCACACACAACAGGGACGAAGGCACAAATTTATCTGTGATCTTCTTTTGATAAACATGATTGAAAATCCTAACAATTCATTTCAAAGAAATTAGAAAGAGTCACCTGAACAAACCTGGCTTTAGGGGTATGAGACAACCAAGTTTATTCCCGAAAGGAAAATCCACCCAAAATGAGTCTTTGCTTTGTAGACAATGGTCAACGACATCATGAACACCCGAGTACGAAATAGTCCGGGGCGACATTAGTAAGCCAATATTTCCACAACACGGTATAGAGCCTCTAAGCCATTTGATATTACACTGACAAAATCAGTTCTCTAACAACGAGGTGGCCACTGATAATTCTTTCTTAGTTTGAAGCAGGAAACAAAGTAGTGTAGAAATAAAATTCTTAAAGGAAGAATGTCACCAAAGTTAAGTTTCTTTAAAGTCTCTGTTTTTTCTTTCTAAGCATGCTCATAATCATATCATCAACCACTGCATCTTCCAGCATAAGGTAGACCAGTCCTTAGTTAAGGTTCTATTTTGACGTAGGGCACACCACTCCCAAGTTGCATGTTTAGTATAGGGTACACCATTACCTAGCTGTATTTTCCAACATAAGGTTCTTCAATCCTTAGTGAGGTTCCATTTTAACAAGGTTTCCTATCCCCTGGTTACCTTCTCTCTAAGTGATATAGGGTGCCAACCCTTGGTTTACATTCCTGCTCAGCAATACAGGGCGCCAAACCTTGGTTACATTCCCTCCCAGCAATACAAGCCGCCAAACCCTGGTTACATTACCTCTCATTTCCTCAACCTCACACGTAGGAGACACACTTCCTAATTTAAGTTATTCTAATATGAGACACACTTCTAAATCTGAACCATTAATCATAGGAGATGCACTTCCTAGTTAAGTCATTCAACGTCATTCGTAGGAGACACACTTCCTAGATTAAGTTATTCGAATAGGAGACACACTTCCTAATCTGAACCATTTATCCTAGGAGATACACTTCCTAGTCCAAGGCCTTCAACCTCATTCATAGGAGACACACTTCCTAGTTTGAGTTATTTCAATAGGAGACGCATTTCCTAATCTAAACCACTAATCCTAGGAGACGCACTTCCTAGTCAAGTCCTGCAACCTCATTCGTAGGAGACACACTTCCTAGTTCGAGATATTCCAATAGGATATGCACTTTCTAATCCAAACCACCAATCCTAGGAGACACACTTCCTAGTCCAAGTCTTTCAACCTCATTCGTGGGAGACACACTTCCTAGTTTGAGTTATTCCAATAGGAGACGTACTTCCTAATCTGAACCATTAATCCTAGGAGACGGACTTCCTAGTCCAAGCCTTTCAACCTCACTCGTAAGAGACCCACTTCCTAGTTTGAGTTATTCCAATAAGAGACACACATCCTAATTTGAACCATTAATCCTATGAGACGCACTTCCTAGTCCAAGTCCTTCAACCTCAATCGTAGGAGATACACTTCCTAATTCGAGTCATTTCAATAGGAGACACACTTTCTAATCTGGACCATTAATCCTAGGCGACACACTTCCTAGTCCAAGCCCTTCCACTTCACTCGTAGGAGACGCACTTCTTAGTTTGAGTTATTCCAATAGGAGATGCACTTCCTAATCTGAACCACCAATCCTAGGAGATGCACTTCCTAGTACAAGTCTTTCAACCTCATCCGTAGAATACACACTTCCTAATTTGAGTTATTCCAATAGGAGGCGCACTTTCTAGTCCAAGTCCTTCAACCTCACTCATAGGAGATGCACTTCCTAGTTTGAGTCATTCCAATAGGAGACGTACTTCCTAATTTAGACCACAAATCCTAGGAGACACTCTTCCTAGTCCAAGTCCTTAAACCTCACTCGTACGAGACATACTTTCTAGCTTGAGTCATTCCTGTTCATTGTAATATAAGACACATATCCCAATATGAATTATTAATCGTAGGAGACGCAATTCCTAGTTTGGATCCTTAAATCTAACAGTCATTCCAATGCTACCCATGGGAGATGTATCTCCTAATCTAAGTTTTATCAGTTCTACTCCTAGGAGAAGCACATTCGATTCAGAGTCTTCAGTATCATTTTTGCATCTTTCAAATTAAATAAGTTGATCTGCAGCTTTACCCAATAACTCATAAAGTTTTCTCAGTGCCAAACTGGGCAGAAAATTGTGTTCGTTTTGTTCGTCTTTGATGGCTTTGCAAGCCCCGCCGTAGAGCGCAGGTTGTAACGATTAATGCTTGTAGTTTCAGTCCTCATCTGAAGAAAGAAGTCTTCCGATCATAAGATAGTTGGAGTTAACTTTGATAATATGTCAGCAACCCAGCTTCTCAAGATTCATCTTCTCAATTTTGGATCAGGAAAGCAAGTGATTGAGATTTAGTCATAATATTTCTTTAAGGAGAATCAAGATCCAATCTAAGATCAACACAAACGACAATAATCAAGATTTGACTCCAGAAGGCACATAGATACGAATTTTGTAGCTCTTAGTTAGCAGACATATATAGTTCTCTTCTCTTTTCCTTTTGATGTAAGCAACAAGTAACAATAACAATAACAACAACAACAACGGTCTTAACTCCAATGTCCGGTAGTCCCATCTACTAAATTTTTCCAGAACTATACTGACCTAATTATTTTTTAGCCAAGGATATGTAGGCAACCTCTAAAGTAAGGTTCGGTCACCTTTTTAAAAAAATGCTTTCTTTAGAGTCATATGTGAGCAAAAATTAGTCATGACATTCACTATATTTGCACGAAAACTCTTCATGTTTTCAAGCAAAGATGGGCAGTTGTAAATGCCTAATTTTTTGTCTTTCTTTTTCTTCTACATTATATTTTCTTTTTCGGTTTATTATGTATGTATTTGTAGGCATTAGAGTTATATTATAGCTAATAATTTAAAAATGGGGTTAAGGGAATGAGCCTTGTAATTTTATGGCAGAAATTGGGCCAAATATTGGCCCCATCATCTGAGCCCAAAAGCACCTGGACCCGGTCCAAGATAAGGCCAGCCCAGTGGAGTCATTAAACGACATAGTTTCATAGTGAAACTGCGGCATTTAATTTAGTAGCCCAAAGATCGATTCTCAACCGTTTGATCTCTCTTGATCCAATGGTACACAATTAATCTTAATTCAGGTATTTAAACCCCTAAATACCCAAAATTTCCCCCATTTTCCCTCTTTATTTTATTTCTCTCCTCTCTCCTTACTCTCTCAAACTCTATGCCTCTCTGCTACCCCTCACGATGGCTCCGCCAGCCGTAAATCGCCACCATCAGCCGACCGTCGTACAAACCCCATAAACCTTACACCTATCTCTTCCTCTCTTTACCCTATCTCCTAATCCGATCCCTAAATTTTCAAAAAAAACCCTATAAATTCCATGAAATCGAAACCTTGGATAGCCACCTCTTACTTCCCTCATCGATTTCACAGCGAACTGGCCACTCACCCCCCCCCCCTCCCCCCACAAAACCTACATGAACGTGTAGATCTCAAGGAGATCTGCACTTTTCTTTTAACTTCACCCACAAAAGCACCATCATTGCTGATTCGACCACCCCACTGCCCAAGCCGCCCCCTACCACAACCAAGCCTTAATTTTTACAATATTTTCGACCCATGGACACCTATTTTCTTTTGGTATGATGCCAAATTTATTGAATTTAGCGCCTGCCAAAATGAAATGTGCGCTTCAAGATCAGACAACCACATTTTGATGACCATGGCATCTCTTCGTTGCTCGATTTGTCATCGACTTTCCCTCATGTGGGAAAACTCTACCTCCCTTTCTTTTTATTTTCTTTATTTCCTTTTTTTGTTTTGTTTTTGTGATTTAGGTTTAGGTTTCGTTTGATTTTCACACTCGTTTTAGTCATTGCTGATTCGTTTGACTGCATTAATACATTTTAAAATAGTCGTATTGTTTAATCGTTAGTCTTTTGTTGCTATTAATTATTGTCCGATAGTGCATCAATGCTATGTTTAAATCTGTTTAGTGTAATAGGTTATAGTCAGTTGCTCTATGTTAATTTGCGTAAATCAAATTGATTTTAGTCTGGTTTATTTGAATGCTTAGCTTAGTTACGATTGAAGTCATGTTTACTTTGTCAATTCAATTAGTGAGTTGAGTTCTAGTTTGAGTTTGATTTATGTTGAGCAAGTTAGTTTGGTGTTGATGGTTTAAAGCTGTTGGTACATAAGTTTAATCATGAAATAGAATACTTTAGTAGCCTACTTTTTACTAGTAGGGTGGGTGAAAGGACCCTTTTCCTCCTTACTTCTGCCACATCAGGTTTCAGGATATCCTTATACCTTTTGGACAGCCCTTGGGCAGTATTTTGGCACACACAGTCAGTCATTTTGGACAAACTTTTGGTGAACTAAAATCTATCCAAAAAGTAGCTTTTTTGGCTACTTAAGGGTTGCCCTTTCCTCACTCTACACACACACACACACACACACTATGACACTTAGAGATCATCTTTTATACTCTAAAAAGATACATATCTTTGAGAAATATCAGCAGTTGAATACTATTAGTAAGCTGAAAATTGTGAGCTTTGTGAGTGTTTCTTAGAGTGCACAACCTTTGAGAAAAATAAAAAAATTCTGTAGGCAATTTGTGAAGTTGTTTAGCTACTAGTTTCAAGCATCCTTGTTGGTTTCCTGGGCTGTCTTAACACTGGGTTATTGCTGTCTTTATTGTTGTTTCTACTGCTATTTCTGCTCATTCTACTGCTATACTTTTATTATTCTGCGACCTAGGTAACTCTTTAATATTATGTTGCAGATATTTTCACATTAACAAGAAGACTTGAACTCATCTTGACTGCTGGGAGCATATTCATCTAGATAATTGAATGCTAGATAATTTTCCTGGTTGTTTAAGTATATCATGTTGGATTCATATGTAAAAATGAATCCCTGAATATTCAAATACCCTTTATTCATGTGTAACTTGACATTATTATCTAATATAGTTTTGATGCATGCAAAAATGGATGTTTCAAGTAGGTTGTAATGTGTTAAGTATTGTTCTTGCACCTTGTGTGATTCTGGCCAGTTTATGTAAGGCCATTCTTTAAAGAAAAGAACAAAAGGGCCATGTCTGAAAACTTTAGTTTATTGTGATAAATTTTAGATTCTACATGTGACCATTTCTGCAAAGACCTTTATTTGCTGTTAGAAAGTGGTAAAGTCATAAAACAAGTGTTGCAAATTAATTGGAGGTTTAGGCTTAGAGTAAATTGGGCCAGGCGTGTAATTTAGCCCAAGTAGGCTGCCTGTGCTAAATCTGCGACTGAAAGACATTGGGTTTTAAACTTGTGCCCATCCTGAAGCCCAATTACGGGTCGAAGTGGGTTCTTTTCAATATGCCCAATGCCTTTTAAAGGTTCATTTAGCCTCTTTTTTTAAGTCACTACTGGCCCATTTTCCTTTTAATAATGTACTGGACTAACTTTTGTAAACAAAGCTAGCTCAATTGTTTAAAAGCCATGTCTGTTCAAATAGATTAATTAAAAGTGGTACTTTTATTTAGTAATAGTAATCTAATAATTTAATCAATGTTAATAATTAAATGCACTAGGAATATTTTAGGTATAAATATAACTCTTGTAATATGTAGTTTATATTAGTTTCATCATTTTTATTAATACACAATAATAAGAATAAGATTATAAATAAGGTCCAACATCAATAGAATATCCATATGTTGTCTTGCTACTACCAAGATACAAAGAGAAATTTTCTTTCACAATCAAGACGGACTATTAATTTATTTTCCATAATCTAAATCTCAAAGTAATTTATTTTAGAGATAACTAATTTCGTCTTAAACCGATGTCGGGAAGACTCGCTTCGGAATAAAGACATAAATAAAATGGCAAGGTTGTGAGGACACATCTTGTTTCAATTCTTTCAAATAAATAATTGAGTTTATTTTTTTTTATTTTACTTCGAGTAGGCTCCAATTTTAGGTGCGGCACACGAACTAAGGTTGGGGATACTCGGTTGGGGATACTCGTCCTAGTTTGAGATTAATAAAGTCATCAATAATAAAAGTGGACATAGGCAAAACATGAAAACCAAATAAAGCACAGTTTATCTAAAATTAATTTAAGCTAAATTTGAGTCAATAAAGCGACTGTGCTAGAACTACGGGATTCGGGGAGTGCCTCATACTTTCTCTCCGGTCAACAGAATTCCTTACCCGGTCTCCTATTTTTACAGACCAATAAAAATAGAGTCAAACCTTCCTTTGACTAGGAATTCAAATGAAAGTTAACTTGGAACACCCAAAAATCAATTTCAAATGGCGACTCTGTAAATAAAATAATCTTACTCAAATTTGTTACTTTAATTGAAAAAATCCTTTAATCCATAATACATGTATCTTTTGAGGGTAAAAAGGGGTATGACACTCAATCTCAAAATCCTTCTAACGAGTCTGAATTTCAACTACGAAAGAGTACAGGAACAATATACCCAAATATACTTATGAGATTGAAGATTACGTTTTCTTGGTGTCTCCCACTGAAATAGATGAGCTAATGTCTGTGACTGAGGCTTTATCGAGCCTCGAAAAAGATATGTGGATTAAAGAGATTTAAGAAAATTAGAGTCCATGAAAACCAACAAAGTCTAGGATCTAGTTGACCTTCAGCCTAGGCGTAGAGCCATTGGGAACAAATGGGTTCTCAAAGTTAAACGCAAAACAGATGAGTCAATAGAAAGATACAAGGCACGATTGGTGGCAAAAGGCTTTACTCAAGAAGCTGGAATAGATTATGAGGAAATATTTTCACCAGTTATGAAGCTTACCTCAATTCGCTTACTTTTGGCTATTGTTGCACATTTGGATTCGAAAATACACCAAATGGATGTCAAGACAAATTTTCTCAATGGAGAACTAAACAAAAAAATCTACATGGAACAACCTGTAGGCTTCATCATTAAAGGTCAAGAAAAGAAGGTCTGTAAATTGAAAAGATCTATTTATGGCCTGAAGTAACTTCAAGGCAATGGTATTTGAGATTTCACAAGGAGTTGATCTCGTATGATTTTACCATGATCAATGAAGACCATTGAATATATGTGAAGAAGTCTAATGAGATGTTTGTAATTCTCTCTCTTTACGTGGACGATATTTTATTGGTCAAAAATAATTTGGGATACTTAAAAACTATTAAGCCATAGCTTTCAAAGTCATTTGACATGAAAGATATGGGTGAGGCAGATTATATCTTTGGAGTTAAGATCCAAAGAGACCATTCCAAAACGTTATTGAGTCTATCTCAAAAAGCTTATATAAAGAAAATTTTGGAGCATTTTCGCAAGAATAGTTTCAAATCTATGGATACTCCTATAGTGAGAGGAGAAAATTTAAGCCTTGAAATGTGTTCCAAGACTGAAAATGAAAAGGAAGACATGTCTCGAGTTTCGTATTCAAGTGTCGTTGGGAGCCTGATGTACGCTATGATGTGTACTCTCCCGGACATTTCTTATGATGTAGGCCTGATTGGCAGGTATCAATCCTATCCTGAAAGAGATCATTGAAAAGCTGTGAAGAGAATTTTCAGATACCTGAAAGGAACTGCAGATTATACACTATGTTATAATAGAAATAATTTATACTTGAGAGGATATACAGATGCTGATTGGGCTGGTGACCGGAATGATAGAAAATCAACATCTGGTTATGCTTTCTTACTTAATGGTTGTGCTATTTCATGCAAAAGTAAGAAATAAACATGTACAGCCCTATCGACAATGGAAGCTGAGTTTGTGGCTTGTGCATCTGCAGTACAAGAAGTTATTTAGTTGAAGAAATTCTTTGATCATTGGATATTACAAAGAACTCTCAATGTCCCATGACTCTATATTGTGATAGTCAAGCGACTATTGCATACACAAAAGATCTTAAATATCACAGCAAGACCAAACACATTGACATTAAGTATAACTTTGTGAGAGACATGGTAGCAAGTGAAGAGATAAATTTACAGTACATTCCTACGTGAAACATGATAGATGATCCTTTTACAAAGGCGATATCTAAAGATCTGTTTGAGAAACATTTATGGAAATAGGTTTGCGAAGGATATGAACATATTTATGTATTGTAAAATTACTTGATTATTATAATATGCTCATCATATTTGACTCTTGAATTTATGTTTATATCTCTCACACGAGAAATCACCTCTTACGTCAAGAATCGTGAAGAGATGAGACCTTATAGAACCTTGGATAATGCGAGGTTATATTCACTTGTAAAGGTTGGTCTTGACAACTAGTCAGACTTAGAATTTTACCATTCGATTATGACTTGCTTTATAAGTCAGATGTGAGTTTCTCCAAAAGGTTAGATTTGAGGATTATTGAAGTGAGAAACTCGGGTTAGACATTTGGAGGTGTCTAGACCAAGATTTGTATGATGTTGAATGATTAAAAGAATGATACATACGAGCCAATATAAGGTGAGAACACCATAACATATGTTTCATATCACATGTGCTAACGACCAATGGGATAATAGAAGAATGAATCCCTGATTCTTCATTGTGTGAGCTCCCAAAGAAGTTATATTAACTGTTATTGGAATACCCTTTGAACTTTTATTGTCTCTTGAAGTGCCAATCAGTGTTGCTACTTTAGCATGACTAATAGCCATGAGTTATCTGGCAATGCAGTGCATGTCTAAAATATTCATAAATCGACAATTACATTTACCATGACGGTATCAAATGTAATTATGGGTACAAAGTAAAACATTAACTCAAGTTAACCACTTTCGAGGATGAGGGATAAGATAAATAACTACTAGAATAACGAATGATATTTGGGATACTGCGAGCAATAAGATTCTAATATTAGTAGTAAATCCCTTCCGCATTTGATTGAATTTCTACATGGAGCTATTAAACTACCTTAAAGGCACGAACTATTTGTCAGTATGAATTATGTGTGTTATTGTCATAGTACTGGTTTGGGTCAAGTTCACCATGTGCGAAGTGTGAGATATTGGATATGGGTTTGGATCGCCCATATGGACTGACCTGACTAGTTTTAAAGGAGATATGATTAAAGAAAGTTACCTAGGGAAGGTTTAACTCCTAAAAATAAAACTACTGCATGTTACAAAGAAAGTGGGAGCATGGGATGAGTTTATCAGTAGTTTTTCTCTAACAATTTTCCTTCTCTATATAATTAAGGCTCTCCTTCAATAAAGATTTTACTCTGGGCAATTCTCCCTACAAAGAAAGAAACACACCAAAAGGTACACAATTTTGATGTCCCTGTTACTCGATTTTATCTAACAGGCCCCCCCATAAATTAAGGGGCCACTAATTTTCTGTAATGACCCGACCGATTATTTTGAGTATTGTAGCCTCATTCCCCATTTATTGCTTATTCTGTATTCATTTGTTGTTATGTTACTTGCCGGGGGTGGTTGGTTTGGTTCAAGGGATATTTCAGAATGAATTGGGACACTTAGTCCTAAGGTTGGAAGCCTAGTTGCAAGAGTCGACCAGATGTTAACTTATGTGTAAACGACTCCACAATTGAGTTTTGATGGTTCCGATAGCTCCGTATGGTAATTTTGACTTAGGAATGTGTCCGGATGTTGATTTGGAGGTCCGTAGATGATTTTGGCTTGAATTGGTGGAAGTTGGAAAATGTTGAAGTTTGGAAAGTTGAGAAGTTTGACTGAGAGTTTAGTTTATTATTACTAGGCTCGGATTTTATTTTCGGAAATTGGAATAGGCCCGTTGTGTCATTTATGACTTGTATGTAAAATTTGAGATCAATTGGAGTTGGTTTGATATGTTTCGGCATTAGTTTTAGAAGTTAGAAGTTCATAAGTTCATTAGGCTTGAATCGATGTGCGATTTGTGGTTTTAGTGTTGTTTGGTGTGATTTAAGGCTTTGAGCTAGTTCATATCATATTTTAGGACTTGTTTGTATGTTCGGACGGGGTCCTGGGCCTCGGGTGTATTTCAGATTGAGTTCGTACCAATTATTATTGAATTGGTACTGCGGATTTTCTGTGTTCTGGTTTCCTTCATCGCGATCACGAGGAAAGCTCCGCTATCACGAAGGGTCTTTAAGGACTGTTGGGATTTTACTCTTTGTGTTCGCGAAGTAAGGGATGCGATCGCAGAAGTTGATGAACTTGTGCTTCTCGAACGCGTACAAGGGATTGCCTTCGCGTATAAGGAAAGTGAGGCAGCTGGGGAGGCACGCAATGTTCTTCGCGTTCACGTGTGGTGGATCGCGATTGCATAGGCTTGGGAAGGTTGTTCTCCACGTTCGCTACTGGGATATCAGAATCGCGAAAGAGGATTTATGAGCTGGGGAGAGTTTGTCCTCCGCGATCGCGATTGTTTGTCCGCAATCGCGAAAGCCAATAACTGGGAAGAACAGATAAATTTAAAAAACGAGGGTTTTATTTCATTCTTCATCCTTTTGGACTTAGAGAGCTCGATTTTTGGCGATTATAAGAGGGATTTTCAAGGAATCGATTAGGGTAAGTGATTCTAACTCGGATTTGATTATTTTACATGAACCCATCATTATTTTTATCATTTAATTGGTGTTTTGGGTTAGAAAAGTTGGGAAAAATTGTGAAAGCTTCATAGATCGAATTTTGGGGATTTGAAAGGCAATTTTAATAATTTTGGTATGTTTGGACTCGTTATTGAATGGGTGTTCGCATTTTATAAGTTTTATTGGATTTCGAGACGTGGGCCCGGAGTTGACTTTTTGACTTTGGTTAAAGAACTTAGCTTAATCATTTGGAATCAATTCCTATAGCTTATATTGATAGCATTACGTTATTTTTGGCTAGATTCGAGCCTTCCGGAGATTGATACGTGTAGGAAGGGCTTGCTTGCGGAGTGATTTGATTTGTTTGAGGTTAGTATCTTATCTAAACTCGGTTGAGGCACTAGTTGCCTGCATTATTGTGATAGCTACGTGCTATTAGGTGCGCACATGCATGGGGATAAACCCATGTGCGGGCACCAGGATTATTTATTCATGTTCGGGTTGTGCTCGGGCTCTTATAAGCCTAGAATTTGACTGGTAAACCTTAAGCTATGATGCTTCGCACATTTGTGACATTATTGTGAACTATTTGAGCCGTGTTTGAGTCTACATAGGGGCTTAATCCCTCAGTGAAGTGATAAATGCTTTTCTATGATGAAAATTGCTGGTTTGAGTTATAATAGTACACTTGCACATGATTACACTTTAGCATGTCATTTAGACCAGTCTGGGAGCATGAGATTTGTTATTCACTCATTTCATACATGTATACTTGTTTATTTTATTCTGTATGATATGATTGGACTAGGGGCCCATGACCACACCAGGCAAATTATGTTGTTATGCATGTGACCATACCAGGCGGATTATGTTGTTGGAACGTGAGTTGTCCATGCAACGTGTGAATACGGATCCATCCCCCTAGGTCACCCTCTTATGTTTCTATCTTGATGGTGTACACACATATATTGGAAATACTAATCAGTGGTTTGGAACGGATAAAGAAATGTGAGGGAATCTGGCCAGTCTTTTGTTGGATTTTGCATTTCATCTTTACTTACAATTTCCTTGATCATTTATCTGACTTAACTGCATACCACCTCTGTATGTCAAGATATTGTCTGAGCAGAGTATTTGAGAAATTGTACACATACACACACGAATGTTTTGTTACTAAATTTAATGAGCTGATTTCAATATTTTTCTGTACCGGTTTAAAGGATAAAACTAAATAGCTTGTATCCTTAATAATTTATGCTTCTCTTATCTTGCCATGTTTATTTACGAGACTTATTGTATACATTGGGTCGGTTGTACTCATACTACACTCTGCACTTAATTGTGGAGATCGAGGTGTGGGGACCAATTATCAGTAGTAGGTTGCTTATTGGACTATCTGCTAGAGGAGAGGTAGAGTTGCATCCTTAGTTGCAGTTAGACTTGTCTTTTCCTTTCATACTCTTGTTATAGTTCAGACAATATATTTATTGTTCAGTTCAGACTTGTATTCCGCTGCAGTAGCTCATGACTCCGTACTTTCCAGTTTATGGGGGATTTATCTTGTATTAGCAATTTTTATTTTATTGAGACCTTGGGTTTATGCTATTTCTATGAATTTCATTATTATGTTACCTTCGTTATCATGTTTCGGCTTGCCTAGCCGGTGTGTTAGACGCCATCACGATGAGTTAGGATTTTAGGTCGTGACATTTCCCATGTCACGTTCATAATAGTGCATATGCATGCACATTTTTGTTCCTAAAAACTTATCCATATCAATAGATGTATGTGTTTACTAATAGATTATTATTACTTAATTATGCTTTAATTAATAAATATTTTCATTCTATTAAATCACTAAATCATAGTAAGTTGATATGTTGTAATCTTTTACTCACATTTGCTTAAATGTTGGAAAATTCCTGACATTGAAATTTTTGAAATTTACCTAAATGTAAAATAAATGTCAGTTAATAATTTTGTGACATTTATCCAACTTAATGCGACATTTATAAAATGTGGTCATACGTCTACTTTCTTGTAGTGTCCGTGACATATTGGAAATGGGATGTCGAACCTTCCATCTACCATATATACTCTGCTTGTGTGTACAACCAATATGCCTTCCTCTTTCTCTCTGGGTGGTCTTTGTAAAATGTACATATTATCTTCCTTAGCTGCGATTGTCTTGTAACGACCCGACCAGTCGTTTTAAGTATTATAGCCTCGTTACTCAATATATTGCTTACCCTATATTCATTTGTGGTTATGTGACTTGTCGGGGTGGTTGGTTTAGTTCCGAGGATGTTTCAGAATGAATTAGGACAGTTAGTCCCAAGGTTGAAAGCTTAAGTTGAAAGAGTTGATCGGATGTTGACTTATGTGTAAACTGCTCAGTAATGGAGTTTTGATGGTTTTGATAGCTTTTTATGGTCATTTTAAACTTAGGAGTATGTCCGAATATTGATTTTGATGTACGTAGGTCATTTTGGCTTGAATTGGCGAACGTTGGAAAGTTGAAGGTTTGGAAGGTTGAGAAGTTTGACCGAGAGTTAACTTTGTTGATACCGGGCTTGGATTTTGGTTCCGAAAATTGGAATAGGTCCGTTGTGCCATTTATGACTTGTATACAAAATTTGAGGTTAATCGAAATTGGTTTGATAGGTTTCGGCATTGGTTTTAGAAGTTGTAAATCCATTAGTTTTGTTAGGCTTGAATTGGGGTGCAATTCGTATTTTTGATATTGTTTGATGTGATTTGAGGCTTCTAATAAGTTTGTATCATGTTATAGGAGGTGTTGGTATGTTTGGATGGGGTCCCGAGGGCCTCGGGTGTGATTCAGATTGAGAATTAGAATTTGGAATTTCTGTTTGTTCAGTTCAGGTGCAACTGCACCTGCGAGAAATTGGCCGCAGGTGCGGAGCCGCAGAAACGGCCATGGGGTCGCAGAAGAGGTCCTGAGTTGAGATGGGTAGTTGCACAGGTGCGAGGGATATTTCGCACCTGCGAGCTCTCAGATGCGGGCCGTTGGTCACAGAATCGGAATATGTGAAGGGCGGGAATTTTCGCAGAAGCAGAGGGCTGGACGCAAATGCGCCTCCGCAGGTGCGAAGACTTGTCCATAGATGTAGAGGGAGGCAGGCCTTAAGGGAACCGCAAAAGCGGAATTTTGGTTGCACCTACAGGACCGCAAAAGCGGTTAAGTGAACTGCAGGTGCGAGATGCCTGGACAGAAGGATTTAAATGAGGGTTTGGAGATTTCTCTCATTTTTGGACTTTAGAAGGTCGACTTGTGGCGATTTTGGAGAGGGATTTCGCCATAATTCACAAGGTAAGTAGCTTTTGATCACTTTTGTTCATTAATACTGAATACCCATTGATTTTCCACTTAAGTTATGTGTTTTTGAGGTGAAATTTGGGGAATTGTGGACTAAGTATTGGAGAGTAAGATTTGGGGATTTGAGGGTCGATTTGTGGTTAGAATTGAATAATTTTAGTATGGTTGGACTCGATATTGAATGGATCTTCGTGTTTTGTAAATTTTATCGGGTTCCGAGGCATGTGACCGGGGTTGACTTTTTAAAATTGGTTAAAGAACTTAGCTTTATCGTATGAGATCGATTCCTATAACTTATACTGATTATATTAAGTTGTTTGTGACTAGATTCGAGTCGTTCAGAGGTTGATTCGCAAGGAAATGGTTTGTTGGAGCACTGAGTTGCGCACTTTGAGGTAAGTAACACTTCTAAACTTGGAAATCAGGGTATAAATCTCTGAGAAATGTGTTATGTGGGTTGTTTTGAAGTGACACACATGCTAGGTGACGGGCATATGGGCATACACCGTGGTAATCATAATCCGGGTGGGTTTTTATACTGTGTTGATATCAATTCTTATTTTTTTCATGTAATCTCTACCTGTTAGAGAAATTGAGCTATGATTTATGTTAGAAATCATGTTTAGGTTATGTGCTTATATTGTTGGGACCACTGAGATTATTTCTACTATTGAGTTATTTTTTTAAACTGCAATTTTGTACTCAGTCATATTCATCTATTAGCATATCATATATCATTCTTTGTTCTTATTCACTGTTACATCATGTTATCATTGTTTGGGTTGAGTAGTATGAGACTTGTGAGCTTGTGAGACTAGAGAGATTGGTGACTGGGTTGGGCCTGAGCGTTGGATTTGTGAGTGATATTTTGGATCGGGCTGCGCACCGCAGTAGGCCTTATTGGCCTATTTATTATTTGGATCGGGCTTCATGCCGCAACAGGCCTTATAGGCTTTATATTAGTGCTTGGACGGGATTCGCCCCTCCGGAGTCTGACATACCAGCAGTGAGCGCAGGCACATTGATTTATAGACACGTGCTTTGGTAAGGGACATTGATATCAGGCACTAGTACAATGTTGGGTGATTATGTGTGTTGAGTGAAAAATATGAGATAGACAGATTGAGCACGTTGAGAGTGTGAGTACCTGGGAATATTAATGTGATACATTACATTTGACATGCATATTTGACATGTAGGCATAGAGATGTAACATTCCTCGTGCTAGTTGTACTTGGCATATTTCATTAGTGTTGGGCTTAAATTGTTGAACTTGAAAGCATGCCTAAATTTTTGTACTGTAAATGAGCTGATATGGAAGTTTCTTTGAGTTATTACTGTCATTCTCTTTGTTATATCTGTGTTGTCATTATTTTAGTTCTGATTGTATCCTTCTAAGCTTGTAACTGCTCTCAACTCAATGTTAGTCATATTACTTATTGAGTACATTGGGTCGGTTGTACTCATACTACACTCTGCAATTTGTGTGCAGATCCAGGTACATCTGGATGCAGTGATTGCTAGAGTGGTGCTGGTACATGTTCGGAGACTTTGAGGTAGCTGATGTGTAGACCGTAGACCTTGACTCTCCTTTCTTTCATTTTATTCAGTACTGTTCTATTTTCTCAGACAGTTGTATTAGAGTTTCAGACTATGTTGACACTTAGTAGCTCATGTACTCGGTGACACCAGGATTTTGGGATGGTTGTAGTAGAGTTCCAGTTGTTTTATCAGATATTTATGAGGCTTTCCACTGTTGAGCTTATTAAATCATGCATGTTTTTAATTCAAATGCGTAGTTGTTATGTGATTATCGGCTTGCCTGGTAATGTGTTAGGCGCCATTATGACATGTTGAGATTTTGGGTTGTGGCAAGTCTATTCCTACCATTCGTTGATCTTTCTACATGATCTATGTGACGTATGTTATTTTACTACTGCTGATGTTATTGTTGGTGTTGTTATTTGTGAGAATATAGGAAAGCCCTTTGCTGTAGAGCATGCATTTTGCTCTTTAAATTGCCCTATAGGACTGCTCCGAGCTCTCCCTATTGCCCGTACTTACTCTTCTATAGCCGGGCAATTGGCAATAATCCAAAAATGGGTGTATATTGAAGTCACTTATCATGCAATTCTGGTCATGCATGTTAAATAGATTTTAGCTGCACCAGCTTATATATACAGATAATCAATAGTTGAAACTTCCAAGACGACACGGTCTAGATCCATGAAATTATGCCTTTTCTCATTGGTGAAAAGGAAGAGGAATTTTTTCTTCTAAAAAGAGACATTCTTATAATGCCTATGACAAGAAATTACTTTTCGATGATATAGTTACTCACCCAAAGACATGTCTCATACTAATTTATTTTCTTTATACGGATTGGTCACAAAATATAAATAGAAAAGAAGAACAGGAGAGAAATCGTGGAGGCATTTCTGTTAATAAAATGCTTAAATGTGCACTAATTTGCAGGTTAAAGAAAGTGCTTGAAAATATATGCTTCACATTATATTGGTATGTATAATGAATTAGCAAGATGAAACAAAAGATAATTTTATTGAATAACCATGAACTCATATATACACAAGAGTTACTAAGATAGTACTCTTCCTATAGTGGAATAAATCAGAAATCAAGGAACTAAACAACAAACTCCTACAATATTGGAAATAAGATAAATTTAAAATATAAGCTACAGTAAAATATAGTCAACAACATTAAATACTATTATGTGCTACAACACCCTCCTCAAGCTAGATGGTGTGTAATGACACCTAGCTTGGATAGATGATGATGGATGACTCTTTTGGAAGTGGCTTGGTGAGAGCATTGACCAACTGGTTGAAACTGGGAATATGCTTGTCACAGCTCCAATTTTCCTCCGTAGGATGTCGTGATGGCACCTAGTCTCTAAGACTAGGTTAGACTAGGTGCTATCACGATATCCTACGGAGAAAAATTAGGGTCGTGACAAGTTGGTATCAGAGCTCTAGGTTCATAGGTGTTATGAGTCACAAGCAGGTTTAGTAAAGTCTCACAGATCGGTACGGAGACGTCTGTACTTATATTCGAGAGGCTATGGAACTGTTAGAAAAAACTTCACTTTTTTGATTCCTTATCGTGCTAATTTGTTGACTTCGAATTCTGAAACTTTGTCTTTCTATTCTCTCACAGATGGTGAGGACGTGCACCGCTGGATCCGACTATTAGATACCCGCGCCCCCTGCTAGAGCCACGAGAGGCCAGGACGGGGGCAGAGGCTGAGGAGGGGCACGTGATGCAGCTAGAGCACATGCCCGAGATGCGACAGAGGAGCCACCTGTAGCTCCAGTTGGGGGTAGACACCCGATGTACCCGTCGCTACCCCTGCACTTCAGGAGAGTCGCTCAGCTCTTGAGCATATTTGGTACTCTAGTTCAGGCAGGGTTGATTCTACTCGCACAGGCCACATCTCAGGCTGGGGGAGGAGCACAGACTCCCACAGCCCGCACCCCTAGGCAGTAGGTCCATATTGACCAAGTCCAATAAGTTATACCAGTGCAGCCGGTTTCAGCAGCCATGTCCTCCGAGAGCTTATTTTGAGTGTGGTGATACTCGTCATATGGTGAGGGACTACCCCAAACTCAGGAGGGGTGCACCTCCATAGAATACTCAGGCTCCACGTATTCCACAGGGTCCCTAGACTTCTCAGGCCGTGGTTACCGCACCAGTTGCCACTCTACCTGCTCAGCCAGCTAGGGGTGGAGGTCAAGCGTGTAGGAGTTACCCTAGAGGGGGAGGCCAGGCCAGATGTTATGCTTATTCGAGTAGGACGGAGGCGGTTGCATCAGATGAAATTTTCACAGGTATTGTTCCGATTTGTCGTAGAGACGCATAAGTTTTATTTGATCCAGGCTCCACTTATTCATATGTATCATCTTACTTTGCTCCATATTTGGGTATATCCCGTGATTCTTTCAGTTCTCATGTCTATGTGTCCACGTATGTGGGAGATTCCATTGTTGTTGATCGTGTGTTTAGTTATTCTTGGTGGTTTTGAGACTAGAGTTAATCTATTGTTGCTCAGTATGATAGAGTTTGATGTTATTTTAGGCATGAACTGGTTGTCTCCCTATCATACTATTCTTGATTGTCACGCCAAGACAGTGACGTTGGCTATGCCAGGTTTGCCGTGGTTAGAGTGGAGGGGTACTTTGGATTCTGTTCCTAGTAGGGTGGTGTCTTTCCTTAAGGCACGGTGGATGGTTGGGAAAGGGGCGTGATGCATATATAGCCTTTGTGAGAGATGTCAGTGTTGATACTCCTACCCTTGAATCAGTTTCGGTAGTGAGAGACTATCCAAATGTATTTCCAGTGGCTCTTTCGGGTATGCCACCTAATAAGGATATCGATTTTGGTATTGACTTGTTGCCGGACACTCATCCCATTTCTATTCCACCATATCGTATGGCCCAGTGGAGTTGAAGGAGTTAAAGGAGCAGTTGTACGAGTTGCTTGATAAGGGCATTATTCGGCCTAGTGTGTCACCTTGGGGTTCTCAAGTCTTATTTGTGAAGAAGAAGGATGGTTCTATGCGCATGTATATGAATTATCGACAGTTGAACAAGGTTACAATGAAGAACATGTATCCATTGCCGCTCATTGATGACCTATTTGATCAGAAATATGGTGCCAGAGTGTTCTCAAAGATTGATTTGTGGTCAGGTTATCACCAGCTAAAGATTCAAAATCCGGATATTCCGAAGACTGCTTTTAGGAATCGGTATGGTCACTACGGGTTCCTTGTGATGTATTTTGGGCTGACCAATGCCCCAACAACATTCATGCATTTGATGAACAGTGTATTCCAACCCTATCTTGACTTATTCATTATTGTGTTTATTGAAGATATCTTGGTGTACTCCCGGAGTCAGGAGGATCATGACCAGCACCTTAGGATGGTGCTCCAAACCTTGAGGGAAAAGAAGTTATATGCAAAATTTTCAAAGTGTGAATTCTGGCTTGATTCAGTGGCGTTGTGGGGTCATGTGGTGTCGAGTGAGGGGATCAAGGTGGATCTGAAGATTGAAGCAATGTAGAGTTGGCCCAGACTATCTTCAGCCACTAAGATCCAAAGGTTTCTTAGTTTGGCAGGGTATTACCGCCGTTTCGTAGAGAGTTTCTCATCTATTAATACACCAATGACCAGATTGACCTAGAAGGGTGCTCCGTTCAGATGGACCGAGGAGTGTGAGGAGAGGTTTCAAAAGCTCAAGACTTCTTTGACTATAGCCCCAGTGTTGGTGTTGCCTACGGGTTCGGGGTCTT
This sequence comes from Nicotiana tomentosiformis, assembly GCF_000390325.3. Lineage (NCBI taxonomy): Eukaryota > Viridiplantae > Streptophyta > Magnoliopsida > Solanales > Solanaceae > Nicotiana > Nicotiana tomentosiformis. Next base: position 56,229,673 of record NC_090814.1, read on the forward strand.
ACACTGTGTACTGTGATGCGTCACGTGTTGTCCTCGGCGTGGTGTTAATGCAAGACGGTAGGGTGATCACCTACGTGTCTAGATAGTTGAAGGTGCATGAGAAGAATTATTCTATCCACGACCTAGAATTAGCATCTATTGTTCATGCCTTGAAAATTTGGCGGCACTATTTGTACAGTGTCCCTTGTGAGGTCTATACCGACCACCAGAGTCTACAACATCTATTGAAACAGAAGGCTATTAACTTGCGGCAGCGGAGGTGGTTAGAGTTGCTTGAGGACTATGATATCACCATTATATATCATCCCGAGAAGGCCAATGTGGTGGTCGATGCCTTGAGTCGAAAGGCAGAGAGCTTGGGCAGTTTAGCATATCTACCGGCAGCGGAGAGGCCTTGGATATTTAGCCTTGGCTAACCAGTTTGTTAGATTGGATATTTTGGAGCTGAGTCGAGTTTTGGCTTGCGTGGTTTCTCGGTATTCTCTATATGATCGCATCAGAGAGTGTCAATATGACGACCCCCATTTGCTTGTCCTCAAGGACACGGTTCAGCACGGCGATGCCAACGAGGTTACTATTGGGGATGAAGGTGTGTTACGGATGCTGGGCCAGCGATGTGTGCCCAATGTGGATGGTTTGCGTGAGTTGATTCTTCAGGAGGCCCACAGTTCGCAGTAGTCCATTCATCTGGGTGTCGTTAAGATATATCAGGACTTGTGGCAGCACTATTGGTGGAGGAGGATGAAGAAAGACATAGTGGAGTATGTAGCTCAGTGCCTAAATTGTCAGCAGGTGAAGTACAAGCACCAGAGACCGGGTGGGTTGCTTCAGAGGCTTAAGATTCTCGAGTGAAAATGAGATCGAGTTACCATAGATTTCGTTGTTGGGCTCTCACAGACTCATAAGAAGTTTGACACAGTATGGGTGATTATGGATAGGTTGACCAAGTCGACTCATTTCATTCCAGTGGTGACTACTTATTCTTCAAAGCAGCTAGCTCAGGTCTATATTCGCGAGATTGTCCGACTTCATGGCATGCCGATATCCATCTTCTCTAACCGGGGCACGCAGTTTACATCACGATTCTGGAAGGTCGTACAACGCGAGTTAGGCACACGAGTTGAGTTGAGTAAATCATTCCACCCTCAGACGGACGGACAGTCTGAGCGCACTATTCAGATATTGGATGATATACTTTGTGCCTGTATTATAGAGTTCGGGGGTTCTTGGGATCAGTTATTGCCGCTTGCGGAGTTTGCCTACAACAATAGCTACTAATTGAGTATTCAGATGGCTCCATCTGAGGCCTTGTATGAGAGGAAATATCAGTCTCCGGTGGGTTGGTTTGAGCCGGGTGAGGTTAGGCTATTGGGTATTGACTTGGTTCAGGATGCTTTGGAAAATGTTAAGTTTATTCAGGATCGGCTTCGTACAGCCCAATCTAGACAGAAAGGTTATGCGGATCGGAAGGTTTGTGATATTGTATTCATGGTTGGAGAGCGGGTCTTGCTCCGGGCTTCGCCCATGAAGGGTGTTATGAGGTTAGGGAAGAAAGGCAAGTTAAGCCCTAGGTATATCAGACCTTTTGATATTCTTGAGAGGATTGGTGAGGTGGCCTACAAGTATGCATTGGCACCTAGTCTAGTTGTAGTTCATCCGGTATTTCATGTTTCCATGCTCCGAAAGTATCACGGTAATCCATCTCATATGTTGGATTTCAGCTCAGTCCAGTTGGACAGGGATTTGTCTTATGTTGAGGATCCGGTGGCCATCTTGGACAGACAGGTATGAAAGTTGAGGTCGAAGAGCATTACTTTAGTAAAGGTACAGTGGAGGGGTCAACCAGTCAAGGAGGTGACTTGGGAGACTGAGCATGATATGTGTAGCCGTTATCCTTATATTTTTACCACTTTAGGTATGTCTCTATACTCGTTCGAGGACGAACGTTTGTTTTACGAGGGGGAGGATGTAACGACCCGACCGGTTCTTTTAAGTATTTTATCCCAGATCCCCTATTTATTGCCTCTTCTATGTTATATTATGGATATGTAACTTTCCAAGATAGTTGGTTTTGGGTGAGTTTCGGAGTGAAATGGGACACGAGTGAAATGGGACACATAGTCCCTAAGTTGGAAGTTTAAGTTGAAAGAGTTAATCGTAGTCTGACTTTTGTGTTGATGACTCCGGAATGGAGTTTTGATTATTCCAGTAGCTCAGTATGGTAATTTTGGACTTAGGAGCGTGTCCAGATATTTATTTGGAGGTCCGTAGGTCATTTCGACTTGAATTGTAAAAAGTTAGGAAATTGAAGGTTTGGAAGGTTGAGAAGTTTGACTGGGAGTTGACTTTATTGATATCGGGGTTGGTTTTATATTCTAGAAGTTGGAATAGGTTCGTCATGTCATTTATAATTTGTGTGCGAAATTTGGGGTCAGTCGGAGTTGTTTTGGTGTGGTTTAGCGTTAGTTTCAGAAGTCGGATGTTCATAGCTTTGATAGGCTTGAATTGGGTTGCGATTCATAGAATCGATGTTGTTTGATGTGATTTTAGGCCTCAGGGGCCCCGGATGTGAATCGAATTGAAATCAGGATGATTTTTATACTTAGTGTTTATTGAACCTGCGGCTGTTCTGGTGTCATCGCACCTGCGAAGGGTTTTGCCGCATGTGTGTGAGGCTCATCACAGAAGCGAAGAGCTATGAGCCAGGCAGTGATCACAGATACGAGGTGCTTTCTGCATCTGCGAGCGCGCAGTTGCGAGAAAATTGGTCGCAGATGCGGATGTGGCCAGGAAGGCCTGGGTCGCAGGAGCGGACTCACTCCGCAGGTGCGTGAGCGCAAGTGTGAGATATTGGTCCGCAGAAACAGAAATTCATGGCATTAGTTGGAACCACACCTGCGACAGTGAGCTCGCAGATGCAAAAATCGCCGAGCAGAAAAGGCTTAGGTCCAGGGTTTATTTCATTTTCCATCTTTAGACCTGGAGAACTCGGTTTGTGGCGATATTTTGAGGTATTTTCAAGTTTATCATCGGGGTAAGTGATTCTAACTCGGATTTGGCTATATTACATGAATCCATCATTATTTTTTTCATTTAATTAGTGATTTGAGTTGGAAAATTTGGGGGAAAATTGTGAAACTTCTTAGACTATATTTTGGGGATTTGAAAGACGATTTAGTGTCGGATTTTAGTAATTCTTATATGGTTGGACTCGTTATCGAATGTGTATTTGGATTTTGTAATTTTGGTCAGGTTCTGAGACGCGAGCTCGGGGTTGACCTTTTGAGTTGACTTTTTATTTCTCTTTAAAGATTGTAACTTCAATGTTCAGATTAGCTTCCTATAGTTTATATTTATGGTATGAAGTTATTTTGGCTAGATTCGAGCCGTTCAGACTTGGATAATCGCGGGAAAGGCTTACTAGTGGATTGATTTAGCATATTTTGAGGTAAGTGACTTGTCTAAATTTATATGGAGGAATTACCCGTTAGGATTGGTGTTGTTTTGTGCTAATTGTGATATGTGAAAGCCGTGTACGCAAGGTGACGAGTGTGTGCACGGGCTAAATGTGGTAATTGACCAGTTTTAGCTATGTAGATTTCTTTCATGCCTTTAATTGAGCTACCATAACATGTTTTCTATCTTCACATGCTTTACTTGTCATCGTTAATACTTGTCTTAACTCTTACTTGCTAATTGTCTTTACATGTTTAGTTGAAGTTATTGTTCTCTCTATTCCTTATTCATTATTCAACCATTGAGTCCCTTACTTGAAGTTGCTATTTCATGGAATATCTTATTGTGAAATTTGGTATTGAGTTATCAAGGCCGTAATTCACATTGAGGCAAAATTGTAAGTTGTTGAAATACCATTCTTGTTGAGTTATTCACTTCGGTTGCTATTGTTAAGGCTCTTGTGCATATTATAGTTGAGCCTTGGGCTTTTTATAACACTATTATTGTTGACTTCTATGGCAAGTTGTGTTATTGGGCACTTGAGATGCGATTTGTGATACATTGTGATATTGATACGCATGCGATGATATAAGGATTGGGGTTGAAACGCATGCGGTGAGATAAGGTGGGCTTGATACATGTGTTGCTAATAGGGGAACTACTTGAAGCCACTCGGTGAGATAAGATGGGCTAAAACGCGGGAAGCTATTTCGGAAAAAATAATTTTCAAAACTAAATGCAAGGCTCCCGCGGTGATATAAGGAAAGATTGTGATTTGTTTTGTGATATGTGTCACAACCCAAACCGATGGGCCGCGACGGGCACCCGGTACCTTACTCAACCGAGTACCAACGTAACACATCTTTTGTATCATACTATCACAGGTAATTGAGCCGGAGAGGCTGTCGTGAGATAAGTAAAATAAAACATGAGGAAATACTCAATATAGGGTGACCCAACTTGATATACTGACTTATACATATGACGTACTGGCCTATAAGGCCATACCAGTATCCATATATATTACATCTGTCTACAAGCCTCTAAGAGTACATAAATATCATAAAGGTCGGGACAGAGCCCCGCCATACCAAACAATACATATTCAAATCATACTGACCAAATAGGCAACTCCAGAGCAAGTGGAGTGCACAAACACCTTCTGCTGAGCTGATAGCCTACTAGAAGAACTCACAAACTGTCTATCGGGACCTGTGGGCATGAAATGTAGCGTTCCCAGGCAAAAGGGATGTCAATACAAATAATATACCGAGTATGTAAGGAATGAAAATTAGTAAATAATAGACATGAGAGAAACATGGAGTAAAGAACTCAACCTGTAATTTTGAATACCTCTGTGAATCATGAAAATTTATAATGTCATGCATGTGCGTATAAATGCCATACCATGCATAGATATATGCGTACATAATATCATCAAGCCTCTGAGGGCATCCCATCATATCATCTCGGCCACTGTGGGCAAAATCATCAACGTATACCAGCTGATCAGGTGGTGGTGCGTATATAACGCCTTAACCTTTTCCCTTATTCCATATACATATAATATACGCGTATATAACGCTTTCTGGTCATGGGTCAATGTACATGTATAAATGCATGAAATGCATAAGAAATACGTTAATAAGATTTCTCGAATATCATAAAATCAATATGCCTTTCGAACAAACTTTATCCAATACGTATATTTCTGAGACCCATGAATAGAGGATATAATAATAATTCACATGGGGAATCAAGAATATAGAAACTCTAGTATTTCTATGAATAGAGTCATTTATGAAAGTTGCATATTTTGCTCGTTTCGTTTGTATCATTTGGATCATGCCAAAAGAAAGAAGGGATAGTTTTAACATACCTTAAATCCGTTGAGTCCAGAAATTCTTCAAACAACTCAATTCAATCTACCACATCATAAGAAGATTCAAAATCAATGCTGAGTAAAGGCTAAGTTCTCAACTTAAACTAGTAGCTCATTTACGTAAATTTGGGTAGCATCTCCCCTGTAACTAGGACCTCATCCAATACCATATACCAACAGCAACAAGAACACAATAATAACAACATGTAAGCATCATTTTCCAACCTTATCTCCATCACAATATACCACAAAACAGCCCACACACCCTAATCACTTCATACATAAAACGACAACCAAAGTAGTGTCAAACAACTTAAAACAATGTAACGATGAACGACTAGCCCACCATTCCGTCATTATGTGGTGTTTATCCATACCATTTGTCCTCCAAAACCCCATTAAAAATTATAAAAATATACAGCCCAAAGGCAACACGAAACAGCCCACAAAACAGTCCACTACAAGTCAAATAACTCGAACTCATGACTTCCGATCACCGTCCCGTGAGTTCTAACTATTAGGAAACGAATTTATCACCATTCCTTGATATTTAAATACTTAAATACAGAAAGTACACGTTTTCTTAACTATGAATTACTTTTCAAAACTCAAACTACAAAGAAAAAGAGATGCGATATAGCGATACTTACGTCGTAGGGATCGTTTTAATGTTATCGCTTCAAGATTCCGTGTCCGGGATGATAATATTGTTTGAAGCTCTTGTAGAGAGCTTAAGAGTAAAGTTAAGGGTGTTATTTGAGAGATATCTTTGGAAAAATGGATAAAGAGACGAGATGGGATGCAAATATCCCAATTGTTTTAAAAGTCATAAAGGAGATACTTGGCACCCTATGATTGGTCCTTCTTCCAACACTTATAACTTTTTATCCGGGTATAGTATGAATGAACGGTTAAGTGCGTTGGAAATTAAATTCCAAGACATTCAATTGGATATATAATATGTCCCAAAAAGACCTCATATAGAACACTAAATATATTTCTCAAAAAGCTCTATTACATGGCAAATCCTTAGTCGGTGTTTCCGCAACTTTAATCCGATTTTTCTCAAACTTTATATTTTCTATAAAAACATAATATATAGCCATATTATGACTTTAAAATCATTTAAATCATGATTAAAAACTCTCATATTCATTACGTCACCTTGGAACACACATTGTGTAACAATATGAGACTACAAGGCGGTACCTCGATAGTGATTCTTGTTGATACCTTTCAATTACCTTACTTGTGTTTGTTTGCATTGTTTTCCTTGTCATTTTATTCTTGTTTTCCCCCGTGATGTCTTCATTGGATTAGTTCGGTGTAGTTATTCTTGATATATTTCTTCATTGTTTATTTCCATTGTTTGTCATTATCACATTGTATTATTCATGTTCAGTTTTTTTATTTATTCCACTATGGCCTTGACTTGACCTTGTCACTACTCTACCGAGGTTAGGCTTGGCACGTACTGGGTACCGTTGTGATATACTCATGCTACGCTTCTGCCATCTTTTGTGCAGATCCAGGTACCTCTTACCAGCCTAGGCACCAGTGAGTCGAGCTCGGATTTGGAGAATTCAAGGTATACTTGTCGGCGTTCGCAGGCTTCGGAGTCACCCTCTATCTAGTGCTATTTCATTTTCGTTTTTTTTATAGATACTGTTGTATAGGAATGTTCAATACACTCTTGTAGAGTTTGTGACTTGATATCCCCTGATTTTGAGAGTTGTGTTCTATTGAGTTGCGAAGTTCTTTATATGATAGTTATTGAGTTATATGAAAGTTTTTATCATTTCTCACTTAAATTCTGCAAGTATGTTAGGCTTATCTAATCTTAGAGATTAGGTGTTATCATGACATCCTACGGAGGAAAATTGGGGTCGTGACAGTGCTTGAAGACAAGGCGCTTATCATTAACATGTTAGCGAACATAGTGAAAATCAACAGTTATATGCTTCATGCAACTGTGAAGAGTATTGTTCTCACATAAGTAAGTGACACCAAGGTTGTCACAAAACATTGTTGGTGGTGTGGAGATATTTACTTGAAGTTTTCTGAGAGGATTTTTGACCCAAGTGATCTTATCAACAACACTAGCAACAACCCAATATTCTGCTTCAGTGGATGAGAGAGCATTAGTGCGTTGTTTTTTAGGACTAACTAACTGGAGTAAGGCCAAGAAATATAATATAACCAGTGGTGGAACTTCGATCAATAAGGTTGTCGGCCCAATCAACATAAAAAAAAACAGAGAGATAAAGACTTGTGGTAGGAGCTATTTGAAGGCCATAGTTAGCAGTGCTTTTGAGATAACGAATGAGTCATTTGACAACCTTCCAATGAGCTTCAGATAGAGTATGCGTGAATTGAGACAATTTGTTCACGGAGTAAGAACATCAAGCCTGATAAAAGACAAATATTGCAACTTGCCAATTACTTTCCTGTATTCAATAGCATCATGTGATGAAGTACCATCATTTAGCAACAGACTTTGAGAAGAACTCATGAGCATGGAAACACCTTTGTAGTCCTGCATTAGAAGGTCATGCAGAAGATCTGAAACATACTTTACTTGTGAGAGAAATAGGCCTTTGGAATTTCGATGAACCTTAACTCCAAGAAAGTAGGATAAAGGGCCAAGAACTTTAAGTGAAAAACGGGAGGCCAATGAAGGGATAACCTAATGAGTAAACCCCTTGAAAACCAAACGAGCTTTGTACTTTTCAATTGAAACATCTGCCTTCTTTTTTATCCTGTAAATTCACTTACAATCAACAACATTCTTATAAGAGTCTCGAGGAACCAACTCCCACATTTGATTCTGAATTAATACATCAAATTCAGCTTTCATTGCTAACCTCCCCCTGGGTGCTTTTTCACCTACTTGAAGTTATGAGGGGTAACATTGGCGGGAAGCTGGAAAAGGTAATTGAATGATTTCTTTGGACAAAACATATTATTTTTTGATCGTGTCGTTGGACGGGTTGAAGGAGGAGGTAGAGACAGAGAAGGAGAAGTATGTGGAGACGGTAAATGAGAGGGAACGTTTGTTGGTTGTGCATGAGAAGTTATACAAGTAGGTGACAGGTTTTGGGTTTTGTTTCTACGTTGGTAGGTTATAATATTAGGAGTTGGATTATTTGCAGGGATAAGGGATTGGGGTTTCTACAAAGAATCGGGGAAAGGAAAAGGAAGAGAAAGTGAATTACCTGAACCCGTGGAATACGCATGATTCTGGCCGAAGGAGACGAACTCACTAGTTTGGCCACTGGTACAATTATCTCGAACTGGTAGAGGAGAAGAAAGTAGAGAAATATCAGGAGTTTGAATTGGAGAATGGGTAAGAGTGTTATAATAAACCTCTCACGTCGGTGTAAAAAATTTATCTTTTAAATGTGAGAATATTGTTTGAAAGGAAAAAATATTTTCAATTTTTTTTTACATCTCTTAAGATATAAAGTTTGGATTTAGTGGGATCAAAATATTGGTGTGCATAATGAACTTGAGAAAAACCGAAATAGATACATGGAGTTGACCTAGGCTCAAGTTTATGTGTAAGGTTTAAACCATGAATAACATAGAAAACCAAAGGTTCTAAGTGAATCATAACTCGGTGCGACACCAAATAATTTTTCAAATGGTGATTTATTGTTTAGAAGTTGTGTGGGAAGTCGATTAATTACATGGGTAGCGTGTTGACAAGCAAAAGACCAAAACATTGAAGGTAAGGATGCCTTATATAAAAGTATTTTGGCAATTTTAACAATGTGCCGATGACGGCGCTCAGTTATCGCCACTCTTTGTGGTGTATAAAGAGGTGATACAAGGTGTTTGATTCCGTTTGAATGAAGATATGGATCAAGACCTTTGTATTCACCTCCCCCGTCAGTATAAAGAGAGACAATTTCCTTTTTGAAAATGTTTTCCATTAAGGTGGAAACTTGAAAAAAATATCCAGCACTTCATGTTTATTTTTAAGAGTGTACAACCAAATGTATTTGGTATACTGGTCAATGAAAACAAGTAATATCATTTTTTATCAATGGAAAGAACGTGTGATGGACCCTACAAGTCACTAAAAAGTATCTGTAGTGGAGCAGTTCTAATTAGAGACAAACAATTGAATGAAAAATATTGAACTTTATTTGAACAACAAGAATTACATAAAGTAATCTTGTTTGTTGATAAAACTGGTAGAGAAAATCTATTCAAAACAAAGTTCAAGATTCTTGAGTGGGGATGGCCAAGGCGATGATGCCAGACTTGACGAGGAATCGTTGTAGTGGCAATTTTAACAGTCGGCTTATTAACAGTGAAGTTGGGTCATTCATAGAGCGTTCATATTCCGACCAGATGTCCGTATTTTCAAGTCTTTCACAGAGAAAGAAAATGAAAAAAATTCAATTGAGGTCAAATTATCTTGACAAAAGTTTGACATATAAACGATATTTTGTTTGATAGCAGGTGCACACAAAGTATCAGTTAGTTTAAAAGCATTATTTGATGCAATAAATTCAGTAGAACCAAGGCGAGTAATTGGAATATTTTTACTATCGCCCATAGCTATGCCTTCCTGACCATTATATACTTCAAGATAGTAGGCTCTGTGGTGACATGATGAGTAGCATCGGAGTCGACAATCCATTGGTTGGATACAACTTTTATACCTGAAAGAAAATCGTCTTTACCTCTAAATGATTATGAGAATGTGACCTTGTCTGTTGCATAACTAATGGTGAATAAGGTTATTAGTGTAACGTCCTTGAGCAAGCGCATTAGTACAATTGTTGTAATTACATTGTGAGTTGTTGTTGGGTCGACGAGCACTACGGTTATTAGAATTGGTGGATATGTTGTGAGTTACCATAGCAGCAATAATTGGTGTCGTTTCCTTCTTCAAATTTCTCATGTTTGAGAAAGAGCTCATGATCAATCAGTTTAGCATATAACTCATCTTAAGAAATGATGAAATCTCTTGCTCGGATTGATGCGGATATCTCATGAAAATCTGGCCCTAGACCACTCAAAATTTTCACAATCAACTCATCATTGGAGATTGAAGCACCGACAGTGGCAAGCTCGTTGCAGAGAGAGCACACTTCATGGAGATATTCGGCGATTGGGCGGGAGTCCTTGGATAGTTGTGCAAGCTGATCACGAAGGCTAAAGACTCGCATTTGGGACTTGTTGGCATAAGCCATATGGAGCGAGTCCCAGGCAAGTTTAGCAGTGGAGGCAGCAACCATAGTTGATGTTATCATTGGATCGACAGAAGCCATTATGGCATTCTTGATCAACTGATCTTGGCAGAACCAAATGCTGTAGTTTGGATTATATACTTGCCTATCATTTTGTGAGATAGTTGCCGAAGGAGTGGAGAAGAACCGTCAAGATAACCGAATAGATTATGCCACGCATGTGCATGGAAATCTAGGCTTTCCATGTCGCAAAGTTATGGCTGCCAACAAGCATTATTGGCAGCTGCGACACAGAATTGAATTGAATATTAACACTAGAGTTGTTGCTAGTGGAGTCAGCATTTGTTATATTGGGGGCCATTTTAAGTGTGAGCCTCTTGTGGTAGTCAGAGGATCGAAAAAGAAGCTCGTGAGAGTCAAGGAGACTGGTCTGATACCATATAATGAATGAACAAGGTGAAACAGAAGATGATTTTATTGAATGACTATGAAGTGAATATATAAACAAGAGTTACTGAGATAGTACTTGGAACAAACCAAAAATCAAGAAACTAAACAACAAACTCCGACAATATTGAAAACAAGATAACTTCAAAATATATGCTATAGTAAAATATAGTCAACAACAGTAAATACTATTAAGTGCGTGCTAATAGTATGCAACTTAAATTCATAAGCAATTTTAGAGTTGTTAATAGACAAATGCGCGTGTTCGTTTTACATTCTCGTCAAGAGTACAATGATGACTAGAAACAACGTCGAGTCGTTCTTACTTGACGATGAAATAGGTAGTCATTTATCACTCACCAACAACTGGACAGATGCATTATTTATGCATGAGTAGTCAGTCTTGCAGGCCGACATCTTATATTGGGTAATAATGATTTTATTCAAGCCAAATTTTAACTGTAAGTTCTCTGGAGAAGACAACAGAAATATTAAGGGGCTAGGCACCAAAAATATTAATTCTTTTGCTTACTGTGTCGTTAATTTGATAAACACAAGGAGGCAATCCAAATTCTGGTACAAAGATCCATTTTCACCAATAGCCTTCCTTGCCAATTGTGATATCCGCGAAGCCCTTTTCAACAACTCCCCCCCTCCTAACCTCTATTAAATCTCTAATACTCCTCTCAATCAGAGGCGAATCCAGAATTTAAAATCTAGTTCCTACACCCACCTCAAGTTAATATATTTTAATTTGAATAACTAGACTAAAAAAGGAGTACCGATTGGCAAACTCCAAAACTTGAAGGTAAGCATTTCTCTCTAGTAAAATAATTTGGCAAACTCCAAAACTTGACTTATAATAAATAATATTTTAAATGGGAGACTTTTCTTTAGATATAGTTATAGTACACTGAAACTATATATTATGCTAAGTGGCCGTCACCTTTTCGTTGGTGATCACCGTCGCCAAGAATGGGATAGTCGCAATGCTTCGTCATGCCATTCCATCATAATTTTCTCTTCGCAAACACTTGCCTCGTCGATTCTTCCCCTCAGGGCATATTACAGTTTTTCACCGAGAGGGTGGATGCATACCTATCAGCAATAGGATATCTTGTTCCCACTCGAGAGCTTGTAATTGCGGATCTGGAAGATCTCTAAGGTGAAGTTGATCTATCTATCCATGGGATGGAAGAGCATAGGCCTTTGATATCTCCTCCAGTCAAGAATTAGGGCCTCACAATCACTAGCCAATATGTGAGTAAATTTCTTAAGTAGTCATATAATTATAGTTTTTTTCCACCAAAGTCTTATATTGTGTTTTCCAACACAAAAATTACAAATATTTTCACATACTCACACAAAAGTCACAATTGCCGAAAATCCAACTTTTAAGTGCAATACTTTTTACTCTATATTTTTTATGTTTTATTTTCAATCTAATATAAAAAGGATCAACCCAAACCTAAACCCATATGCAGAAATTTCTTTTGAACATTTCTAGCATAGTTATTATGGCCTTATCCCTATTATTAAGTAGATATTTGAAAAAAAAATATAATTTCGTATATTATTTAAAACATATAAAAGTGCATAAGGAAATGCAAAATCTCAATTATCTGTTGAGGAGGAAGCCATCTTTTTGGCTTAAGAGCCTCGATGATAAAGAACTCACTCATATTTCTTTAGTATATTTTAACTATGCATATAGGTTAGATCGGGTTGGTCCTCTTTTAATTAGGTCTATATCTATTAGATTAAAAATAAAAATAAAAAATTTGGAGTAAAACAATATTGCATCGGAAAGTGAATTATTCGGCAATTGTGACTTTTGTGTGAGTAGGTGAAAATGTTGTGATTTATGTGTTAAAAATATAATTTTATGACTTTGTTGAAAAAAAAATCACGATTATATCACCATTAGTGAAAGTTGCCCTCTTTTGAATAACAATTTTGAATTTCTAGATAAGCAACTACGCCGGTAGCCTTTTAAATTTGCTACAATTTTATCGGTTAGACACTTTAATTTAGCTAGTGATTATTTGAAGTTGGTGGCTTAAACAAAAATAGTTTAAAAAAGGGATAATTGCATAAAAGTAAAGTTCACATAGGTGCTTTTCATCCGCATAGCCATCATTTTATATTTTCATCCTATAGCCCATGAAACTCTCATAATATGACATCATCGCTTGGATATAATTTTATAGATCTATATGTGATTATTTTGTTCTTTGCACATAACCAGCTTAAATCGATCATATATATTCCTATTGCAACTACAACAATGCAATCCAACTATAATACAACTTGAAAAAAATTTAAATTTTCTTCTTTCCCAAGTTCTAAATAGCAAAAACAAAAAGAATAAAAAATAAAAATCGAAACAATTGCTACAAGTTCGCAATTTGACAGAGAAATCAACAAAAAATTGACTTTATACATCGATTGTTCGAAAAAAAGTGAGAAAAAAATTATTTTTAATTTTAAGTACGCATATGTTGTACATGTATAAAAATGTATAACTATGTATAAACTCGTATGTGAAAGAGGAACTTACTTCAAAAAGAAAGACCACTACACCAAAGTCGAACAGAAATCGTGAATAGAAAGAGTAATGTTGTATAACACTATTTACACACCTAATATACAACATTATATACTCATTATAATTTTATATAATGTTGTATAATATTATATAATGTTGTATAATGTTGTATACGAAAAGTAGATTTCACCTTCAATTTTTTTTTTCCAACTGGTATGATTCTCAAAACCAACGTTAATCATGCTCAATCAACCCAGTATTCTAGATTTAAGTTACTAAAAGTTTTTTCAATATTTTTAGCTTCATCCAAATAATTTCACCGGTATTAATCAATACCCATTTGATTTTTTCCACCAAAATACATCTTCCTCAAATCTGTTAAAAAAACTCATAAATTGAAATAGCTTTAAAATCTCAGTCCAGAACTGCATTCTTGAAGAAATTTCAACAAAAATCAAGAATCCAGTTCGGCTTTTTCAATCCAAAATTTCAATCTTGAAGAAATTTTAAAGAGTTGCAATGTAGTCCAACTGAATCAAATCCGTAAGTTGAAGCTTCTTGGATCAATTAATTTCAATAGCACCCACTCGAATTTGAGCACGATTCTTTCATAAATTTTCAGATCTGAAAAGTTTCTAGCTCCCTCAACCTAATTTTTGGTTTGGATATCAAAATCTTGACTTCATAACAAACTTAGGAGGGGTGGCCACTAGAGTGGAGAGAAGAAGAGGAGAAAATATAGAAGAGATGAGTGAAGATTGTTTCGGTTAAACATTAAAATTTTTATTTCAAGATATATACAATTTGGGCCTCAGCGGGTAAAATTCCAAAATATGGGCTCTTTATGGTTATAGAACTGGGTCGGGTGATATACAGTATAATTATAACTTAAAAAAAACCCTTAAACTTATATATTAAAATCCATACAATAGTATGACACAAAAGGAACCTCCGGACATTGGTCTAATGGTAAGAGCCCATTGCATAATGTGTGGATCATGCACATGAACTCTATCAAAGAATGATAGAGAAACAAGCCTATTATGCACCAAATTTCGAAACTTGCGCCAATTACATTCGGAAATTTCTCGATTTAAAAAAGACACCAAATAACTTTTTCTGGTGTTTGAATCAACATGACAAAATGAAATATCTAATTCAGAAACATTGAGTAGAAATTAAAAAGTGCAATTGTCAAAAACATGAACAGGAAATGAGTACATATATAGAAGAGGAAAAATTAGAATTGAATAGGAAGGTAAGTATTAATTAGGATTTTTCCTTTTTATTAACTGTAAGTTATAATAATCCCTTAGTAGAAAGAAAGTAGAACACTCTGGAAGTCTAGAGAGACCTCCTTGTTCCAATATCAATAGTTATATCGAAAATATCCTGGATTGCACTCGAACTTTATAAGTTCCTTGGTCCAGATGTAGTGGCTGTTGATGAACCGTTTAACCCAAAAAAACGTAATTTTTGAAGGTGATTTTTATCAAATAACCACCAATAATTTAAAATCAATGAGAATATAAACTTCAAATGCTAGACTGCTAAAATAATACATGTAGCATCAAATGAACTACTAACAAAAAAATTATGTGAGCAAGAAAAAATTTAATGCCCACTGAGTTCAGCTTGCTTCAGACGAAGATGAACATACAATTAAAGATGAGTTGGTTCTTCTCTAGTTCAATTGATTTTCAAGCCTAATACTAATAGTAGTGCTAAATATTGCTTAATAAGAGATATAATTCTTATTACAAAAATGCAAGTTGAGCAAGATACATGAATTAGCTAACAAAAATGAATATGGCAATCAACTAAATCAGATGTTGATTGTCAATCTTTCTGTTATGTATAATTTTTTAAAGATTTAATTTATTGTACTTTTATATAAATAATTAACTAAAGATCTACGCCTACATAGAAATTAATACTCTTAAAAAAGCCAAAATATTTTTAGGGAAATTGCAAATTTTGTTTTATTTTTTTCTTATATGAAATAGTAAGAAAGTAGAACGCTCTGGAAGGCTAGAGAGACCTCTTTGTTCCCGTAATCTCGAGAGTAATCTAGATTGCGCTCGAACTCCATAAGTTTCTTTTTCCTTTCTCCTTCCGAAACTCCCACCTATAAATAGCACTGCGCAACATTTTGGTTGTCGTCAAACAATTCGAATACAACAATCAAGTACAGCTTAAACATCATCTGATTATCATCAGTCAAAGTCCTCATTCAGATAAAAATGTCTTTGATTCCAAGCTTCTTTGGTGGCCGCAGGAGCAACATCTTTGATCCATTCTCCCTCGACCTATGGGATCCTTTCGAGGGCTTCCCTTTCTCCCGCACAGTCGCCAACACTCCAACCTCTGCTCGTGAAACCGCTGCTTTCGCCAGCGCTCGAATTGATTGGAAAGAGACCCCAGAATCCCACGTCTTCAAGGTGGATCTTCCTGGAATTAAGAAAGAAGAGGTGAAGGTTGAGGTAGAAGAAGGAAGAGTTCTACAAATTAGTGGGGAGAGAAGCAGAGAGGAAGAGGAGAATAACGACAAATGGCACCGTATGGAGAGGAGCAGCGGCAAGTTCCTTAGGAGGTTTAGGCTGCCGGAAAATACCAAGATGGAGGAGATTAAAGCAGCAATGGAGAATGGAGTGCTCACTGTGACTGTACCAAAAATGGAGGAAAAGAAACCTGAGGTGAAGGCCATTGACATCTCTTGTTAAATAACAGAGGGCGCGCGAGCGGTGGCTACTGATCGCCTATGAGTTCTGTGATTCTACTTGTAATTTCAGAAGTGTTTTCAGTGTCTTGTTTTCTGGAAGTCCGTCTGGTTTTTAGTAACTTTTAGCTCAAAAATGTGTCTGCACGATGGTATTTGTATGTTTGTGGGTCTTTTACATATACGCTTGTAATCGATCAATGTAGAATGCTGTGTGCCTTTTCCGTCAACAGCTTATTTAGTGTTTACTCTGTATACGTATATCTAATATATAGTACTGATTCTTTCATCTGGTGATTTGTTTTCCTAAAGAGATTACTATCATAGCTTTAATTGAATGATACAAAGAGGTGTTGCCTGGCTTCACCAGAGCAGAAATTTTCATTGATATAGGGTACAAATGTCATTCACATAATGTTAAGAGATAAGTTTTTCAATGTCCTCAAGAGCCCACCAAGAGTTTCTTCCGGGAATTGCTTAAATTATCTTAAATTTAAATTGTATAAATTCTGAGTTCTTAAAATTTCCATTTTTAACAGATATCGAATATATTTGAAGACTCATAGCTGTCCCTTATTAATAGTACGATATACGACAAAGGGTCAAATATATCCTTTTATTTTCAAAATTGATCTAAAATTATCACTCGTTATATTATTGGGTTATTTATACCTCTGCAGTCATACTTTGGGTTCAAATATGCCTCTCATTTAAACAGAGGGACACATGTTATCGTCCTGTTGGTTAATTCTAAATATCTTCTAATTAATTAAAAAGATCCATTAATCATACCCGAAAAGTAATTTTTTTAAAGCAATTTTTTTTTTGTAAAACTGAAAAAAAAACTGAAATTATGAAAAAAACGAAAATATTTTTTTTCAGTTTTTACAAAAAAACTACTTTAGAAAAAATTGAAAAATATTTTCTAAAACAATGTTTTTGAAAAAAGATGAAAATAAATTTTTTAAAGTAATTATTTTTGTAAAAACTGAATTTTTTTTACTTAAAACTGAAAAAAACGAAAATACTTTTTTTTTCAGTTTTTACAAAAAAACTGCTTTAAAAAAAGCTGAAAAATATTTTCTAAAACAATATTTTTGTAAAAACTGAAAAAAAAAACTAGAAAGATAATTTCTAATTTAGTTAAAAATATTACAGTTTTTTTCAGTTTTTAATTGCTTTAGAAAATTATTTTTCAGTTTTTTTTCAATTTTTACAAAACTATTATGTTAGAAAATATTTTTCAGTTTTTGTAAAGCAGTTTTTTGTTAAAACTGGAAAAAGAAATATTTTTGTTTTTTCAGATTTTAGTAAAAATGTTTTTTTTAAAGTTTTTTCCAGTTTTTACAAAAAAAAAATTATTTTTCGGGTATAGATAATGAGTCTTTTTAATTAATTAGGAGATATTTAGAATTGACCAACAGGACGATGATACGTGTCCCTCCGTTTAAATGAGAGGTATATTTGAACCCAAAGTATGATTGCAGGGGTATAGATAACCCAATAGTATAACGAGGGGTATTCTTAGACCATTTTCGAAAGTAGATGAGTATATTTGGCCCTTTGGCCGTTTAATATAAAACAAAAATCTAAATTGTAACTAGTTCAATAAAGCAAGACATTGAAAATAAATCGTGAACAGTAAATCATGTTTAAGCTTTTTATGAGATCTCAGTCGATCTACTCAATTTCTGAGACTAATGTAAACGATTACATGATCTTTGCTTGTCTTTTGATAGTCGTGATACTTCAAATGAGTCCTTTTAGCATTTGATATGGAGGATATTAGCCTCATGTTTTAGTATTTCTTTTTCTTGCTTTTGGGGTTCGGCGGAGGGGGTTCGAAGAGACTACATATCATATACTTCCTCCAAATTCCAATTTCATTTATATGGGATATGTTTGAGTTTTTGATTAAAATTTTCCCTTACCTACGGAATTAGGTATATTTTTATCCTCCAAGAGCATCTTTAATCGAGGCTTTTGCATCTATATCCAGTTTTGGGGTCACAATTGAACCTACACCGACTTTACAAAAAAATTGCAAGCCTACGTACTTTAGGATCAACTTCAGACTTATCGGGTCTGAAGTTTAGTCTGAAGTGAAAAAATTGCACTTCAGATACACTTAAGGCCAAATAGGTCTGACGTACAATCAATGGTTTCATGTACTTAAAGTTAATAAGTCTGAAGTGAAAAATTGCACTTCAGATACACTTAAGCCAAAAGGTCTGGAGTGCAACTAATGTTTTCATGCACTTAAGGCCAAATAGTCCTGAAGTACAAATTGCCCAGAAATAGAAATTTGTTCTTCGAATTTTAACAATTCAATATACGATTTAATACCTAAATCTACTCTAAATGAGCTCAAATTTGAAACATAACCTCCAAATATCATCAAGAACAAACTTCAATCATCAATTTGTCAAAACAACAATAAATCTAACGAACCCATTTTGCAATTAAGAAAAAAAAAAAAAAACCTAAGCAATAGTAAAAAAATGTGAAACAGCAGCTCACCACTATAAAACATCATAAATTACCTTAAAATATATTCACAAACATCATATAAAATAATTGTTAGCTGAATAAGAAGAAGAAGAAGGAGAAGACGAAGAAGCCGAAAGATGAGAAGAAGGGCTGCAGTTATTTAAATATTGGGTCCAAGTTTTAAAAAAATTAAAAAGTGGGTACAGGTTTGTAACGACTCGACCGGCCGTTTTGAGCTTTAAAGTTCCGTTCAGTGGTTCAAGGTCTTGAGTAGCTTTCTATTGTGTATTATGACTTGCGTGCATGCTCAGATTTGATCTTTGGATGATTCGGAATGAATTTGGATGAGTGATTCTCACTTTAGAAGTTTAAGTGAAAAATATTGACTGAGGCTTGACTTTTGAGGAAACCACCCGGAACGGTATTTTGATGGCTCCAATAAATTTGTATCGTGATTTTGGACTTAGGTGTATACCCGGAATCGAATTCAGAGGTTCGTAGGTTGGTTTGTATTGTTTTGCCGAAAGTTGGCAATTTAAGGCTTAGAACTTTTTATAAGTTTGACCGCAAGTTGACTTCATTGCTATCGTGTTTAGATTTCTATTTCGGGACTTAAAATAAGTCCGTGTTGAATTCATGTATTTTGAGGTCCGATTCGTGATTTCGGATGTTATCTTGATGATTTGATCTTACGAGCGAGTTCCTGTTATATTTTTAGACTTGTGTTGATGTTTGATTTAGAGCCCCGATGGCTCGGGTAAGTTTTGGACGCATTTTGGAATGTTTGCAAGAGTTTGGAAATTGTTGGTGTGATTAGAGGCCTCAAGTCTCGCATTTGCAAGTTTTGGATTGCAATTGTGATGTTAGTAGTAGTTTGTTAGGTTCGCATTTGCGATGGGGCGCTTGGGAGAGGTGGTTCGCATTTGCGATCTTCTTGGTCGCATTTGCGATGTGTCCATGTTCGCATTTGCGAACAAATTATCGCGATTGCGGTGACAACAGAGGTGTGAGGGACTTCGCTTTTGCGATATTTTCTTCGCACTTGCGAATCCCAAGTCGCATTTGCGACACCTACGATTGGACAAAAAGCTGAGGGACGGGATGTTTGGTCTCATTTTCATATTTTGGAACCCTAGACTCGGTAGGAGGCGATTTTGAAGAGGGATTTTCATCTACAAACTTTGGGTAAGCGATTCTAATCTATTTCTAATCATATTCCATTGATATATCCTAAATATAACATCAAAATCATGTGAATCAAAGTGAAAATTTGTGAAAATTTGTCATGTTTTTGAAAAATAAAAATTTGAGTTTTGAGAGTCGATTTGGACTCGGATTTTGAAACTAATCACATATATGAACTTATGGGGTCATGGATAGTTGGAATCTACCATTGGACCCGGATTTAGACCGGACAAGTCCGGGATTGACTTTTGTTGGCTTTTGAGTAATTGTATAAAGATCATAGCTGTAATTATTGGAATTGATTTCTCTTGCATTATTTGAAGTTATTGAGTCGATTTTGATTAGATTTGAGTCGAGCGGAGGGGAATTGTAAAGGAAAAACTATTTTAGAGTATTGATTGAGGGCTTTTGAGGTATGTATCTTGCCTAATGTTGTATGCGGGAACTATCCCATAGGAATTGGTTTATTTGTACTACTTGAACTACATGAAAGACGTGTACACGAGATGATGAGTGTATACACGACTTATTTGTAGAAATTTGACTAGCTAGACTCTTAGGCTCTTATGTACATTAAAATGAAGTTGTCTTATCATGTTAAATCCCCCATTGCTAAATTTATCCTTATGTGTCTTATTTGAAGTTGATTGATTCATGTTCTGCCCTTGTTGCAAAATACACTCTTATATGCCTTAATTGAAGTCGTTGCCTTTTTATTGCCATGTTGTCTCTTTCGTAGTCGATTATCCTTAATTGAAGTTATTTTTATCTCTTCCATTATTGACTTATCCTTATTTTGAAGTCATTGTTATATATTATCTCTCTTATCGTTGAGTTGTACTTATTTGGAATCATTGTTATATGTTATCTCTTTTATCGTTGGGGTCACTCTTATTTGGAATCATTGTTACATGTTATCTCTCATATTCTTGAATTACTTTTGTTTGATATCGTTGTTACACACCTTTTCTCCCATTGTTGAGTTATTCTTGTTGAAACCATTATTTTTTGTCATGTCTTTCATTGTGAGCTCGTTCCTCCGGTTCTTTGTGTTATGTAATTCTTGTGTTGATTTCTTGCCGTACTCCCGTGTTAGTATTGTTGTTGTTGTACTCAATGTTGTTGAGTCGAGGGCTACATGTGGTTGTTTTATTGGAATTTATGTGGAGGAAATGTTGTGGTATATGGGCACATGTGGTGCGAGTTGTTATATTGTGTTGTTATATTTTTGGCACACGTGATATTGTTGAGAGGATTGTCGGGGTGTTTGCACGTGAATTGTCTGTGTTATTGTTATTATTGATATTGCACATGCGGAATGACAACATGGGCTATATATGTGGGATGTGCATGTGGGAAGACAAGGTGGAAATATTATTATGCACGTGCGGCGAGAAAAGGCCGGCATTTACTTTGTTGTTGCGCACGTGGCGAGACAAGGGGGCTATGTCGGGGATGATTTGTGATGACTTATGATAGCCTGGGTACATTGTTATTGATGACATTTGTGTAGTGGTGTGCTTACCTTGTGTGAGTCATGCATTTTACGCTTTGTTGTGTTGTTTCCTTTGTTTCATTTGTTGTCTCTGTTCTCACTTGTTGACTCGAGTTATAATAGAACACTTGCACAAGTATACACATTATTAACTACTCATATCGGTTTAATACGATGAACTCTGATGTCTATAGATCATTTACATATATTCTCTTGTACTTGCCTTCTGTGTGAGAGTTGTACTATTGGTATGTGAGTTATTTGTGAACTTATGAGTTATTGTTATAACAGGCACGTGAATTATCCGTGTCGATATGAGGTATTAATAGCATTGGCACGTGAGTTGTTCGTACAGCACGTGAGTTGTCAGTGCGATTGCGATTTGTAATGTCGGCACAAGATTTCAAGAGATTAGGGTTCATGACTTGGGACCCACTAATTGTGGTGATGAGGTATGGTACCTCGGGAAAGTTCTTGTATTAACCTTGTGTGAAAGCGGTTGTTTATTTGGTTGCTACCTGTTTTTCCTTACTTGATTTCACCGGACCTTGATTGTATTCAGCTTACTCTACGGTGCTATTACCTGTTTGTTCCTTGTTGCTAATTGTTGCTTCTAGTTTTCTATTGCAAGTATTGTTGTCGTTTTACCATGCTTAGCTTTATATTGGTATTGTTCCCTGTTAGTTCACATTTATACTTGTACATGTTATTATGCCTAGTAGGTGTCTTGACTATTCCTTGTCTCTACTCTACCGAGGTTACTCTTGATACTTACTGGATACCGCTGTGGTGTACTCGTGCTACGGTTTCTGCATATTTTTGTGCAGATCCAGGTACTTCAGAGTTTTTTGATCATTAGATAGTTGATCAGATATCGCTGCGGAGACTTCAAGGTATACATGTCATCGCGTTCGCAGGCATCGAAGTCACCTTCTGAAGTTTATTTTTTATAGTTTATTTCCGGAGCAGTTGTACGTAGAAATTTCCTAGTGAACTCAGTAGAGCTTATGACCAGCACTACCGATTTTGGGTATTGTATCATGTTAGGATTGTTGGCTTTATATAAAAATATATTGTTTATGTCTAATAGTTGTTTTGGTTAAATTCTCTCATTTAATTAAGTAAGTGTTAGGCTTACCTAGTCTTAGAGACTATGTGTTATCACGACATCCTACAGAGGGAAATTGGGGTCGTGATAAGTTAGTATCAGAGCTCTAGGTTCGTAGGTGCTACGAGTCATAAGCGAGTTTAGTAGAGTCTTGCAGATCGGTACAGAGACGTCTGTACTTATCTACGAGAGGCTATGGAACTATTAGGAAGATTTACTTCTCTCATTCCTATCGTGCGAGTTCATTGATTTTGGAGTTTTAGCCTTTATCATTCTATTCTCTCATAGATGGTGAGTACGAGCTGCAGTTACTGATGACGCTGCCCCCCAGAGCTGGTGTTGTTAGGGGATGGAGAAAAGGCTGAGGCAGAAGAGAAGCACGTGCTACAGCTAGAGCACCTACCAGAGAAGCAGTTGAGGAGCCACCAATAGCTCTGATTGGGGGACAGGTATCGGAGGCGCATGTCGGTGCCCCGGGACTTCAGAAGACTTTAGCGCAGTTCCTGAGCATGTTTGGTACATTGGCTCATGCGAGAATGATTTCGGTTGCGCCAGCTACTTCACAGACCGGGAAAGGAGCTCGGACTCCCACCGCCCGTACTCCAGAGCAGCGAGTTCACATTGGTCAGGTTCCAGGTGTTATGCTAGCACAATCTGTTATTTCGGTTCAACCTAAGGTCAGGCCAGGGGTATTTGGTGAGGAGCAGCTGAGACTTGAGAGATTCAAGAAGTATCTTCCTCCTACATTCAGTGGCTTAGCTTTAGAGGATATACACGATTGTTTAGAGAAGTATCATCGTATTCTCCGCACCGTGGGCATTGTGGATACGAGTGGGGTTGCATTTACTACATTCCAGCTATCGGGAGAAGCCTATCAGTGCTGGCGGGCTTACGAGAAGGGTAGCCCAGCCGATGTAGCTTCACTTTTATGGACTCAGTATTCAGAGATGTTCTTGAGAGAGTTTGTTCCCTAGACCCTTCAGAATGCATGGCGCGTGAAGTTCGAGCAGCTGCGCCAGAGGTGCTATGTCAATGTCAGAGTATGATGTTAGATTCATTGATTTGTTCAAGCATGCACCTGCTTTAGTTTCTACAGTTAGAGAGCGAGTCTGCAGGTTCATTAAGGGGCTCAGGTATGGTATCGGATTCAGCATGGCTCGGGAGTTGGAGATGGATGTTCTGTTTCAGCAAGTAGTAGAGATCGCTCGCCGATTAGAGGGCATGTGGGGCAAGGAGAGAGAGGGCAGGGAGGCTAAGAGGCCACCTGGAAAGGGAAGATCTACTGATCCCTATTTTGGAGGCAGGGTACGTCATAGTAGAGGTTTTGTGGGTCAGCCAGTTTAGTTTGCACTTCAGACTTCACCTGGTGCTTCAGATATCCATGGGTCCCAAAGTACCCGTACCGGACAGTTTTCACAGCCACGTCAGCAGAGAGGTTGCTTTGAGTGTGGGGTTACCTGCCATATGGTGAGAGATTGTCCCAGACTCCGGAGAGATATGCCATAGCGGAGTATTCAAGCTATGAGTTCTGCTCCAGTTGCTGTTATACCTGCACCGCCAGCTAGGGGTGGAGGTCAGGGTGGAGGTCAGGCGGGTAGAGACCGCCCTAGAGGGGGAGGCCAGGCCCATTGTTACGCTCTTTCTAGTTAGGTAGAGACCGATGCTCCAGATGATATTCTTACATGTATGGTTTTAGTTGAGTATAGAGATGCATTTGTGTTATTTCGATCCGGACCCATTTATTGGTAAGATTCATCCTACCTTGCTTCAGATATGGTTGTGTTTTGTGATTCTTCTACTCTATTCATGTGTTCACGCTAGTTGAGAATCTTATTGTGATAGCCTGTGTCTATCGTTCAGGTTTGGTTTCTATTATAGGTTATGAGACTTGGGTGGACTTTCTGTTAGTTAAATACGGTGGATTTGCTATGATCTCCGGATGGTTTGGCCCTACTTGTGGGTTGGGTGCTTTAAGGTATGAGAAGTTGTTACGTGTTGTGGTTCTATTTCTACGAGGTTGAGTTAGTAGGATGGTTTAGTTGCTGAGATGTTTACCTTACTCGTGATTCCAAGTGGATGATGGAGACCTGGTGTTCTGGATGGATAAGTGTGTTTGTACTGGGCTATGCGCTGCGGTGAGGTCATATTAAGGTAAGATTTTTTGTGGTTGTTGCGTGTGTCTTACTTCTTCCTTGTGGATTGGATCCACAATACGATATCGGTGGGGAGTTATGCATGTTTGGCTTATTTGACAGTTCTTCCATGTCTTTCTTTTTTCATATCAGTCATATTTGAGTTGTGCTTGTTGGGTTTGGATTTCGATGTGTGAGCCCAGATGGAATTTGAGGTAGCTTGTTGATCGGATGGGTAGTTATGAGTTCTGCAGGGTTCTTGCACTATTTTTAGCATTGTGAATATTTGGGACAAGGTTCTAGTCGATATAAGTCTGTTTGCCGGTACTAGGTTTGGTAATGGACGGTTGTTGCGGCCAGACTTGTTGCTATAGGCATATGAATGATGTGTTATGTCGTGTGGTTATACTTTGTGGGTGTATGCATGAGCCTTTGTAGCTAGTTAAGGGTTTTATAGTGTGTTTGTGTGATAATAGGGCCATTGGTAGATGTGAAGATTTGATTCTAAGGCTTATCGGCATGAGTGGAAGGAATAATCTACGGTTGAGATGGTGTTGTCGGGATTGTGTAAATTGAGGTGATGTAGGATCACCCGTGAGTATGTGCATGGTGAGTTTATACAGTGATTTGAAGGCTTGGGAAATGCTCTTAGCACGTTCGAGGATGAACGTCTGATTAAGAGGGGGAGGATGTAATGACCGACCGATCGTTATGAGCTTTAAGGTTCAATTCAGTGGTTCGAGGTCTTGAGTAGTTTCCTATTGTGTATTATGACTTGCGTGCATGCTCGAATTTGATCTTCGTATGATTCAGAATGAATTTGGATGAGTGATTCTCACATTAGAAGCTTAAGTAAAAAATATCGATTAAGGTTTGCCTTTTGAGAAAATGACCCTGGAACGGTGTTTTAATGCCTTCGATAAGTTTGTATCGTGATTTTGGACTTGGGCATATGCCCAGAATCGAATTAGGAGGTTTTTAGGTTGATTTGTGTTGTTTTGCCAAAAGTTGGTAATTTAAGGCTTAGAATTTTTTTATAAGTTTGCGCGTAGGTTGACTTCATAGCTATCGTGTTTGGATTTCGGTTTCGGGACTTGGAATAAGTCTGTGTTGTCATTTAGAACTTGTCCGCAAAGTTTGGCATCATTCTGAGTTGATTTGATAGGAATCGAACACGCGGTTATGTTTTTAGAAGTTCTTGAGTGTCATGTTGAATTCATGTGTTTTGAGGTCCGATTCGTGATTTCGTATGTTATCTTGATGATTTGATTGCACGAGCGAGTTCGTGTTATATTTTTAGACTTGTGTTGATGTTTGGTTTGTAGCCCCGGGGGCTCGGGTGAGTTTCAGATGCGATTTGGAATGTTTGGAAGAGTTTGGAAATTGCTGTTGTGATCAGAGGCCTCAGGTCTCACAATTGCGAGTTTTGGATCGCAATTGCAATGTTAGCAGTAGTCTGCTAGGTTCGCATTTGCGAACCCAGTGTTCACATTTGCGAACCCAGTGTTCGCATTTGCGATCTTCTTGGTCGCATTTGATATGTTTCCATGTTCGCATTTACTAACAAATCATCACATTTGTGGTGACAACAAGGGTGTGAGGGACTTCACTTTTGCGATGGTTTCTTCACCTTTGCGGCGTTCGCATTTGCGACACCTGCGACTAGACAAAAAGGTGAGGGACGGGAGTTTTGGTCTCATTTTCTTATTTTGGAACCCTAGACTCGGTAAGAGGCGATTTTGAAGAGGGGTTTTCATCTACAAACTTTGGGTAAGTGATTCTTATCTATTTCTAATTATATTCCATCAATATATCCTTGATTATAACATCAAAATCATGTGAAGCAAAGTGAAAATTCCTGAAACTTTATCAAGTTTTTGAAAAATAAGAATTTAAGTTTTGAGAGTCGATTTGGACTCGGATTTTAAAACTAATCACATTAATGAACTCGTGGGATTATGGGTAGTCGAAATCTACCGTTGAACCAAGGTTTTGACTGGACAAGCTCGGGGTTGACTTTTATTGACTTTTGAGTAATTGTGTAAACATCATAGCTTTAATTATTGGAATTGATTTCTCACATTATTTGATGTTATTGAGTCGATTTTGGATAGATTTGGGTCGAGCGTAGGTGAATTTTAAAGGAAAAGATATTTTAGATTATTGATTGAGGGCTTTTGAGGTAAGTATCTTGCCTAACATTGTGTGGGGGAACTACCCTATAGGGATTGGTTTGTTTGTACTATTTGAACTACATGAAAGACGTGTACACAAGGTGACGAATGTGTACATGGCTTATATGTAGAAATTTGACTGGCTTAGACTCTTAGGCTCTTATGTACATTAAAATGAAGTTGTCTTATCATGTTAAATCCCCCTTTGCTAAATTTACCCTTACGTAACTTATTTGAAGTTGATTGATTCATGTTCTACCCTTGTGGCCAAATATAGTCTTATATGCCTTAATTGAAGTTGTTGCCTCTTTTACCCCCAGGACTTTATTGACCGGTGCAGGGACTGGCTGCACAACATGAGGATATTGGAGTTTCACGGGGTGGATTTTACTATTTTCCAGCTGGAGGGTGGGGCCCGTAGATGGTGGCAGTCTTATCTTCTTGGCAGACCAGTAGGTTCTCCTCCCATGACTTGGGACCAGTTCACACGCCACTTCTTGGACAGATATATTCCGCCCTCTCATAGGGAAGAGTTGCGACTTCAGTTCGAGTAGCTCCAGCAGGGCCATATGTCAGTGACCGACTATGAGGTGAGATTCTCTGAGTTGTCTCGTCATGCACTTATGATACTTCCAACTGATGCTGAGAGAGTGCGGAGATTTGTTACGGGATTGCACTCTACCAGTCAGGCCACTACGGCCCGAGAGGGTGAGATGGGGACTTCTTACGAGCTAGTTGTAGAGATAACTTGGAGGATCGAGGGTGCACGTCAGCGTGCTCGGGAACAGGCTATGAGGGATAAGCGGTTCCGGTATTCTGGAGAGTTTAGTGGAGCCCCGGCTGGGGGCAGGGGTTAGTTCGTGAGGGGTCAGTCTAGCAGGACTACATATCCAGCACCGCCGCCTTCTCGGGGTGCTCTAGTGCGACCTTATTTAAGTGCTATGCCAGAGAGTTCTTACCATCTGCCAGCTATTCAGGGATCCTCTAGTGGGTATTCAGGTCATCACGGTCAGGCTTCCGGTCAGCAGTCCACCGTTCTGAAAGGTTGTTATGAATGTGGGGATCCTGGCCACATGAAGAGGTTTTGTCCTAGACTTCGGGGCAAGGCAGTGTAGCATGGACACCAGTCTATGATTACAGCACCAGCTGCCCCACTAGCCGTCCGGCCGCCCAGAGGCGGAGGGTGGGTGGGTAGGGTTTTCCTAGAAGTAGAGATCAGACAGAAGGAGGCCAGTCAGGTGGCGCTCCAGCTAGATTCTATGCTTTTCCAGCCAGACCAGATGTAGTGGCCTCAGATGCCATGATCACATGTATTATTTATATCTGCGGTAGGGATGCTTCGGTACTATTTGATCCAGGGTCTACCTATTCGTATGTTTCACCTTTGTTTGCTCATTTCCTGGGTGTTTCTCGGGAGTCCTTGGGTACTCATGTTTATGTGTCCACTCCAGTGGGCGATTTTGTTGTTGTGGATCGAATCTACCGGTCCCGCATTATTGCGCACGTGGCAAGACAAGGGGGCTATGTCGGGGATTATTTGTGATGACTTGTGATGGCCTGGGGGGCATTGCTATTGATGATATTTGTGTAGTGGTGTGCCTACCTTTTGTGAGTCATGCATTTTATGCTTTGTTGTGTTGTTTTGTTTTTGTCATTTGTTGTCTCTATTCTCACTTGTTGACTCGATATGTAATAGAACACTTGCACAAGCATACACGTAATTAACCACTCATATCTATTTAAGAAGATGAACCCTGATGTCTATTGATCATTTACATGTATTCTCGTATACTTGCCTTTTGTGTGAGAGTTGCACTATTGGTACGTGAGTTGTACGTACGGTTATGAGTTATGGTTATTGCTGGCACGTGAGTTGTCCGTATAGATATGTGATATTGTCACTCTCTTAGCACGTGAGTTGCTCGTGCCGATATGAGGTATTAATGGTATTGGCACGTAAGTTGTCTGTGCGATTGTGATTTGTAATGTGGGCACAAGATGCCAAGAGATTATGGTTCGTGACTTGGGACTCGCGAATTGTGGTGATGAGGTGTGGTACCTCGGGAAAATTTTTGTATAAACCTTGTGTGAAAGCAATTATTTATTTGGTTGCTACCTGTTTTTCCTTACTTGGTTTCACCGGACCTTGATTGTATTCATCTTACTCTAAGGCATGTTTGTTCATTGTCTCTAATTGTTGCTTCTAGTTTTCTATTGCAAATATTGTTGTCGTTTCACCATGCTTAGCTTTATATTGGTATTGTTTCCTGTTAGTTCACATTTATACTTGTACATGTTATTATATCTAGCAGGTGTCTTGACTGTTTCTCGTCACTACTCCACCGAGGTTAGTCTTAATACTTAGTGGGTACTGCTTTGGTGTACTGATGCTGCTCTTTCTGCACATTTTTGTGCAGATCTAGGTACTTCGAAGTTTGTTGATCGTTAGATAGCTAATCAGATATCGCTGTGGAGACTTCAAGGTATACCTGTCGTCGCGTTAGTAGGCCTTAGAGTTACCTTCTGAAATTTATTTTGTACAGTTTATTTCTATTCCGAAATAGATGTACTTAGAAATTTTCTAGTGAACTCAGTAGAGCTTATGACTTGTACTATCGATTTTGGGGATATTGTATCATGTTGAGATTGTTGGCTTTATATAGAAATATATGGTTTATATCTAATAGTTGTTTTGGTTAAATTCTTTCATTTAATTCAGTAAGTGTTAGGCTTACCTAATCTGCGATCACGACATCCTGCAGAGAGAAATTGTGGTCGTGACAAGGTTAAATGGGGGCGACCAAATAGGACGCCTGTGTAATTTTTACTCTTTAATCTCTTCACTTTGCTAAAGTGGAGCATATTTTGTGTCACTAATGACCCATGTTGAAAACTAATGGTGATATCCCCTGTGACACTCAAATGATTGTATAACACTAAACCCATGGTAAAAGACTAACTCTATTCCTAATTCCCTCTCTACTCCAACTGTAAATGGCTGTTATAATATATGTCTCGAAAGTTTTAATATATTTCTCTATAAAGGAGATAATTTTTTATTTTGGCTTTGCTTTTGTTGTATCAACTAATGGTTTGCTTGGCTATTGATTCTACAAGTTATGCACCTGAATTCGCTGCTATTTGTATAAACCAGTCAAAACACCTGAATGGTTTGCTTGACTATTGATTAAAAAAGTCAAATTCATATCCTAAAAATATGAAGAAGGCAGAACCTAGAGGGGAATCACCACGTGAGAGTCACAGAGATAGCACCATTTGTTTTTAACATGGATTTGTTAGTGAGACTAAAAATGCTCTACTTTAGCAAAGTTAAAAGATTAAAGATGCTCTGAATTATATTTGGAGCACAAAATTAGACCCACTCTCATAGATAAGGGATAATTTTAGTCCAAAATTCAAATATATTTGATTAGACATGAAGTATAAGAAAAACTGACTAAGTTGCGAATTTTTGGCTTCAAAAATTTCAAAAATTTCTTTGGCTATAAAAATATATTATTAATGTTAAAATTAAATTAAATTATTTTAAAACATAAAAATAATATACCTTTAAAAATGAACTAATTAAAATATAATCTCATATAACAAACAAGAGAAGGTTTATCAAGTGTTTCTTTTATAATTGTAAAAAGATTGGACAACCCAAAATTCAGTTATCTAACTATATTAAATGATCTTTTAAATTGGTTAAGATTTTCTGGTTTATGGCCGCTTTTCTATGGTGTATCCGTTGTTGCTTCAGTGAATATTCTTCACTAATAGGTTTAGATCAAACAAAGGAAGTAGCTTTAATAAGCTATTCGCAATAATCAGATTTTCGACGAGGCATAATCAAAGGCTATACAGGGGCTTGAGACCTTGGTAATCCATGTTGTAAATAATGAGCGTTCACCCTTGGTCTATGCGAATTATGGGCCTGGCTAACGCATGAAACATTCCGCTTCGGGAGTATTGTCTCAGGACCAAAACTCAAAGAAATTGATAAAAGCATATACAAGCAGTGGAGCATGTGGTTTATTTCGATACAACACGTATAATTTTACCGGCCCTTGACATATATATGAAAAAAAAACCTGTGCTTTTATGGGATGGAAGCAAGCTCACTCTCATTTTAGAAAATAGAGGAAAGATAGTGATAAAGTTAGAAGTTTTAGGCTTGCTTTCTTTATTCTATTCTCTTGCAGTTGTCAATACAAAATTTGATTATTCAGAGAATAAAAATGGTTCTATTAAAAATAGGTTGTATTGATGACCAAAAAAAATCTTTCCAAGATGCAAGCTTATTGAATTAGAATTAAATCATGGGATCATTTAAACTAATCATGAACAGAACTCTCTCTTTTCTCCTTTTTCTGTCCTTTTAAGTTTTGTACCTATTGGCATTTTATTCGTTTGAAGAAGGAGTTATGTGACAAAAATCGATGAATATCTAGATAGTTCTTGAAATTAGTACTAAAATTGGGGAGGAACAATATTATAATAAATATGATCTTTAGATATAATACCACTAAATCCGTATTGGGGACGGGAATTAGAAAAATCAAAGAAGGCTATCCAAGCATATATATTCTTCTTTCTTTCTAGTTATTGTTTACAGAATTTGTTAAACAGTTTTAAATTCAAAATAACGAAAAGTATATTTCCATCAAATTATATTCTGTTATGGTTCATTGTAAGGTATGCGACTTGAATCTTACATCGATATTGTAATATACTGATGTAGGATTTATATTGTCTTGGGCTCTCTTACCTCACTGTCTACGCTCCGCATCCATGGTCCTCAATAGCATCGGTATTATAATAAGTCCTACAATTGACCATCCTCGACGACTTTCTGCTAGACTATATTAGCGTCACCATCACGATGGTCACATAGGGAGGTGGGTAGCAAAATAGAATAACGATCATGTTATTCTATTGGCCAAATATATCGACAATCCCTTAAAGCTATTCATACTTTTCACTTAGATACTCCATTTTAAGTCCGTTCTATTTTACAACTTCAACTACAACTCAAATATGTCATTTAGACACAATTCGGTGATGTGGCATAGTGAGTACTACCCACCTCTTTAAATAGCGTGACATGCATATAATGTTATTGTTAGAGGTCCCAAAGAACAAGTGTTAATAAAAAAATAAAGTGCTAACTTTTTCTCTCTCACATCTCCATCTACGAAGAGCACCTAAAGTTCTCCATTTTTCTTCTTCATGTTTAGAGCTAAACTAGGTGCAAAGCTGGAAAAAGAAAAGCAACACCACCACTGGCTCATCTTCTCCAATTATCTTCCATCATGTGAGCTTTACCCAGCTTCTCAGCCCAAAAATAACAAAATCCTATTAGTTTGTCAAAAAGTAACATGAAGAAGAGAGACACTACTAAAAATCTGCTAAAAACCGATCAACTATTTCCGACCAACGTTGGTCGGTCAAAAAAAGCGACCAAAAACCGTCCAGGTTGGACGGAAACTGAAGAAATTTTTTTTTATATTTTTTAAAACTAAATACCGACCAACGTTGGTCGGTAAATTGGTCAACGAATTGACCCGGCTGGTCAGACAAGAAAATTTTGGATTACCGACCAACGTTGGTCGGTAATCTGGATCCAATTTTTTAAATTTTAATAATTATTTTATTATTTAAAATGTTTTATAATATTTAAGAATTTATATTTAAAATTACCGACCAACGTTGGTCTGTTAATGTAGGGGAAGCATTTACCGACCAACTTTGGTCGGTAATTGTTATTTTCTGCAAAATAACCGACCAAAGTTGGTCGGTTATTACGTCAACATTGATCAAACTTTCGAATTACTTTTATATTTACTATCTAAATAATATAAATGTAATTCGTTAACACTTTTGTAATACAAATAATGAATACACTAACATATACTATATATAACATGCTATTTGTAAATTGATTTATCGACTTATAACTTACTTAGATGCATCGATGAATATTAAAAACAAAACGTTTGACCTATATCGACTAATAGTAAAAATAAAACGTCTCGACTTATATCGATTAATCTAGCTATGAGCATTATTAGTGATGAATGAATGAAAAATAAAAGAATTAATACTAAACATCTTTGACTATATATATATATATATATATATATATATATATATATATATATATATATATATATATATATATATATATGGATCACAAATTAAATAAACGAAAGAAGATATTAGTATTAAGTAAACGAGTTAAATTAATAGGTCAAACATGGTCAAACTTTAATAAGCTATATATATACACACTAACATATACTATAACAAGCTACATATATAGTTAAAGTATTACAGTGAAGTGTGTTTGTGTGTGTGTATATATATATAAGAACACGAAGCGCTAGGACCACAGGGTCGGGTTCTTTTAGGGATAGACTTGGGAAGATACTAATTAGTATATATACTTTATCATCAAATATATCTATTTGTAAATTGATTCATCGACTTATAACTTACTTAGATATATCGATGAATATTAATCGATGATTCATCAAAACGTCTCGACCTATATATCGATTAATCTATGTCATGCATTATTAGTATGAACGAATGAAAAAAGAAGTTATTAGCATCAATTACAATATAGTGTATGTGTGTGTGTGAGAAATTACTCACATACTTAATTATAACTTAGAAAATTTACTTAGATAGATGCTATTATAATTTATTAAAATTAAATAGTTAATATAATTATTTATAAAGATTATGCTTATAGTTTATAATTATTTATAATAATTGCATAGTTAAATAAAATAAATGCTTGTAGTTTATAATATTTTTTTATAGTTTATAATATTTTAAGAAAAAAAAACACAAAAAAAAATTTAATTTTTTTTTTAAAAAAACCGACCAAAGTTGGTCGGTTTTTGGTCAAACGGTCAACACTTAATGTACCGACCAAAATTACCGACCAACTTTGATCGGTAATTCTGAAATCAGAGAATTGAAAAACGGGGAAAACCCCCATTTCTCTGAAATTTTCCCCTCTCTTCACTCAAAACCTTCCCCCATCCTTCTCCCAGCCCTCGCCCTCGCCGTCCAGCCTTCGTCGTCGCCGCCGTTGCCGTCGCCGCTGCCACTGCCACTGCCGCCCCTCTCCTTCTCCATCTCCTAAAAATTCTAGGTTTGAATTACAACCCATTTATTTATTATTTCTAGGTTTTGTTAATTAGTTATGAATTAGTTTCAATTGATTAGTGTTTCAATTATTTGAACATTGCATTTTATTGAGGATTAGGGTTTAGGTCTTGTTTTAATTAGTTTTGTTAATTAGTTTTATTAACTAATTAGTTTTGTTAATTAGTCAATTAGTTATGAATTAGTTTAGTTTAGGGTATGGGTTGAATTTCTTTAGTTTAGTTAGTTTATGTTTAAACTCGTAGGATATGAATTGAAATTTTAGTTTTTAGGATTTGTTCTTGTGAATTGAACTTTTAGGATATGAATTGAACTTTTAAGATATGAATTGGACCTTTTGGATATGAATTGAACTTTTAGGATATAAATTGGTGTAATTAGGAAAAAATAATTATCTTGAATTAACTAAAAAAGATATAATTAATTTATAATTGTAGAATAAATTAATTTGTTCTTGTGAATCGAACTTTTAGGGTATGGGTTGAATTTCTTTAGTTTAGTTAGTTTATGTTTAAACTCGTAGGATATGAATTGAAATTTTAGTTTTTAGGATTTGTTCTTGTGAATTGAACTTTTAAGATATGAATTGGACCTTTTGGATATGAATTGAAATTTTAGGATATAAATTGGTGTAATTAGGAAAAAATAATTATCTTGAATTAACTAAAAAAATATATAATTAATTTATAATTGTAGAATAAATTAATTTGTTCTTGTGAATCGAACTTTTAGGGTATAGGTTGAATTTCTTTAGTTTAGTTAGTTTATGTTTAAACTCGTAGGTTATGAATTGAAATTTTAGTTTTTAGGATTTGTTCTTGTGAATTGAACTTTTAAGATATGAATTGGACCTTTTGGATATGAATTGAACTTTTAGGATATAAATTGGTGTAATTAGGAAAAAATAATTATCTTGAATTAACTAAAAAAGATATAATTAATTTATAATTATAGAATAAATTAATTTGTTCTTGTTTTATTTGTATAGATGGAACATCGTACTTGGATGTACAATAGAAATTATCCTAATCGGCGGGGATTAAGGGAGGATTTTGTAGAAGGGGTTGATGACTTTATTAGACATGCAATATCACTTCCACCATACCAAAGTGAAGGAGTAATTAGGTGCCCTTGTGTCAGGTGCGATTGTATGAAGTTTAAAAAATCGGAGGAAGTTAAGCTTCATCTTTATAGGAAGGGGTTTATAGAGAATTACTTTGTGTGGACTAATCATGGAGAGATCGATGGTAGCCGTGGGATATTTCATAACATGGTTGTTGGTGAAAGTAGTAGGTCGGTGGAGAATACAAATCTTGATTCTAGAATTCAGGATATGGTTGCGGATGCTTTTGGGGGTGAGCCCAATGAAAATGTTGAACAAACTCCTAATGATGACGCAAAATATTTTTATGAACAGTTAGAGGAAGCTAGTCGTCCACTACGTGAAGGAAGTCCGCACTCTGAGCTGTCTGTTGCAGTTAGATTACTAAGTATTAAATCTAATTAAAATATTTCTCAAGCAGCCATGGACTCTTTCATTGACCTTATGAGTGAACTAGTTGACCCTAATATCAACTTACCTGGTGATTTCTATAAGGCGAAGAGATTGGTTTCTAAGTTAGGACTTTCGTCAATGAGAATTGATTGTTGTGAAGATGGTTGCATGTTATATTATAAAGATGATGCAACTTTAGACAGTTGTAAATTTTGCAAAAAGCCTCGTTTCAAGAGGCTTTCCAGCGGGAATATGGTCGCTGTCAAGGCGATGCATTATTTACCTCTTATACCTAGGTTAAAGAGGTTATATGCGTCGATGAGTTCTGCTCCTCATATGAGATGGCACTTTGAAAATAGAAGACCACCTGGTGTTATGTATCATCCTTCAGATGGAGAAGCTTGGAAGCACTTTGATAGGACATATCCAGATTTTGCTAGTGAACCAAGGAACATTCGGTTAGGTCTGTGTGCGGATGGCTTCACGCCTTTTTCTATATCTACGACACCATATTCATGTTGGCCTGTCTTTCTTACACCTTATAATCTACCACCTGAGTTGTGTATGACTAGTCCATATATATTCTTAAATTGTATTATCCCCGATTCACGTAATCCGAAAAGTTTGATTGATGTATATTTGCAACCTTTGATTGATGAGCTAAAACAATTGTGGTATGATGGTGTTGAAACATATGACATATCAACCAAACAGAATTTTAATTTGCGTGCTAATTTAATGTGGACTATTAATGATTTTCCTGCGTATGGAATATTGTCTGGGTGGATGACTGCTGGGAAGCTAGCTTGTCCTTACTGCATGGAAAATAGTAAAGCGTTCACTTTGAAACATGGCCGAAAGCAATCACGGTTTGAT
The DNA here is from genome assembly GCF_000390325.3 of Nicotiana tomentosiformis. Lineage (NCBI taxonomy): Eukaryota > Viridiplantae > Streptophyta > Magnoliopsida > Solanales > Solanaceae > Nicotiana > Nicotiana tomentosiformis. The sequence continues at coordinate 56,266,066 of NC_090814.1, forward strand.
TGTCACCGTCAATTCTTGTCTGATGATCATGAGTTTAGAAGGATGAAAAATGCATTCAAAAATAAGAAAGTGGAATATGATTCTCCACCTCCGATACTTTCAGGTGAGGAAATTTGAGAGAGGGTCCAGAACTTCAGTAAAGTTACTGAGGCTCCACCTTATAGATTCTCCGGATATGGTGTTAATCATAATTGGACGAAACAGAGTATATTTTGGGAGTTGCCTTATTGGAAGGATAATCTTCTCCGACACAACCTTGATGTCATGCATATTGAGAAGAATTATTTTGATAATTTGTTCAACACAGTGATGGATGTTAAAGGTAAGACAAAAGATAACCCGAAGGCTAGAATGGACTTACAAGAATATTGCAGGCGGCCTGAATTATATTTGCAGACAGCAAACAATGGTAAGGTGTTCAAGCCCAAGGTAAGTTACACATTCACTTTGGAGGAAAGACGACAAATTTTTGATTGGGTTACGAAATTGAAGATGCCTGAGGGTTATGCGTCGAATCTTGGAAAAAAAGTAGATATGGAGGTAGGGAAGTTGATCCATTTGAAAAGTCATGACTACCATGTTTTCATGGAGACCTTAGTGCCTATTGCATTTTTGTGGTTTGCGTGAAAGAATCTGAAAACTCATCACAGAGATTAGTTTGTTTTTCAAAGACTTGTGTTCTACCACATTAAGGGAAGAAAACCTACTTCGGATGGACCAAAACATCCGTGTAATTTCTAGTAAGATGGAAAAAATATTCCCATGTGGTTTCTTTGATGTGATAGAACACCTTCCAATACATTTTGTACACGAGGCACGACTTGGAGGGCCTGTTCAATGCAGATGAATGTATCCCTTTGAGAGGTAATATTATAAGTTTGATGTAATATTCTATTTTATTTGAATGTTCTTGGCTAACATGAGATTATGTAGGACAATTGGCAAATGCAAACAATTTGTTAAGCAGAGGAATAAGATTGAAGGATCTATATGCGAAGCCTATCTTGCAAAGGAAACTGCACATTTTTGTTCTTATTATTTTGAGAGTAACGTGCCATGTTCTAGGAATAGGCCCAATAGGCACACGGTCGAATGTGTGAATGATCCATTATATCCACCAATGTCCATATTCAATCAACCAGGCCGATGTTCTAAGGATGTTAGAAAGAGAAGTTTGAGTGATATGGAGTACAAGTCAGTTACACTTCATGTGTTGCTAAATTGTCCCGAAGTTGTACCATTTCTCAAGTAAGTATTGATTTATTAGTTATCAAAATGTAAAATTTACTGTGACTACATATTGATGCAACTATTAAAAATATTTGATATGTCACAGTCACTTCGTCGGTCAATTTGGCTATGATGTTGTATATACGAGATTTGATACGTGATTCAAATAATTTGTAAGTGTGTATATATATATATATATATATATATATATATATATATATATATATATATATATATATATATATATATAGTGAATGTATAAAAATTGATTCATAAGTTGTGCTAACTTATGAATTTTTTTAACTCTATGTAGGTAAATAATTCAAATAATGGTGTAAATCAATTTTTGAAAGATACATCTTGGGGACCTGGGCTTCAGGTCACAACAATGTCTAAGTACGTAGTGAATGGTTATAAGTTTCATATAGAGGATTGCTCTAAAAATAAAAATAGCAACAACAGCGGGGTGTGGGTTCAAGGTGGTGATGGCAACCAAGTTGGAGATATTGATTATTATGGTGTGGTCAAAGAAATATTACAACTAGAATATACAGGTTGGCCATATAAGAAATTGATACTCTTTAGATGCAAGTGGTTTGACCCAAATCCAACAAGAGGTACAAGAGTACACAACCAATACAACATAATTGAGGTTAATCATACGAGGGAGTATGATCGCTATGATCCTTTCATAATTGCACATAACGTTAGGCAAGTGTATTATGCTCCTTATCCATTGCGGCGGAATAAGTTCGATTGGTGGGTTGTAATAAAAACTAAGCCTGTAGGTAGGGTGGAAGTCGAGAATATGTTAGATGTTGCATATCAAAACGATATCTCCAATGTTCACCAAATAGTGGACGATCAGTTAGAAAATGATTTGGAACATCCTGAACGCATATTGGAAGAAGTTGATATAAATGAAGTAACAATTATAGAAAATGAGGACGAAGAATCAACTGATGAAGCTCAAACAAGTGAGGATGAAGAATTCTCGGACGAGGAACAATACGTCGATGAGGATTAAAAAGTTGGTTTTTTAAAGCACTCTCATTTTATAGCTAGTTTCTTATATGTTTCAATCTAAATGTGTATTATATTATGCAGATGGCAGGCAAGGGTCAAGGTAACAATGACCCTACTAGTTCTCGGGGTCGAGAAAAGGGTAGGAAGGGAAAGAGGAGGGTAGAAAATAATACTCCCTCTTGTCCACCCTTTTCAGAGATGCCTATGTCTTATCCTCCACCACACGGCTATATTGAGCTGCCACAACATCACGAGCCGTACACCTTCATTTAGACACCCAGTCTTCCATCACAGGACCATAGGACGATACGTCCGACATATAGTCCAGCTGCCTCACAACCATCTGCATCACATCCACATGGATCACATCCCTACATATCACAGCCACATGGATCGCATCCATCCATGTCACAACCACTCGGGTCACAGCCACTCGGGTCACAGCCATCGGTATCACATCCACTTGGGTCGCATCCAGCTATGTCGCAGTCACATGGATCGCAACCATCTTCATCATCGACTCCATCTATTGCAGGCCTTCGCCTGCGAGGCATTAGCTCTGACCCGCCTACACCATCTTCACATGCCTCTGATACACATGCTTCGGATGGTGATGACGAGTTAGTGTATTATGATCGATATGGCAGGATCATCATAGTCCCTGAGGGTGATGGGTAAGTGTTATTCATTATTTTTGCGTCTTTTGATTTGTAACATTTTTACTAAGATATTAATGTGTTTTTATTGTTAAATTGCAGGTTCAGACCGGGTAATAAGACTATGAGGATAATCACCAATGCCATCAGAAAGCTTTATGATGGCCCTTATGCGACTTGGACTGATTGCCCATTCTCACTGAAGGAGCAAATTTTCAATCAATTTAAGGTATAAATGTTCTTTTAAATAGTTTAATAATTTATATTTATGATGTTTTCATCTAATATTTAACTTTTAAAATACAGAGCAAGTGTGTATGGGAAGACCGCTAAAGCGCGAAAGTGGCTACAAATTTTTATCATAAAGCTCGCAAGAGATTGGCGGATGCTTTCTCGGATGCTAGAAAGAAGAACAAGAGGCCTGGCTGGTTACTTGAGAATTTGTGGAATGATTTGCAAAGGCAATAGCTTACCGCAGAGTTCTTAGAGAGGAGCGAAAAAGGAAAGAAAGCTCGTGCATCCGAGAAGGGAGGCTCCTTGAACACTGGAGGTGCGATCAGCCTAGGGACAATAAAAAGAAGATTGGTACGTAATTGCTTAAATTATTTTACTTTTCTAAGTATATCTATTCTGTTTATTAACTAAATTAATTTATTTTTAGGAAAAGAAGTATGGGCGTCCAATGAGTCATGATGAGCTATTCAAGGAGACACATATTGTGAAGAAGAAGAAAGAGGGGGATCAAGATAGGTGGGTCGAGGACTGGGCCTCGACTGCATATGTAAGCTTTCAATTTTCTCTAAGTATTATAATTTACTTTTATAAAAATTTTAAAATACTGATTTAATTTAAAATAATATAGGGTCGCTACCAAAGTAACGTGGAGGAATTCATCCGTAGTCATCTAGCTGGTGAATCGGGTGAGCCAACCTAACCTTCGGACGAGGATGCTGAAAGAATATGGTTGGAGTCTGTTGGCGGTCCAAAATGGGGGAAGGTATACGAGCTTCCTACTAAAAACTTCCATCGCTATAAGTGTGGAATGCGAGGAATAGGGACTTTCTCGCAAGGCGAGCAACTTAATAGGGAGAGCCTCTCCGCTATGCGGGAGACAGTGACAAAGCTCACATCAAAGCTAGAAGCGGCCAAGGAAAGAGAAAGGCTTAGAGATGCTCAATTCCTTGGTATGCAAGCTCAGATCAGAACTCTCCTATCTAGTGGAGCTTTTCCGTTGCCCCGATCTCGTGAATCATCTCCAGAGGGTCGACCTCCACGTGATCGTTCCTCCCGTCCTGCTCGTGATCGTTTCTCCCATCCTTCCCATGATCGTGCTTCCCGTCCTTCACAAGACCGTTCTCTATATCGTCTTGTAAATGAAAGTTCATCAGACGGTGATGATGATATTGTAGAAAATACCCCTTGACTTTTATATACTTTGAACTAGACAAATAGAACCAGTTTTGAACTAGTTGTAATTAGTTTTAACTTGGTTTTGGATTTTTATGTTCAATTGAACTTTAATTTGTTAGTTTTAAAGTATTTATTGAATGTTGTTGTTGTTGTTGTTGTTGTTGTTGTTGTTGTTGTTGTTGTTGTTGTTGTTGTTGTTGTTGTTGTTGTTGTTGTTGTTGTGTTGTTGTTGTTGTTGTTGTTGTGTTGTTGTTGTGTTGTTGTTATTGTATTGGTATGCTGACACGTGGTGTAGCTGCCAAAACAGGCATTTTATGCCAAAATTAAACCCAGAAGTTGGTCGGTTTTTAATAAAAAAAATAAATTATTCCAAAATACCGACCAAAGTTGGTCGGTTAATGAACATTGAATTCCCAGAATTCAACATTACCGACCAACTTTGGTCGGTATTTTGCTTGCACTGTTGAGATTACCGACCATAGTTGGTCGGTAATGTTTAATTTTAATTATTTTTAAAAAATATATATGTTCAATTACCGACCAAAGTTGGTCGTTTTTTTTTTAATTTTAATAATTAATAAAAAAAATATAATTTAGTTAAACCGACCAACCTTGGTCGGTAAAATTAAATTAATAAAATATGTTTCCGATCAAAGTTGGTCGATAAGTAATTAAACTTGTCAGATGGTCGTTTTAATCTACCGACCAAGTAAGAAGGTCCGTGAATTGATTGTCACATCGTTCATTTCTAGAAGATTATGAATAATGTTCTAGAAGGTTACAGAACCATACATTCTTCCTCAGAAAAATCTTGAAATTTCCAGACTCTTTTATTTCCTCTTATATATATATATATAACTCACTTCTCTTGCGTTCCAAATCAGCAAACATCTGTTGACAATCGAAGCATATCTCAGACTCTCAAAAGCCCTCTCAGTCAAGAATGTCTCTTATCCCAAGCATTTTCGGCAGTCGATGAAGCAACGTCTTTGATCCATTCTCTCTGGACATGTGGGATCCCTTTGAAGGTTTCCCCCTTTCCAGCAATTTGGCCAATGTACCCAGCTCGACTCGCGAAACCTCTGCCTTTGCCAACGCTAGGATTGATTGGAAAGAAACTCCAGAAGCGCACATTTTCAAAGCTGATCTTCCGGGGCTGAAGAAGGAAGAGGTGAAGGTGGAGGTCGAGGAAGGAAAAGTGCTGCAGATTAGCGGAGAGAGAAGCAAAGAGCAAGAAGAGAAGAATGACCAGTGGCACCGTGTTGAAAGGAGCAGTGGCAAATTCCTTAGGCGATTTAGGTTGCCGGAGAATGCCAAGATAGATCAGGTGAAGGCTATTATGGAAAATGGTGTGCTCACCGTTACAGTTCCCAAAGAGGAAGTGAAGAAGCCTGAGGTCAAAGCCATTGAGATATCTGGTTAATTCTTTCTTTCCTTACACATTGCAAGTGTCTCCTCTGTTGTAGATTCATAATGAATAATTTGTGTCTCTCTGAGCTATGCTTCTTATAATGTAATCTGGTTGGTGATCGGGTGTCAAGTTTGTTTGTGAAAGATGGTTGTAATGTAATTTGCTATAATAACACTACTTATTCACTGTTACAGCCTCTAGGCAATCTGCACAACTTACCCCAGAAAGGTTTGCACCTTCTTCTTCTTAGTAGCTGATTTGCATACTAAAAATTCTTGAATAATAAGGTAACCAGATCCTTACGCCATTCAGGTAGCTTCAGTATTATTACCAATTTCCAATGAATTGATATGATTATAGCCTCCGAAGACAAACGGTTAAGATTCAAAACAATTAGCAAACATTCTATACTCCAGATTATAGCCACCACTACTAGAAATAAGGTGATTTCCGTCTAAGGCTTTTCGATCGAAATCGATCGGGAAAATAATCGACCGAAATCAGTCAGAAATAAGAGTATTTGGTCGCAAAAGTCAACAAAAATTTTCTGACAACAAAAAAATAAAACTTCCGACCGATTTCGGCCGGAAATTGGTCAAATATTTGGTCATGCGTGTATATAATGTAAAAAATAATTATTTATTAAAAAAATTTCAAATTTTCAACCGAAATCTGTCTGGAAAGTTTGAAATAATTAATTCCCACCCAAGATAAAAATTATATATATTTAATTAACCAGCCGAAATAAGTTATAATTAAATATTTCCGACCGATTCGGTTGGAAAAACGATTTTAAAATAATTAAAATATAAATTTATTAATATTTTTGTGTGTGTATATATATATATATATATATATATATATATATACATACATACATACATCTTAATATAGCTAATGTTATGTCGAATATAGTTTATGTAAATAATAAAGAACTTTTAAATAAATAATATTTAATACTTATTTGATATATATATATATCCCAATTATAACTAAATCCTATCCTACCTTTTAATTTTAGAGAACACCCACAAAAGAGAGAGCTAAGAGAAAACAGAGAAAAAAAACCTAGAGCCTCTAGCATCAAAAAGTTGCGCATCAGCTTCATCCTCTAAGAAAAAGCAGCGGCTCTTTCTTCTTCAACAAGATAAAACATCAAGTGTTTACCATGAAAATACAGCCATGAAACTTCATCCATAATACCATCCTTCTTTCCAAACCAAAGGGCACCATTTTCAGCTCTAAAAATTCGAGCTCAAACCAGTCCCAAACCCATCTAAAACTCCATTAAAACAACCCTTGAACCGCCAGAAAAGAGCTGCGCAAATCAGCTCCGAGACACCCCCAAATTCCTGCAGTTTTTCCTCTTAAAACCAGCCCCAAATTCTCTGTTAAACCTATCCGAACAGCAATGAAAACGCAACTGTAAACTCATCCCCAAATGCCACAAATTTCAGCTCCAAATTACCCCAAAAATCAGCTCTAAACCATCCCCAAATCATCCCCTAATAGCCCTCCCCCCCTAAAACTCGAGCTCAAACCAGCCCCAAACCCATGTAAAACAGCCCTTGAACCGCCAGAAAAGAGCTGCGAAAATCAGCTCCAAGACACTCCCAAATTCCAGCAGTTTTTTCCCTTAAAATCAGCCCCAAATTCTCTATTAAACCCATCCGAACAGCAGTGAAAACGCAACTGTAAACTCACCCCCAAATACCCCAAATTCATGCTCCAAATTACCCCGAAAATCAGCTCTAAACCATCCCCTAATAGCCCTCCCCCCACCCCCCTCCCCCCCAAAAAAAAACAAAACCAGTCACAATTTATCGTTTGGGCTTCGTCAAAACTTATTGTTGTCACACATTTTTGAGGTTCTAATATATCAAAGAAAGAAATCTTGCTACACTAAGGCCCACTTCTTTCTCTTGTCTTTTCTTGTTACAAGTAAATTGTGCTAATGCTTTGAAATGTGTATCCTGATTAGTTTTTTTTTTTCTTTTTCTTACACGATATGCTTTGTTCTGTATATAAGTTGGTATGTGCTGATATGATTTGATACTCCAATTATTATTTTTAGTTTTAATGATTGGAGTTGATTGTGATTTACTGTTAGTATGAATAAGTCATTCACTTCAAAAATTATTACTTTGATGGTTCATGAAGTTATTTACAATTTCTTATGCAGTTTGGGTAGTAAGTTAGGTAATTGAATAAGTAAACACCAGGTCGCTTTAATTTGATTGGGTTTAGGCGAAAACCAAGGCCCAAGACGCTAAAGAATTCAAGTTGGAATATTGTTAATTTATCAAGTTATAACCTTTAATAGCCCCCTAAAGTATAAATGACCCTCTCAATACTAGTATTGGCCGAATCATGCTATTTATTCCACAATAATTTCTCATCCATAAATCAGGACCCACAATAATCCAAAATTAGAATAAGCAACTTATAAACATTCGTACCTTGATTTAGGCGTGATTAATAAAATATTGTGGCTATGATTTATGATTAATGCTAGGGTTTAAGTTTTTTTAATTTAACTAATTTTAATTATGATTAATACTAGGGTTAGCTAATTTTATTTCATTTAATTATATTTTCCTTTAATGGTCTAATTGAATTAAAAAAAACTTATTTAGGGATAGATATGAACTTTCAAATTAATAAGCACTCAAATTATTTAAATTAATTATATTGTAACTAAAGTTTATGATGTAACTTAATTCTATAAATTAATCTGAAGTATGATTAATATAATTTATTCGTTCTTTATGTAGATGGAATCTCGTAGTTGGATGTATAATTGGAATTATTCTAATCGTCAGTTTTTGAGGGAGGAATTTATAGAAGGGGTTAAGGAATTTATTACGCATGCAATGTCACTTGAACCGTTTCGGATTGGAGGGTTGATTAGGTGTCCTTGTGTGAAGTGCAAGTGTTTGCATTTTTTTGGATCGGAGGATGTTAAGGCTCATCTTTATAAAAAAGGGTTTATGGATAATTATTTTGTGTGGAGTAGTCATGGAGAGGTTGATGGTAGTGATGGTATATTTCATAACGTAGTTGTTGGTAAAAGTATTAGGTCGGTGGGGAATAACATTCAACATCCTAGATACCATGAAATGGTTGCGGATGCTTTTGGGATGCACTTCGATTTTGAAACCCATGAAAGTGTTGAACAACCTCCTAACAAAGAGGCAAAATATTTTTATGAACAGTTAGAGGCCGCTAGTCGTCCACTAAGGGAAGGGAGTATGCACTCTCAGTTGTCTGTTGCGGTTAGATTATTAAGTATCAAATCAGATACCAATATTTCTCAAGCGGCAATGGATTCTTTCATTGGCCTTATGAGTGAACTAGTTGACCCAACTTTCAACATACCTGAAGATTTCTATAAGGCTAAAAAATTGGTTTCTAAGTTAGGACTCTCATCTATAAGAATCGATTGTTGTGAAGATGATTGCATGTTATATTATAAGGGTGATGTAGATTTAGAAAGTTGTAAATTTTGTGAAAAACCTCATTTTAAGCGGCTTTCCAGCGGAAAGAAGGCTGTTGTGAAGTCAATGCATTACTTACCTCTTATTCCTAGATTAAAGATGTTGTACGCATCGATGAGTTCCGCTCCTCATATGAGATGACACTATGAAAATAGAAGGCCGCCCGGTGTTATGTGTCATCCTTCAGATAGGGAAGCTTGGAAGCATTTTGATAAGACGTATCCGGATTATGCTAGTGAACCGAGAAATGTTCGGTTGGGTTTGTGTGTTGATGGTTTCACGCCATTTTCTGTTTCAGCAATACCATATTCATGCTGGCCAGTCTTTATTACGCCGTATAATCCTCCGCCTAAAATGTATATGACTAGTCCATCTATTTTTTTAAATTGTGTTATTCCCGGTCCCCGCAATCCAAAGAGTTTTATTGATGTATATTTGCAACCTCTAATTGATAAGCTTAAACAGTTCTGATATGATGGAGTTGAGACATATGATATATCAACTAAGCAAAATTTCAACTTGCGTGCTAACTTAAAGTGGACCATTAATGATTTTTCTGCGTATGGAATGTTGTCTGGGAGGATGACTACCGGAAAGTTAGCATGTCCTTACTGCATGGAAAATGGTAAAGCGTTCACTTTAAGACATAGCCGAAAGCAGTCATGGTTTGATTGTCATCGTCAGTTCTTGCCAGTTGATCATCAGTTCAGAAGGATCGTCATCGTCAGTTCTTGCCAGTTGATCATCAGTTCAGAAGGATGAAAAACGCATTCAAAAAGAATACAGTTGAACATGATTTGTCACCTCCAATTTATTCCGGTAAGGAAATTTGGGAGAGGGTTCAGAACTTCACTAAAGTTACCGAGGCCCCACCTTCTAGATTTCCTGGATATGGTGTTACTCATAATTGGACAAAACAAAGCATATTTTGGGAGTTGCCATATTGGAAGGATAATCTTCTTCGGCACAATCTTGATGTCATGCATATTGAGAAGAACTGTTTTGACAATTTGTTCAACACAGTGATGGATGATAAGAATAAGACAAAAGATAACCCTAAGGCTAGACTGGACTTACAAGAATATTGCAGGCGACCTGAATTACATTTGCAGTCTGGGAACAATGGTAAGGTGTTCAAGCCCAAGGCCAGCTACACATTCACTTTGGAACAAAGACGACCGATTTGTGAGTGGGTTACAAACCTAAAGATGCCTGAGAGCTATGCATCGAACCTGGGAAAACGTGTCGATATGGTTGAGGAAAAGCTGACTCATATGAAAAGTCATGACTGTCATATATTCATGAAAACCTTAATCCCTATTGCATTTTGTGGATTGCCTGAAAATATATGAAAACCCATCACAGAGATAAGTTTGTTCTTCAAAGACTTATGTTCTACCACATTAAGGGGAAAAAACCTATTTCAAATGAATCGGAACATTCCTATAATCAGTAATAAGCTGGAAAGGATTTTTCCATGTGGTTTCTTTGATGTGATGGAACACCTTCCAATTCACTTTGTACACGAGGCGCGACTTGGAGGCTCGGTTCAATACAGGTGGATGTATCCATTCGAAAGGTAATGATCAAACCTTGATTTATTCTTGTAATTTTCTTTAACGTTATCGTCTAATATGACAATGTGTAGGACTATCGGCAAGTGTAAACGATTTGTTAAATAGAGGAATAGGATTGAAGGATCCATATGCGAAGCCTATCTTGCAAAGAAAACTGCCCATTTTTGTTCTTACTACTTTGACAGTCATGTGCCATGTGCTTGAAATAGGCTCAATCGGCACAATGTGGTGATTGAGATTGATCCATTATATCCACCAATGTCCGTATTCAATCAACCAGGCCGAGGTTCTAAAGATCGAACAAAAAGGGGCCTAAGTAGTATGGAGTACAAATCAACTTCAAATCATGTGTTGCTAAATTGTCCGGAAGTTCAACCCTTTCTTAAGTAAGTATTGACGTAAGATTAATTTATATGGGATACTATTTAATTTGGTTGATAAAACTAACAAATAATTCTCAATGCGTCGCTCAGTGACTTCGTGAGTCAATTTGGTCATGGTGCTGTATATTCTACATTTGAGGCATGGTTTAAAGAGTGTGTAAGTGCATCTTACATACTTTCTCACATTTGAATATACATACTTGTAAATATACTTGCTCACTTGTGATTTATTTACCCCTACATGTAGGTTAATAATTCAAACAACGGTGTTAATCAATTTTTAAAAGACATATCTTGGGGACCTGCACCTACGGTTAGGACTATGTCTAAGTATTATGTGAATGGTTACAAATTTCACATCGAGGAATGCTCCAAGTATAAAAAAAAAAAAGCAATAACAGTGAGGTGTGTGTCAAAGGTGGTGAAGGCAACCAGGATAGGAAAAATGATTATTATGGTGTGATCAAAGAGATTCTAGAATTGTCATATTCAGGTTGGCCAAATAAGAAGATTATACTTTTCCGATGCAAGTGGTTTGACCCAAGACCTAGAAGAGGTACAAATGTACACTCGTAGTACAACATAATTGAAGTTAATAAAAGGAGGGAGTATGATTGCTATGATCCTTTTATAATTACAGAAAGAGTTAGGCAAGTGTACTATGCTCCATATCCATTGCGGAGGGATAAGGCTGATTGGTTGGTTGTAATCAAAACAAAGCCTGTTGGTAGGGTGAAAGTTGAGAATGTGCTAGATGTTGCTTACCAAAACGATACCTCAAGTGTTAACCAAATGGTGGATGATCAGTTAGAAAATTACTTGGAGCACCCTCAACGCATATTAGAAGACGTTGATATGGAGGAAATAACAATCATAGAAAATGAGGATGAAGAATCACCTAATGAAAATAAAATAAGTGAAGAGGAAGGATTTTCAGACAAGGAAGGATACGTCAATAAAGACGACTAGCATGTTAGTTTTTTCAAGCGCTCTCAACTTATATAGATTTATATTCTCAATTCTAACATTTTCTTTAATTTATGCATATGGCCAGTAGGGGTCGAGGTAGGTCTAGAAAGGATAAAATGCCTATTGATCATGATAATGGTGCTACACCCACGCTTCTTTCCACTCCACACTTGCATCCCTCTGCTGCTGATGGCCGGAAGCAATCTTCTAGGAACAGATCTATTCCACCGCATCCATCTACTCATCATACTACCCACCATTCGCCTGCCTAGCAGTATTATCACCATTCTCCGCCACAGGGCTATACCTCGCTTCATCCTCATGATCCTACCAGTACTAACATGGGTGCATCGAGTCACCAGTCACAGAGCCATATGGTACGCCCGTCATCTGCTCCATTTTCTTCATCTCCAGCTGGATCGCATCCATCTAGATTTCAGCCGGCCGGATCGCAACAGTGGTCTGGACCGTAGCAGGGGTCTAGATCGATATAGGGGTGTGATCACAGCCATCTTCATCAAGAACCCCGTCTCCCACTCCACGGAGTTCGTCTCCTAGCATTTCTAGACTTCGTCTTCGGGATAGTAGCACTGAGCCAGATGCCCCCCCTTCTGCGCACACTTCAGATTTATCGGAGGATGATGATCTAGATGATGTGCGTTATGATCGTTATCATAGGATCATCATCAGGCATGAGGGCAATGGGTAAGATTTATTTATTACTTCTTTATTTTTGCAGAATTATAATAGCTACTCTTGTTTATTTAATGTAATTTCTATGTTGCAGGTTCATTCCTAATCATCAGGTTACAAAGATAATCACTGATATTCTTGGCGGGTTGTATAATGCACCCTATCCAACTTGGAGTGACTTTCCAGAGGATCTTGTGCAGCAGATGTTCAACCAATTTAAGGTTTTAATACAATTCTTATCTATTTAAGTATTATATTAATAATATTTTTATCTAACGTTACATACTTTATTTGCAGACTAAGTGTGCCTAGGAGGACCGGTATAACCGTGAAATTTGTAAAAATTGGGAGTACAAATGCCGTAAGAAACTCTCTGATTCCTTCAGCTCCGCTCGAAAGGTTAAAAAGAAGCCTTCATGCGTTCTACCGGATGTATGGGTGGATCTGCAAAGGTATTGGGCCACCGAGAAATTCGAGAAGCAGAGTGAACTGGGAAAGAAGGCCCGAGCATCTGAGAAGGGTGGCTCCTTGCACTGTCTGGGTTCAAGGAGCATGGGGGATACGAGGAGACAACTGATAATTTCTTAAAATATTTTGGTCTATTTTTATCGAACTATATTTATATATGTTAATTTTGTTAACACGTTTTATTATATTTGTAGGAAAAAAAATATGGGAGGAAGATGAGTCATGATGAGTTCTTCATGGAGACTCATATCCGAAAGAAGACGGCACCGACAGATCCAACTAGATGGGTCGAGGACCGGGCGGAGACTACACATGTAAGTTTCATAACAACTATAAATGTTAATAATATTATATAGTTAGTAATTTTCTATCTTCTAAATAAAGGGTCGCTACAATATTAATTTGGAGGAGTATACTCAGAGCTTGCCACCGAATGAGCAAGGCAAGCGACCGCCCATTTTAGATGAAGAAGCGCAGAGGATATGGTTGGATGTTGTCGATGGTCCTAAAAATGGAATAGCATACGGCCTTCCAAATAAATCATTTTGGCGCTACAGGGCTGGATTGCAAGGTATAGGGACTTCCGCCCAAGGCGAGGCGATTGATAGATCGACTATATCGTCTATAGAACAGAAGATCGCAAAGCTGACAACAGAGCTTGAAGAGACAAAGGCTAGAGAAAAAAAGAGAGATGAACAATTTTGTACCCTTAAAGTTCAGCTATAAAGGAGGGACGAATAATTTAATCTCTTTCAAGGTCAGCTGGCCAATCTTCTTGCTAGTGGTGCTTTCCCCATTCTCCGGTCTCGTGATCCTTCCCTATGTGCCGACGATGAAGGTTCTAGGAGTAAAGATAGAGATGATGCTAGATAAAAAAACTCATTGAATGGTGTGTATTGCTAAACAAAGTATTGAACTTGTCAATATTTAATTGAGACTAATTTTGAATGATGATTATATTGTTATTTTAGTAGTTGTTATTGTGGTTGTTATTAGTTGTTGTGGTTGTTATTAGTTGTTGTTAGATAACGGTTGTTAGTGTTAGTTAATAGTTTTTGTTAGTTAATTGTTGTTGTTAGTATATTCATTGTTGTTGATTAATTATGGTTGAATGGCAGTAATATAATATTGCCATTATAGGATGGATATTGGTTGTAATTGGCAGGTGGTGTAGCTCACAAATAGGCATTTTTTGCCCAGTTTTTACCCAGATTTCCGACCGAATTCGGTCGGAAATTAATTTTTTTGCCTAGAAATTCATAATTTCCGACCGAATTCGTTCGGAAATTTCAAATACATTCTCCAATTTATGGAAATTTCCGATCGAACTAGGTCGAAAATTATGAATTTATATTTATTTTTTAAAATAAATTAATAATTTATTACAATTTACAACTAATTATTTAATTAAATAAAATTATTATTTTTTAAAATTTCCGACTGAATTCGGTCGGAAAATAAAAAAAATTAAAAAAAAATATTAATAGTTTCCTACCGATTTCGGTCGGAAATTTGAAAATGAAAAAAAATAATTAATAGTTTCCGACCGATTTCAGCCGGAAATTTGAAAATTAAAAAAATATATATTTAAAGTTTGATAGTCAGTCAACGCTTTGAGGTTTTCGACCGAATTACACTGTTTTTTAGTAGTGCACAATCAGAAAAACTGTTGTGATGAACATTTAAGTGCTATCATGTTGTGAATTGTGATTTATATATTAGTCTCTCAAACGTGGATGACTGACAATTCACTCCCAATTCTGACGTCCGCTTAGCAATGAATTACTAATTGTAACGACCTGACTTGTCGTTTTAAGAATTTATGCCATGTTCGGTGACATAAGGTCTTGAGCAGCCTCACAATATGTATTATGACCCGCGTATGTGGTCGAGTTTGATTTACGGATGATTCGAAGATATTTGGGACACTTAGTCCCTGAGATGGAAGCTTAAATCTTAGGATTTTTACCGTAGCCAGAACTGTGTGAAGACGATTACGGAATAGAGCTATGTCGATTTTGTTAGCTCCATTGGGTGATTTTGGACTTAGGAGCCTGTCCGGACTGTGAATCTGAGGTATGTAGCCAATTTAGGCTTAAAATGACGAAAGTTGAATATTTGGAAAGTTTGACCGGGGTTGACTTTTTTGATATCGAGGTCGGAATGCAATTCTGAGAGTTGGAACAGCTCCGTTATGTTATTTGGGACTTGCCTGCAAAATTTGACGTCATTCCGGGTTGGTTTGATAGGTTTTTAGAAGTTGGAAGTTTTTTGAAGTTCATAAGTTCGATTTGTGGTGCGATTTGTATTTTCGACGTTATTTGATATAATTTGAAACCTCGAGCGAGTCTGTGATATGTTATGGGACTGGTTGGTATGAGTGGCGGGGTCCCGAGGGGCTCGGGTGTGTTTCGGGGTGGTTTCAGACCAAATTGGAGTTGTTTGGACTGTTGTTGTTGAAGTCTGGTTTCCTTCTCCGCGAACGCGGAGGGAGTCCCGCGTTCGCGAAGAGGAATTTGAGGGGCTGATGATTTGTCCTTCACGAACGCTAAGCTGTGAACGCGAACGCGAAGAAGGAGCAGGGCAAGCCTTTGCGAACGCGGCCCAGGCAACGCGAACGCGAAGAAGAAAGGAAGATAAGGGCCTGGGGTCGTTTGGCCTTCGCGAACGCGAAGCGTGGAACGCGAACACGAAGGAGTTGGTCAGCTGGTCATCGCAAACACGACGAGGACTTCGCGAACGCAAAGCAATGGTCGCGAACACGAAGAAGGCTTATCTGGGCCGAATTAAAAGTCCCAAAAATGGGGGTTTGAGTTCATAACTCAAAATCTAATTTGGTGCTCGGTAGAAGGTGATTTTTGGAGAGATTCTTGCATGGGTATTCTGGGTAAGTGATTATTATCCAGTTTTGATTAATTTTCATGATTATGTCTTTGAATCCATCATTTAATTCGGATTTAGTGGAGGAAAAATTAAGATTTTTGTAAAATCTTCCAAAAACGAAAATTTAAGATTTGAAAGTCGAGTTGTTATTGGAATTCGATAAAATTGGTATGGTTGAACTCGTATTGGAATGGGTGTTCGAATTTCATAAAAATTAAGTCGGGTTCCGAGAGGCGAGTCCCGCGTTGACTTTTGTTGACTTTTTGGAATAAATTTTTAAGTCGACGTGTTATTATCCGGAATTATTTCCGATGACTTGTAATAAAATTATATTATTAATTTGGATAGATTTGAACTGTCCGGATATCAATTCAAGCAAGAAGACTATTTTAAAATATCGGCGTAACTTCAATAAGGTAAGTGTCTTACTTAACCTCGAATGAGGGAATTTTCCCTTAGGAATTGAGTCTTATGTGCAATTTGTGTAATTGAAAACCATGTACGCGAGGTGACGAGTACGTACTTGGTTTATATGTGCAAATTTTATTGAGTTAAAGTCTTGAGCATATTGTGTAGTAAATTGGATAATTGTTGGCATATATTTAATCATCTACTTGTCGTGCCTAAATCCTTGTTGTTGACTCTGTTGTTATATGACAATGTGATGTGATTGTTATTTGATTATTTATGAAATTTCGTGAATTTGCTGGTTTGATAATTATTGGAATTTAATTTTATTTTGGATTTTTCCCTCTGCAAATAATTAATTAAATGAGCTTAAGAAGAGGTGTTTATATAATTATTGAAAATTTTGATTTTTATGAAGACTTTGCTTTATGTTGAGTAGTTTATATCTCTATTGATTGTTTTTGGGTGTTGTACACATTATGTGGAGCATTTGGCAATTTGTTGTGAAATTAATTGACTTGGCTTTGGAATTTGGTTGTGGCCATTGGGCAAATTGTGATATGAATTGGTTTTTGTTATGTTGCTGTGATAATTTCTCGTGTAAATTATTGTGTTGTGTAAGTTGTTATTTTGGGGAGATAAGGGTGGCATTTCACCGTTGATATTATGTGGTTAGAAGGGTGGCATTTCACTGTTGTTGTGTTTGTTGGAATATTGTCTGGGCGAAGCGATAAGGGTGGCTATAGGAGCGATAAGGGTGGCAATAGGAGTGATAAGGGTGGCTATTGATATTGTCTGGGCGGAGCGATAATGGTAGCTATAGGAGTGATAAGGGTGGCAGTAAGAGCGATAAGGGTGGCTATTGTCAGGGACGATATGTGATGATGTGGGGTTGTGGTGTTGATAATTTTTATGTGATGTTGTGACTTTCTTGTATTTATTTTATACCTTGTGCAATTTGTCTTGTTGTTGGTAAATTGATAACAATCTGATTTATGTTGAAATTGAGAGCATGTGGCTATGGCCAAGCGAATTATAAAATGAAATGTGGGCACAAGATGCCTTGAGTAAATAATGAGGATATTTGGCACGTGAATTGTCCGTGCAATTGAGATATGAAATGTTGGCACGTGGTGCTGTGATGAAATAATAATGATATTTGGCACGTGAGTTGTCCGTGCAGTTGTGATATGAAACGAGGGTACGAGGTGCCGGTGAAATATAATGGTTTAATTATGGGCACGAGGTGCCGTGGAAACATGAAAAATGGGTTGAGACCCGTATTTACGAAAAATAAGAAAATGGGCTGAGACCCGTATTTTTATGATTTTAAAATGAGGTGTCACATGGTGACTTTTAATTGAAAGTATTATATTCAAAATATTTATTTGAAAGGATTTTTATTCAAAAAGAATTATATAAAAGAATTGTATTTGAAAGATATTTATTTAAGGAAATTATATTTGAAGATATTTATTGAAAGAATTTTATATTCGAAAGATGTTTATTTGAGGAAATTATATTTGAAAAAGAGTTTTATTCGTAAGAATTATGTGTGAAAGATAGTTAATTGAAGAACTTGATTTAAGTGGGTGTAAATGTATTTATCAATTGTTGAACGATATTAATGATAATTTTATTGTTTTACTGTGCACGTCACTGGTTGTTTTATGCTGCCTTTATTGTTATTTGTTTCCTATTATTTTGTATATTATATTGCACATGTTATTAGACTAGTGAGTGTCTTGACTGTACCTCGTCTCTACTCCATTGAGGTTAGTCTTGATACTTATTGGGTACCGACTGTGGCGTACTCATACTACACTTCTGTACATTTTTGTGCAGAGCCGGGTATTGAAGATAACGGACTTGAGCGGAGCTAAAGCGGGATCATAAGGATTCAAGGTAGAGCTGCTTGGTCATCGCAGTCCCTTGGAGTCTTTTTCATTTCACTGTACTGTTAACTTGTAATCAAACAGTATTGTATATTCGGTCCTCGTGATCACTCTTTGTATCTAGTTAGAGTTCGTGACTCAGTACTACCAATCTTGGGAGGTTGTATATTGTAATTATTTTCGCTGTTAGTTTTTTTTTTTAAAAAATGGCTTCAAAATATAATAGAAATCGGCTTACCTAGTCTTAGAGACTAGGTGCCGTCACGACGCCTGTGGTGGGATTTTGGGTCGTGACACTAACGCTATCATTTTTTGTCTTTTTTTAACCGTTGTGTTCGGATCAGCTTAGGTGCATCTCGACTAATTCTACGGAATATATATTACCTCTCACAAGCCACCAACAATAGGTACCTTCCCAAATTCGACTTCTTTCCCCGGAACAGCAGCAGAAAGAGTGAACTTGCCCAGTGAGGTCCGAGACTCATGCTATCAATAAGAAGGAGAGACGGTTTCCACTCCCTAAGAGGAGAATTCTATTGACCTCGCACATAACATGGGGAATTTGGTTAACACCCATATTTAAGAATAAAAGAACAAAGACTTAACTGGACGGTGACAGAAAAGGGAATATGAAATAAAACGAGAACTAATTCAAGAAAACATAAAGAAACAAATACAGTTAGCTTACAAAATAAAGGAAGGGGCACAACATAAACCTCAATAAGAGAAGGAGGCAGACAAAAAATGCATGGATTCGAACCGTATTTGCTTTATTCCTTTTCTCTTCCTCCCTCCCTCCCTTTTGTATTCTCTGTTTTGTTGTTCTGTTCTTTTGGATTTGTTGTCGACCTACCCTTAACACTTGTTTATATAAGGGCAGGTCTACATCGTCTGATTTTTCGTTGCTTCTGTGGTTCTGTAGTTAAAATAACTGTCACTTTCGTGTACCCATTGGATGACAGTCTTTTCGGGGGTTCCTTAGAATTCGGTTCACTCTGCGTGAATTGACTGAACGCAGAAAATATTTCACTGGCAGGCGATCGTGTTTTTCACAGAATTTTTTGTTACTCATATCAGCATTCTCACTTCTCTCTATAGCTTCAATAGTTCACTGAAAGCCTTAGGTGTAATAAACCGCAAGCCCTTCAGAAAGAAAGACATAATATAATAATGAATTAACTAATATTAATTAATAAATAATAATTATTCGTGATTTTCAGTTGGTTGAGAACTTGAACAGTAAATGGGAAGAAATCATCTAGAGTTTTGCGAATTTGAACTTCAGATCTTATGATTTTCACTCCGTAACAATGTATAATTCTTTTAAGTAGACCTACAGTATCCACCAAGGACGATGAAAGGATGTTCTCTTTTGGATAGCAATCTTGAATTTTCTAGGTAAATAATTACATCAGTAGCTTTTCAAATTTGACACAATTTATAAGTTAGATACTTCAATTTAGCTAGTGATTATTTGAATATCTTTATTTGGCAGGGGATGTCTTGTCATAGTCGGCTCAATAAAAATCATAATTATTAAAAAAATCCTTAAACTTATATAGTAAAAATTATACAATAATATGACACAAAATAAACCTTTCGACTTTGGTCTAAGAGCAAGTACATAATGTGCGGATTAGGCACACAGACTTTGTCATACACAAAATTATGATATTTAAGTGAAAAATAGTAGAGGAACGAGCCTATTATGTCATAAGTTTCGAAACTTGCTTATTTACACTCGAAAATTTCTCGATTAACAAAAAGAAGACATAAAAAAATTTATTTTCTTATGTATGAATCAACATGACAAAATGGAATAGCTAATCTAGAAAATCTATTACAAATTAGAAAGTGAAATTGTTGAAAACATTAAAATGAAATGAGTACATATATAGAAGAGGAAAAATTAGAATTAAAAAGGAAGGTAAGTATTAGTTTAATGAGAAAGAAAAATTATGTTATTTACTCACTCTTTAGATATTAAGAATTTAAGATCTTTATTAATAATAATTAAATTACATATTATATATAATAATAATATGTTACTTCAGAATTTTGTAATCAGAATTTTTGTGGTGTAGCATTAAATTTTGGCGAGGCATAATCAAATGCTATACGGGAGCTTGATACTGTCGTAGTCCATGTTGTAAACGATGAACGTTCGTCCTTGGTCTATGCGAATCATGGGCCTAGCTGACGCGTGAAATATTCCGTTTGGGGAGTATTGTCGCAGGATCAAAACTCAAAGAAATTGACAAAAGCATATACAAGCAATGGAGCATGTGGTTTAATTCGATACAACGCGCATAATTTTATCGGCCCTTGGCATATTTATGAACAAGAAAACCTATGCTTTATGGGATGGAAGCAAGCTCACTCTCATTTTAGGAATTAGAGGAAAGCTATTTGTCGTGATGAAGTTAGAAGTTTTTGGTTTGCTTTCTTTCTTCTATTCTCTTGCAGTTGACAATACAAAATTTTGATTGTTCAGAGCATAAAAATAATTCTATTAAAAATAGGTTGTATTGATGACCAAAAACAAATCTTCCGAAGATGCAAGCTTATTGAATTATAATTAGATCCTGGGACTATTTAAACTAATCATGAACGGATCTATCTCTTTTCTCCTTTTACTGTCCTTTTAAATTTTGTACCTATTGGTATTTTATCCGTTTGAGGAAGGAGTTATGTGACAAAAATCGATGAATATCTGGATAGTTCTTTAAATTAGTACTAAAATTGGAGAGGAACAATATTATAATAAATATGATCTTTAGCTATACGATCACCAAATTCGTACTGGGGACGTGAATTAGAAAAATCAAAGAAGGCTATCCAAGCATAGACATTCTTCTTTCTTTCTGGTTATTATTTTACAAATTTGTTAAACATTCTCAAATTCAAAATAAACAAAAAGTATATTTTAACCAAATTATAGTATGTTATGGTCCATTGTAAGGTATGAGACTTGATTCTCACATCGGTATTGTAATTTACTGATGTAGGATTTATATACCCTTGGGCACTCTCACCTCATTGTCTATGCTCTACATCTGTGGTCCTCAATAGCATCGGTATTGTAATAAGTCCTGCAATGGACCATCCTCGACGGTTGTGTGCTAGACACTTCTAGCCTTAGGCAAATATTGCTATATCAACGTCACCATCCATGGCATGATGGTCACATAGGGAGGTGGGTGGCTTTGATATCATTGATACAACCCAAAGCAAATTGTAATACCCCAGAAAATTTTGAAGTACTTAAGCGCTATTAAAAAAAATTGATGTGCGCTAATTATATTATTTTGTATACAAACGAGGATTATTAAAATGATGGATATCAATTGGATATGGTAATAAGTATACGAGGTATATTATAAGTGACGTGGGGTCTAAAAAGAGGTCTAAGTCTAAGTCAAGTTGAAAAATTACATGATAGACTAAAGTTCCAAACGAGTGCGCACAAGACCAAACTTTGGACGAGTATATCTACATATATATATATATATATATATATATATATATATATATATATATATATATATATATATATATATATATATAGGATTTATATGATGAACAACCTATCAAATATAAGATCTTCGAGTCTAGTTTCTAACACTTCAAACCGTTCGTCATTTGGACACTCATACAAGAAGTTATGACCAAATTACCAAAAGCTAGCAAAATGTGACACTACAAAATTTTGAAGGGGCTGTGCAAATTGTTTCTAGGCACATTTTTCAATTCCACACCGTGACGCGGCTATGCAAATTGTGATTTTTTTATAACCCGACCCCATTTCGTTAAATAGACGCAATGGACCATTTCTTGAGTTAAAACCTGATATTTTTAGAGTGAGAGAATGCCCTAGAGTGGGAAAGTTTTCCTCTACAATTTGTTCTTCAATTCTTGCTCAAATCTTGAAAGATTAACAAGAAAAACACACAAGGTCTTCATCCTAAAGGTAAGATTATACACCCTAACCCTCAATCTCGAATTTTATCTAGAAATGGGTAATTAGTAAGATAATATTTGGGCATGGGAGTTGTTCATCTTGCATGCATGTATTATCAAAGGGTGTAAAAATATTGTTGAGCTAAGAATGGCAGATAATGGGTTTGGGATAATGGAATCCACCATAGGAGGACCTTGAAACTTTAATGCACACCTAGTGTTTGATAAAATGCTCAAATGAGCTAGAACCATGATCATCCTCCTAATTTTGGTTCAATTTGTTATATTTTTAAAATAGATTGAAGTTGCTAAGAATTCCGGAATATTTTAGAGTTTAAGGAATCTCAATTGAGGTATGTTGGCTAAACTTCTTTCCTAGAATTGAATCCCATGATGTTCTTGTAAGTCCCGAGTTATTCTTTATAAATTAACTATTCCGAATAAGCTTTGTGTTGAAAAAGTATATGTTCAAAATGTGTTCCGGATGCTCTTATATTATAATATTATCCTTCAAAAATGTGTTCAAAGTATGAGTTGTGTATAAAAATATTATGACTCCAAGTAGTGTTTCAAGTGAAGGCTATTATGCCAAATTGTGTAAAAAGTCTCAATGTGCTTAAGATTCTTAATTGTTCATAGGTGTACTAAGAGTTATAATTAGAGATCCTTTGTTGTCGAAAATCTATAAAGTTGCTTGAAAGTAAAAGTAGTGAGTTGGGGATATAAAGTGTGGACGCCGTGCCAAGAATGAAAGTTATACTTGTGGCCAAAATAGCCAATGAAATGAAATGATGTGTGAAATATTATGAAATGAGCCTTGATTCAACTATTTCAAATTGACTCCGAAAATAGAATTATCCAAAAGTTTATGTACTCAAGTCATGTCCAAATGTAGTTGTTCTAACTAATGCTATGTTTGGTAGGTATTTCCAATAGGTTTTGAGTTCTCACGTATTCATAAGTCGAAATTGTGTATTGCCCTTTTTGCGGAAAGGTATTTCAAGAGTATTCTATAAGGTGATGTTTATGATGATAATTCTTGAAAGTAAAGAAATAAAAGTGCGGAATATGATATACGGCCACAGTGCCATAAATAAAGAATAATATATATGGCCAAGGGAGCCAATGAAATAATGATGTTATAAGTAGTTGAAAGTAATTGTGAAGTGATACATGGTGTGAAAGGTTATGAGATGAACTTATTTGTACTTACGTTTCCAATTTGTTATAAGCTCATACGCCCTCATGAGGAGAGGCTATGGTGTTCCTAAATATTTTAAATGTTCTTGATGTCTTATGATCACCCATGGCAAGTACAAGTAAGTGATGATATGAAAATAAAATGTGGTTGTTTGCCAAAATGAGAATTATAAGGTGTTGTATGTCCCTATGGTTTCAATCATAGTATGTATTCTACTAAAATAATTAATGTAAATGACTTCGACATTAAGTCCCCAAGAGCCATGAAATTAGCTAATGGCCTCAAGATGTCAAGATAGTGAATAACGAGATAGAAGGGAGATGTCTTATGCTAAATGATGATGAACCTTAATAAAGGAAATTGGGCCCATGTGCCATTGAAATAGACTTATTGGTTTACCATGCATCTGCTAATGTAATGAGTTGTGTTTCTCCATGAGGAGCAAGAATGTAGAAGAGATGACGTGGGAATCGGAGGAAGAAATGAAGTCTAAATACCCCCACCTATTTCAAACTGAAGATATGGTTCGAGATGGGACGCTACAACATAGCTCTATGTAGGCTAGCAGGTCATCAGGTAAGCTTTTATTTTTCACTTTCAATATTTATGATTTACGGTCGGTGAGGCAAATTGCTGCTATTTATAAAGATTGGCCATATGTGGCATGCATAGTATGTTTCTGGCTACGTGCAGGTTGGTTTTAACCTAGTGTACGAAGGATACTTTGGCAAAATTTTCCAAAGTCTCTAAGAGTAAACATTCGAGGACGAATGTTCCCAAGGGGGGAGTGATGTTACACCCTATATTTTCGTACGTAAAAATGCGTCGTAAGCAAACTAATGTAGGACCAAAAATGAGATAATATTTAAAAGTATATAAAGTAAGTTAATCATGTTACCTCTGAGGTTACAAATATTGAAGATCATGAACAACAAGTACAAAGAGGGTTGGACAGTTCAGAAGCTAAAGCAATTAAATAAAATAATGTTTCGTCGAAAGTCGACAAGTTGGGAATGTTATAACATGTACCTTTGGGGTGAGACTAGGGTGATTAACATGATAAGGAGATTATGTTATGATTTATATTAGTCGTATGACATCCGTGTGTTATGTTTTAATGTCAAGCGAGTTGTGGAACAAAAGTCGATGAAAGTCATCACAAGTTACACTCATAAGTTTTACTAAAGTTTTGGGTCAAATGTAACTGCAATTTTCTCCCAATATACTTAGAGTTATGGGGTGTTCCACCCATCAAATTAAATATCTATGAGTCTATTTTCTAACTCATTAAACCGTTTGTCAATACAACATTGGAGTAGAAAGATATGGGAGATTGTACGATACTGCGCAAGCTGCTAGGTGACAAGTAGGTGTGTCACCTACTTGCTTAAATGAAAGCCCAAAAATGGGCCATTTCGGGTCGTCCAAAGAGGCCTTTTAAGTGCCTATTTTCTTCATATATTAGACTTAAAATAGAGCATAATAACCAGACATAAGCTCTGCAAAGAATCCTCCCATAAATTTCCCACAAACCCTAATTGATTTTCTCTCCCTTTCAAGTTCTAATTGGAGGTAAAACCTAGAGTTTGAAGAACCAAGATAATAGCTGAGTTATCCAACAAATAAGGTGAGTTTACTTCTCTCTTTCATCCAATTTTTCTTCTATAAATTCATGGTAAGTCGTTCTATACTTGTAAGAACTCACGGGATGGTGATCGGAAGCCGTGAGTTCGAGTTATTCACTTGTAGCGTACTGTTTTGTGGACTGTTTTGTGTTGCTGTTGGGCTGCGTGTTTTACTACTATTTTGTGGAGTTTTGGAGGAGGAAGGGGGTTTATAAACACCATATAAATGTAGGGTGGTTGGCTGGTTGTTCGTCATAACATTTTCAGGTCGTTTGACACTACTACGGTGGTCGTTTTGTCTACGAAGAGATTGGGGTGTGTTGGGCTGTTTTATAGTATTTGATGGTTTATATAGGGCTGGAAAATGATGTATATATGTTGTTACTGTTCTGTTCTTGTATTGTTGGTGTTATCTTGAATTTGGAGGAAGTAAGGATTATAGGAGAGATGCTGCCCGTTTTAATACAAAATAAGTTTGTCGTTCGTTGTGCGATAGTTGTACCTTTCGTAACTTAACGATAGTATTATTATAGTTCTTGTAGATTAAGGTCCAAAGAGGTGAGTTCAACTTGGTGATTGGAAAGATTGTGATAAGGTATGTTAAGGCTAAACCTTCCTTCATTTTGGCATGATCTCGTAGCTACATGTGTTAGTAATGAGACAAAAGAGAAGTTCATATTCATGAATTTATTCACACTATTCTAGTCTCATAAGTTACAATATTATTCCTTATCGAGACTCTATATTCAATTTTAGTATTGTCTTCTTCCAGTCAAGAGAGCAGCAAGCCTATATATACAGTATTACAGTATTTTCATTACCATCGAGCTATAATCGATGGGCAGGCCCCTATTGGGCAACCTCTGATCAGATGGAAAGTTATATACCGAGCCTACTGTGGCCGAGCGCCTATGAGCGAGCCCAGCATGGTCGAGATACATAGCCTAGTATGGCCGAGCGCCTATGAGCGAGCCTACTATGGCAGAGCAGTTATATATACCGAGCCTTATAAGGCCGTACAATTATTTTACTTACTATATTGAAGGAGTTGAGTCAGTATCAGCAGGTAAGTATATCTCCAGATCATCTTTGACTCCCAGTTACTTCCAGTTATTATATTATCAGTTCAGTTTTGATTTTCAGTTATGTTATTGCCTTACATACTCGGTACATTATTTCGTACTGACGTCCCTTTTCCGGGGACGCTGCATTTCATGCATGCAGGTTCAGATAGACAGACGAGTAGATCTCCTCAGTAGGTGTTTCCCGAGTTCAGCCTGATCGGTAAGCTCCACGTCTTTCGGAGTTGCCAGGTCTAGAGTGTTGTGTACATCTTATGTATATCTGTATATATGTTATGGGTAGGTCGGGGCCCTGTTCCGATCATAGTACATCTATCAGTAGAGGCTTGTAGACATATCCTGTTGGTTAGTGCAGTATGTTGGGTTTGTAGGCCTGGTATGTATAATTTGGTGGTTTGTCAGCTGTAGTAGCTATGACGGCCTTTTCAGCCTAGCTTTATATTGATGTTTAGTTAGCGCTAGTTTCCATTCAGTTTTATATTTTGCTTCGCAAATTGTCTTGCAAGGTGGCCCCATGGCCAAAGTATAACATTATGTGTTCAGAGTCCCTTAGTCGCAATTTGGTACGCCAGGTTAGGTGAGGCACCGGGTGCTTGTCTCGCTCCTAGGTTCGGGCGTGACAAACTTGGTACCAGAGCAGTTCTATCCTAGGGAGTCTACAAGCCGTGTCTAGTAGAGTCTTGTTTATAGATGTGTTGTGCACCACATTATATAAGCAGGGCACTACAGGGCATTTAGGAGTTGGTTACCCTTCTTTGAAATCTAAATCGTGCTACAGAACTGAGTTATAGGAAATTTGAATTAAACTTATGTGTTGGTGTTTGCATGCACAGATGACGGTGACTAGGAAGACTATGGCTAGCCAGAGGAGAGATACAGCAGTAGGTGAGGGGACCAGCAGGGTACCCCCAGTAGATGGGGCCCAGTCTGAGGCTCAAGGTGAGACCCCTACTCAGCCATTACCGGCTCCTCCACCAACTACGGAGATTCCTAGGGAAACCGCACATCCAGTTCCCCCTCCACTTCCATCAGATCAGGACTTAAGGAGTGCGGTGCATTTGTTGACACAGTTGGTAGCTACCCAGCAACAGGCTAGGGCATCAGCTAGTGCAGGAACTTCTGAGGGGTCTGGGAGTTCAAGGGTCCGAGAGTTTATTGCTTTGAGTCCCCCAGAGTTCACGGGGACAGATCAGAGGGAGGACCCGCAGGATTTCATAGATCAGCTTCACAGG
The DNA here is from genome assembly GCF_000390325.3 of Nicotiana tomentosiformis. Lineage (NCBI taxonomy): Eukaryota > Viridiplantae > Streptophyta > Magnoliopsida > Solanales > Solanaceae > Nicotiana > Nicotiana tomentosiformis. The sequence goes on from NC_090814.1 coordinate 56,293,672, forward strand.
ATCTTTCGTGTTATGCATGCCACGGAGAAAGAGGCAGTTGAGCTAGCAGCTTTTCGACTCCGAGATATAGCCATCCTTTGGTATGAGGGATGGGAGAGGTCCAGGGGACGTGATGCACCTCCAGCTATTTGGGAGAATTTTTCAGATGCCTTCCTTGACCAGTACTTACCACGGGAGATCCGACAGGCTCGAGTCGATCAGTTTCTAGCCCTCAAGCAGGGTAATATGAGTGTTCGAGAGTATAGTCTCCGTTTTGACTCATTGGCCAGATATGCACCATCCATAGTTGCTACTATGCGGGACAGGATTCACAGGTTTATAGCAGGGTTAGCCCCAGAGTTAACCGAGGCATGTGCCACCGCTGCATTGCAGGATAGTATGGATATCTCCCGGATTCAGGCATTCGCCCAGAATATAGAAAGGGGTAGGCGACGGCAGCAGGGTACAGAGAGGGCTGAGCAAGGGCAACGTAAAAGGATGAGATTTCCTAGGTCTCAGGAGAAATATCAGGGTAGTTGTAGGACCCAGTACTTCGGACGGCCACCTAGGCCTCCGCCACCTCAGTTACAGGGTTACAGGTATGACCGTTATACTCAGTCAGGACCAGGTGAGAGCTCACGGGCGTCGGGTTTGCAGCGACAGCGAGGATCTGCGCAGACATGGTCATTTCCTCCACGGTGTGACATCTGTGGTAGAGGACACTTGGGCCAATGCCGAGCAGGTTCTGATGCTTGTTATACATGTGGGCGTCCAGGGCATATGATGCGAGATTGCCCAAATAGAGATTCGGGGGGAATGGCACAACCAGCGAGTTCAGCAACAGGATCATCTATGTCCGTGCATCCTTCAGGGCGCGAGTCTCAGTCTTCGGCTGGTAGAGGTCGGGGCAGAGGTAGAGGTTCCAGTTCAAGTGGTAATCAGAACCGTATCTATGCTTTAGCGGGTCGACAGGACCAGGAGTCTTCACCAGACGTTGTGACAGGTATATTAACCATTTGCTCTCACGATGCTTATGCTTTGATAGACCCAGGATCTACTTTATCGTATATTACCCCATTTGTCGCGAGGAAGTTTGGTATAGTGCCTGAAATACTAAGTGATCCTTTTGCGGTATCTACACCGGTCGGAGAATCGATTATTGCTAGACGGGTTTACCGAGGTTGTACGGTGACAATTTGTAGTCGTCAGACCTCAGCTGACCTAGTTGAGCTAGAGATGATGGATTTTGATGCTATCATGGGCATGGACTGGTTGGCAGCTTGCTATGCCACAGTTGATTGCCGAGCAAAGGCAGCCAGATTTTATTTTCCGGGTGAACCAGTCATTGAATGGGTAGGTAATACACCAACACCCAGAGGTAGGTTTATTTCCTATCTGAAGGTGAGGAAAATGATCGCAAAAGGGTGCATTTATCATATTGTGCGAGTTAGAGATGCAGATGCTGAGATACCTACACTTCAGTCTATTCCCGTAGTCAAAGAGTATGCAGATGTGTTTCCAAATAAGCTTCCAGGTATTCCTCCAGAGCGAGAGATTGATTTTAGCATCGATTTGCTTCCAGGAACTCAACCAATATCCGTCCCTCCGTATAGAATGGCACCTGGCGAATTGAAGGAGTTGAAGGAGCAGTTAAAAGATTTGCTGGAGAAAGGTTACATCAGGCCCAGTACCTCACCTTGGGGTGCACCAGTACTATTTGTGCGGAAGAAAGACGGCTCGCTGAGGATGTGTATCGATTATAGGCAGCTGAACAAGGTAACTATTAAGAATAAGTATCCACTTCCAAGGATCGATGACTTGTTTGATCAGTTGTAGGGGGCTAGATGCTTTTCAAAGATAGATTTGAGGTCGGGGTACCACCAGGTCAGAGTTCGGGAAAAAGATATTCCGAAGACAGCCTTCAGGACCCGATATGGCCACTTCGAGTTCCTTGTCATGTCCTTCGGGTTGACTAATGCACCCGCTGTATTTATGGACTTGATGAATAGCCTATTCCGGCCATTTTTAGATCTGTTCGTGATAGTATTTATTGATGATATTCTGGTTTATTCCCGTTCAGAGGATGAGCATGCGGACCACCTGCGAGCGGTACTCCAAACCCTCCGTGATCGTAAGTTGTATGCTAAGTTTTCTAAATGTGAGTTCTGGTTGAAGTCTGTAGCATTCTTGGGGCATATTGTATCAGATGAAGGGATAAAGGTGGACACTCAGAAGATTGAGGCCGTGAAATATTGGCCTAGACCTACCACTCCGACAGAGGTTCGTAGCTTTCTAGGCTTAGCAGGATACTATCGGAGGTTCGTAGAGGGTTTTTCTTCCCTTTCGGCACCATTGACGAAGTTGACACAGAAAGAAACTAAGTTTCAATGGACAGAGGCTTGTGAGCGGAGTTTCCAAGAGCTTAAGAACAAGTTGACCTCAGCTCCAGTTCTAACACTTCCAGAGGGTCTAGAGGGTTATGCCGTGTATTGTGATGCATCAGGTGTCGGGTTAGGATGTGTCCTGATGCAACATGGGAAGGTAATTGCATATGCTTCAAGGCAGTTGAGGAAGCACGAGAGGAATTATCCGACCCACGACCTCGAGTTAGCTGCGGTTGTCCATGCACTTAAGATATGGCGGCATTATTTATATGGTGTTCATGTTGATGTATTTACTGATCATAAAAGCCTACAATATATCTTCAAGCAGAAAGAGTTGAATTTGTGACAGAGGCGATGGCTTGAGTTATTGAAAGATTACGATGTTAATATTCTCTACCATCCAGGGAAAGCTAATGTTGTAGCAGATGCCTTAAGTCGCCGATCTATGGGTAGCTTAGCACATATAGAGCCCAAGAAAAGACAATTAGCTAGAGAGATTCATCAATTGTCTTCGTTGGGGGTTCGGTTAGTAGATTCTGAGGATGGTGGAGTTGTACTCCAAAACACTACAAAATCATCCCTCATAGAGGAAGTCAAGGAAAGGCAGTACGAGGACCAAGAGTTGGTCGAGTTGAGAGAGCGAGTTCCGCAGCAGAAGAAGCCATTGTTAGAGCTCAAGGGAGATGGGGTTCTCAGATACAAGGGTCATTTGTGTGTTCCAGATGTAGCAGGGCTACGAGACAGGATTATGTCAGAGGCACATTATTCATGGTATTCTATCCATCCTGGATCGACGAAGATGTATCATGACATTAAGGATGTGTACTGGTGGAACGATATGAAGAAGAACATTGCTGAGTTTGTCGCCCAATGTACTAGTTGCCAGCAAGTGAAGATAGAGCACCAGAAGCTTGGAGGGCTAATGCAGACTATAGAGATCCCGACATGGAAATGGGAGGCGATAAACATGGACTTTATCACGGGTTTACCTCGTTCTAATCGTAAGTTCGATTCCATATGGGTGATAGTCGATAGGCTCACGAAATTAGCTCACTTCCTACCGGTCAGATCTACATATACAGCAGAAGATTATGCAAAGTTATATATTAAGGAGATAGTGCGGCTACACGGAGTACCAGTTTCTATTATATCTGACCGTGGGGCTCAGTTTACAGCACATTTTTGGAGGTCATTTCAGAGAGGTCTAGGGACTCAGGTGAATCTCAGCACAGCTTTTCATCCACAGACTGATGGACAAGCCGAGCGCACAATTCAGACGCTCGAGGATATGTTACGAGTATGTGTGTTGGATTTTAAAAGAAGTTGGGATGAACATCTACCTCTTATCGAGTTTGCATATAATAACAGTTACCACTCCAGTATCCAGATGGCTCCGTACGAGGCTTTGTATGGGCGTAAGTGCAGATCTCCTATAGGGTGGTTTGATGTTGGAGAATCTGGGTTACATGGGCCAGACCTGGTTCAGCAGGCCATAGAGAAAGTAAAGCTTATCCGGGAGCGACTGTTGACAGCTCAGAGTCGTCAGAAGTCATATTCTGACGTGCGGCGACGAGACTTAGAGTTCAGGATTAATGACTGGGTATTCTTAAAGGTATCACCTATGAAGGGCGTGATGAGGTTTGGCAAGAAAGGCAAGCTTAGACCATGGTATATTGGGCCTTATAGGATCATTCGGAGAGTGGGCCAAGTAGCTTATGAGTTAGAGTTGCCCTCAGAATTGGAGTTTGTCCATCCGGTTTTTCACGTATCTATGCTACGGAAGTGCATTGGCGATCCTACCCGAGTGGTGCCCACGGATGATGTACAGATTACAGAGGACTTGTTATACGAGGAAATTCCAGTTGCCATCCTAGACCGACAAATACGCAATCTACGAAATAAGGAGGTAGCTTCCGTAAAGGTTTTATGGAGGAGCAAGAATGTAGAAGAGATGACGTGGGAATCGAAGGAAGAAATGAAGTCTAAATACCCCCACCTATTTCAAACTGAAGATATGGTTCGAGATGGGACGCTACAACATAGCTCTATGTAGGCTAGCAGGTCATCAGGTAAGCTTTTATTTTTCACTTTCAATATTTATGATTTACGGTCGGTGAGGCAAATTGCTGCTATTTATAAAGATTGGCCATATGTGGCATGCATAGTATGTTTCTGGCTACGTGCAGGTTGGTTTTAACCTAGTGTACGAAGGATACTTTGGCAAAATTTTCCAAAGTCTCTAAGAGTAAACATTCGAGGACGAATGTTCCCAAGGGGGGAGTGATGTTACACCCTATATTTTCGTACGTAAAAATGCGTCGTAAGCAAACTAATGTAGGACCAAAAAATGAGATAATATTTAAAAGTATATAAAGTAAGTTAATCATGTTACCTCTGAGGTTACAAATATTGAAGATCATGAACAACAAGTACAAAGAGGGTTGGACAGTTCAGAAGCTAAAGCAATTAAATAAAATAATGTTTCGTCGAAAGTCGACAAGTTGGGAATGTTATAACATGTACCTTTGGGGTGAGACTAGGGTGATTAACATGATAAGGAGATTATGTTATGATTTATATTAGTCGTATGACATCCGTGTGTTATGTTTTAATGTCAAGCGAGTTGTGGAACAAAAGTCGATGAAAGTCATCACAAGTTACACTCATAAGTTTTACTGAAATTTTGGGTCAAATGTAACTGCAATTTTCTCCCAATATACTTATAGTTATGGGGTGTTCCACCCATCAAATTAAATATCTATGAGTCTATTTTCTAACGCATTAAACCGTTTGTTAATACGACATTGGAGTAGAAAGATATGGGCATTTGTGCGATACTGCGCAAGCTGCTAGGTGACAAGTAGGTGTGTCACCTACTTGCTTAAATGAAAGCCCAAAAATGGGCCATTTCGGGTCGTCCAAAGAGGCCTTTTAAGGGCCTATTTTCTTCATATATTAGACTTAAAATAGAGCATAATAACCAGACATAAGCTCTGCAAAGAATCCTCCCAAAAATTTCCCACAAACCCTAATTGATTTTCTCTCCCTTTCAAGTTCTAATTGGAGGTAAAACCTAGAGTTTGAAGAACCAAGATAATAGCTGAGTTATCCAACAAATAAGGTGAGTTTACTGCTCTCTTTCATCCAATTTTTCTTCTGTAAATTCATGGTAAGTCGTTCTATACTTGTAAGAACTCACGGGACGGTGATCGGAAGCCGTGAGTTCGAGTTATTCACTTGTAGCGTACTGTTTTGTGGACTGTTTTGTGTTGCTGTTGGGCTGCGTGTTTTACTACTATTTTGTGGAGTTTTGGAGGAGGAAGGGGGTTTATAAACACCATATAAATGTAGGGTGGTTGGCTGGTCGTTCGTCATAACATTTTCAGGTCGTTTGACACTACTACGGTGGTCGTTTTGTCTACGAAGAGATTGGGGTGTGTTGGGCTGTTTTATAGTATTTGATGGTGTATATAGGGCTGGAAAATGATGTATATATGTTGTTATTGTTCTGTTCTTGTATTGTTGGTGTTATCTTGAATTTGGAGGAAGTAAGGATTATAGGGGAGATGCTGCCCGTTTTAATACAAAATAAGTTTGTCGTTCGTTGTGCGATAGTTGTACCTTTCGTAACTTAACGATAGTATTATTATCGTTCTTGTAGATTAAGGTGCAAAGAGGTGAGTTCAACTTGGTGATTGGAAAGATTGTGATAAGGTATGTTAAGGCTAAGCCTTCCTTCATTTTGGCATGATCTCGTAGCTACATGTGTTAGTAATGAGACAAAAAGAGAAGTTCATATTCATGAATTTATTCACACTATTCTAGTCTCATAAGTTACAATATTATTCCTTATCGAGACTCTATATTCAATTTTAGTATTGTCTTCTTCCAGTCAAGAGAGCAGCAAGCCTATATATACAGTATTACAGTATTTTCATTACCATCGAGCTATAATCGATGGGCAGGCCCCTATTGGGCAACCTCTGATCAGATGGAAAGTTATATACCGAGCCTACTGTGGCCGAGCGCCTATGAGCGAGCCCAGCATGGTCGAGATACATAGCCTAGTATGGCCGAGCGCCTATGAGCGAGCCTACTATGGCAGAGCAGTTATATATACCGAGCCTTATAAGGCCGTACAATTATTTTACTTACTATATTGAAGGAGTTGAGTCAGTATCAGCAGGTAAGTATATCTCCAGATCATCTTTGACTCCCAGTTACTTCCAGTTATTATATTATCAGTTCAGTTTCAATTTTCAGTTATGTTATTGCCTTACATACTCGGTACATTATTTCGTACTGACGTCCCTTTTCCGGGGACGCTGCATTTCATGCATGCAGGTTCAGATAGACAGACGTGTAGATCTCCTCAGTAGGTGTTTCCCGAGTTCAGCCTGATCGGTAAGCTCCACGTATTTCGGAGTTGCCAGGTCTAGAGTGTTGTGTACATCTTATGTATATCTATATATATGTTATGGGTAGGTCGGGGCCCTGTTCCGATCATAGTACATCTATCAGTAGAGGCTTGTAGACATGTCCTGTTGGTTAGTGCAGTATGTTGGGTTTGTAGGCCTGGTATGTATAATTTGGTGGTTTGTCAGCTGTAGTAGCTATGACGGCCTTTTTAGCCTAGCTTTATATTGATGTTTAGTTAGCGTTAGTTTCCATTCAGTTTTATATTTTGCTTCGCAAATTGTCTTGCAAGGTGGCCCCATGGCCAAAGTATAACATTATGTGTTCAGAGTCCCTTAGTCGCAATTTGGTACGCCAGGTTAGGTGAGGCACCGGGTGCTTGTCTCGCTCCTAGGTTCGGGACGTGACAAGTTGACCAGAGAGTTGACTTTTGAGAAAACGACTCCGAAATGGAATTTCGATGATGGCAATAGCTTCGTGTGATAATTTCGGACTTAGGCGTGTATTCGGATTTGGATTTGGAAGTTCGTAGGACAATTCGACGTATTTTGGCGAAAGTTGGAAAATAAAAGATTTTTGAAAAGTCCGACCGAAGGTTAAATTTTTGATAACGAGGTCAGATTTTGATTACGGAAATTTGAATAGCTCCATTACGTCATTTATAATATGTGTGCAAAATTTGAATTCATTCCGGATTTATTTGATACGTTTCGGCGCAAAATATAGAAGTTGGAAGATTTGAAAACTCATAATTTGATTCGATGCGTGATTCGTAATGTCAGCATTGTTTGACGTGGTTTAAAGCCTCGATGAAGTTCGTATTGTATTTTAGGATGTGTTGGTATATTTGGTTGAGGTCTCGAAGGGCTCGGGTGAGTTTCGGAGGAGCTTCGAATCAATCAGAACAATTTGGCTAAAGCTGGTATTGGGCAGTGTTCTGGTGTATCTGCATCTGCGGAGATTTGATCGCAGATGCGGAACCACTTCTGCGAGGTTGTTGGTCGCTTCTGCGACGTAGTCCTGTGGCGTCGCTTCTGCGGAGGCAGCCACGCAAGTGCGAAGGCCGCTTCTATGGTCCAGCGATTGCATTTACGACGTGTCTCGCTTCTGCGCTCCTTGTGTCGCTTCTGCGGAGCCACGTGGCTGCTATATTGTCCGCAGGTGCGGAGCCTAGACATAATCATAAGGACCAAAAAGGGTCATTTTTTGAGCTCGGATTTGGACAATTCTGGAGGAATGTTTCACAAGCTTGGTTGGGGAAGTGTTCTATATCCTAAAGTGATTATATTTTATGAATCTATGGTTATATACATCGTTTAATTCGAGTTTAATGGAGGAAATGAGAATTTTTGTAAAAACTTTTCAAAAATGAAAAATTAAGATTTGGAGGACGATTTGTTAATGGAATTCGATGAAATTGGTACGGTTGAACTCGTATCGGAATGGGTGTTCGGATTTCATGAAAGTTATGTCGGGTTCCGAGAGGCGAGCCCCACGTTGACTTTTGTTGACTTTTTAGAATAAATTTTTAAGTCGATATTTTATTATCCGAAATTATTTTCGATGAATTTTAATGAAGTTATACAATTAATTTGGATAGATTTGAGCGGTCCAAAGGTTCAATTCAAGCAAGAAGGCGATTTTGGAATATCGGCATAACTTCAAAAAGGTAAGTATCTTGCCTAACCTTGAGTGAGGGAAATTCCCCTTAGGCATTGAGTCTTATATGCCATTTGTGTTATTTAAAACTATGTACGCGAGGTGACGAGTACGTACTTGGTTTATATGTGTAAATTATATTGATTAAGATCCTTAGACGCCCTTATGTATTAAACTGGAAATTTTTGGCACTTATTAAATCCTTTAATTGTCTTGCCTAAATCCTTGTGTGTGTATGTGTGTGGGTTTGCGCATGTGGCAAGACAAGGTGGAAATATTATTATGTGCGTATGGAGAGACAAGGCGGGCATTTACTTAATTATTGCACACGTGGAGAGACAAGGTGGGCTATGTCGGGAATTGAATTGTGATGGCTTGTTATAGCGTAGGGGCATTGTTGTTGTTGCATATTTACTTTGGGACTACGAGGCGGTACCTCGGAAGATCCCCCTGTCTTGCATATTTACTTTGGGACTACGATGCGATACCTCTGCAGATCCACATGTCTTGCATATTTACTTTTGGGACTACGAGGCGGTACCTCGGGAGATCCCCTATTGAGCATTTACTTTTGGGACTACGAGACGGTATCTCGGGAGTGCCCTTTTGTTGACATCTCTCTATGGTTGCACTTGCCTTTGGTTATTTTGTATTTTCGTGTTAGGTAAATTCTTGTGATCTGCCGTGATGTATTATTTGAGTTTGACTATGTGTTTGTAATCCTTTTTGTATTGTGTTGGCTTGGGCTTTTTAGTACGAGACTCTGAAGATTTATATTCCCGGTTTTTACCAAGTTTTGATGACTGAATTGTTTTAAATAAAAGAAATTACTATTATGTTTTGAATTAATAAGTTTTATATCCGAATCAATAGATTATCTGATGTTTTATTTAAATTGAAATATCATTTTTCTTTACTCAAACTATTTCTAAAATAAACTCATTTCTTTGTTGAATTCTTACTTTCTTTAAAAAAAATTATAACCTTACTTTATTGAAAATAAATTAATCATTCGGATCTTATGTATTGAAATATTGGGCACGAGAGTTGTTCGTGTGGTTGTGATTAGAGATATGGGCACGAGGTGCCGTGATAATATGAAAGGGGGTCGAGAATCGTATTTTATGATTATAATATGAGATATTTATTTGGAAGAGTTTTATATTCGAAGGATACTTATTTGAAGAAATATATTTTGAGGGTATTTATTTGAAGAGATTATATGTGAAAGACTTGTTTAATCGGTTGTTCTTGTATTTCTTATTCGTCTGAGTAATAATTATGGTGTTCTTGCTGCATTACTGTTTATAGCAATAGTGGATTATTGTTGTTATCACTGCTATTTATTTTCGATTATTTTAGTATGTCACAGGTTATTTGACTAGTGAGTGTCTTGACTGTACCTCATCACTACTCCACTAAGGTTAGTCTTGATACTTACTGGGAACCGACTGTGGTGTACTCATACTATACTTCTGCACATTGTTGTGCAGAGCTAGGTAATGTGGAGTCAGTTGACCGATCGCTAGCAGTATGGATCTTGCTGTGGAGACTCAAGGTAAACCTGTTGCAGCGTTCGCAGGCTCCAGAGTCACCTTCTGATATTGTATTTGCACTGTTTTATCTCTATTTCAAAACAGTTGTATTTATAAGCTTTCTAGTAACTCAATAGAGCTTATGACTTATACTACCGATTTTAAAAATTGTAAATTTTATAGAGATTTTTATTTTAAAAATTATTAGATGTTATTTAATTATTGTTGTTATTCAGTAAATGTTAGGTTTACCTAGTCCCTAAGACTAGGTGACATCACGATACCCAACGGAGAGAAAAATTGGATCGTGATAGCCGCTTTATGTAGAGATTATGGTATTGTAATACACCTCCACCCGCATATATTGGGGTGAGGCGGCATGGCCGCTTTGTGTAGGGATTGTGGTATTGTGATACACCTCCACCGGCATATATTGGGGTGAGGAGGTAGGACCGCTTTGTGTGAGGATTGTGGTATTGTGATACACCTCCATCCGCATATATTGGGGTGAGGCAGCAGGGCCGCTTTGTGTAGAGATTGTGGTATTACGATACACCTCTACCCACATATATTAAGATAAGGCGGCAAGACCGCTTTGTGTGAGGATTGTGGTATTGTAATACACCTCCACCCTCATACATTGGGGTGAGGCGGTAGGACCACTTTGTGTCAGAATTGTGGTATTGTGATACACCTTCACCCGCATATATTGGGATGAGGCGGTAGGGCCGCTTTGTATAGGGATTGTGGTATTGTGATATACGTCCACCCACATATATTGGGGTTAGGCGGCAGGGCCTCTTTGTGTAAGGATGGTGGGATTGTGATACACCTTCACCCGCATATATTAGGGTTAGGCGGTAGGGCCGCTTTGTGTAGAGATTGTGGTATCGTGATACACCTGTACCCGCATATGTTTAGGTGAGGCGGCCGGGCTGCTTTGTGTGAAGGTGGTTATAGAGGATCCCCGACTTTATATCTATAAATGATTAATGGAAGCTCTTAGTAAATTGGCTCAACGTTGATGGCTATCTAAGCCCTTTTATTGTTACCATGATTCATCATATTCATGTTGTATTTTCAAGCCCTTGAATAGGTGTATTGTATAGGTGATACTGTGAACGGTCTATGAGAAGCATAAGTGTATAATATGATATGTGAACACTAAGGACAGTCTATGAAATGTATATGTGAAAAATAAGAGAGGAAGGTGCCACTTTCATTGGCCTTGTTTGTACATGTTGTTACAATTACACTATATTATATATTCCACGTATAGTTCATATGAGTCAGTTGGTCCTAAAAGAAGTTTAGAATGATGCAAGTATAATAAGACTTGAAATGTGATCCTATGAGATGTTTCGTAGTTTCTTCATGTACTTTATTTGCCTCTTATTTGAGTTACCTTATTTTCATATGTTGTTTTGACTACCTTACATACGAGTACTATTCCACATGTACTCACGTCCCTTTTGCCGGGGGCGCTGCATCTTTTAATGGATGCAGGTATACTTCTACAGGATGATATGAATATTTGATAGGGATCTTCTTCACTACTCAGCTTATGGTGAGCCCGCTACAATTCTAGTGGGTGTTTGGGTCTAGTATCTATGTTCACAGTATTTACAGATATTTATAAAGCTCTGTACCAATCATGAGGAGAATTTTAGGCCATTGAACCAAATGTATTCAATATGAAAGTTAAGATCTAATTATGTTGTGGTAAATCATGCATGAGTAATGATGAGAGGTTAATGTAAATTAGGCTTGCTCGACTGGGTTTACTCGGTTGAGCGCCGATCGCACTCCTCGAGTTTGGGGCGTGACACAAATTACCCCAAAAGCTAGCTATTGAGATGGGAGAGCCCAAGGCAAATATAAATCCCACATCAGCACATTATAATTCTTATATGGAACTCAAGTCTGATACCGTGCAATAGGCCATAACATCATATCAAAGAGTCTTTTCTTTCTTTTTGGTTATATTTTGCAGAATTTGGAAAAATTAAGTTCAAATTGTGCAAAACTATTTTTCAGCCAACTTATGCAAAATTTCAAGAAGCTCGATAATGAACAGAGTTTTTAAAAGATATTCAAAAAACTTTATCTTCTTCGGTGGAGCTTTCATACAACTCTAGAGTCACAGTAGTATCATTCCTTATTGACTCAAATGTAACTATCCACTGTCAAAAAATATCATTTGCTGAGACAATATTTAAATGAAACAAAATTGAACAAGAAGGATTTATGATTAAGGTTCCTAAGGCTTGACTCATTGGTCATCCCAAGTAGAGGCAGCTTCAAGTACCTTGGGTCGGTTATCTAGTGGGGGGAGGAAGATCAACGAGGATGTCACACGCCGTATTGAGGTAGGATGGATGAAGTGGAGGTTAGCATCTGGAGTCCTGTATGACAAGAGACTGCCACCTATACTCAAAGGTAAGTTGTATAAAGCGGTGATTAGGTAGGCCATGATGTACGGGGCTGAGTGTTGGCCTGTTAAGAACTCACATATCCAGAAGATGAAAGTAGCAAAAATGAGGATGTTGAGGTGGATGTGCGGGCACACTAGGATGGATAAGATCGGGAATGATGATATTCGGGAGAAGGTACGCGTGGCTCCCATTGATGACAAGATGCGGGAAGCGATGCTCAGATGGTTCGAGCATGTACAGAGGAGGAGCCCAGATGCCCTGGTAAGGAGGTGTGAGCGGCTGGTTGTGGAGGGCACGAGAAGAGGTAGAGGGCAGCCGAAAAAGTATTGGGGAGAGGTGATCAGGCAGGACATGGCGAGACTTCAGATTTTCGAGGACATGACACTTGATAGGAAGATGTGGTGGTCGAGTATAAGGGTTGTAGGTTAGGAGGTAGTTGAGTCTTGCCTTATTTCGTACCGTTGTGATACTAATTTGGTAGGGTTTTTATCTAAGCTAGCTAGTTGCAATGTCGTGTCTTACTATTTTGTGTTTCAGTGCCGGACCTATTTACTAGCTATTGTTTTTGCTTTGCATCTTTCTTCTGGATTTCATGTTGTTCCTATTTTTCCTATGATTTATGTGGTGATACTGATATTGTCTTCGTTTGTCTTTTTGTCCTCTTGAGCCGAGGGTCTTTGGGAAACAATCTCTCTACCTCTTTGGGGTAGGGGTAAGATCTGCGTACATACTATCCTTCCCAAACCCCACTAGTGAAATTTCACTGAGTTGTTGTTGTTGTTTGTTCCCTTGATTACATCAAGAACCATTATACAACTAGAAAATTTTCCCGCGCTAATATAAAGAATAAACAAAATAACTAATGTCATATAAAAGAAAATCAATCTCTACTAATCCAACATTTCTTCATGATTTTACCATGAATTATAACATTGATTACACCAGGTAAAATGAAAAAGTTAAGTAGGCGTTTGGACATTATTTTGTTAAAGTTTGAAAAACAAAAGTATCTGATCTCCAAATATTATTTCTAATATATAAAATAATATCCATTGCCAATCCAACAAAGAAAAAGGTTACAATGCTCCTCATATTTTCTCGGCATTGTTTACAGAAGGACTCATTCTCGTATATTAATGCAATTGTCTTAGAAAGACATTATAATGCCATCTAAGGCATAGTCCTGACATGGATGAAATGACACTCTTCTCTTAAATTCTGGAGTTGCCCTAGTCATCACGGAGCTTCTCTTCCTGTCTTCAAAAACGCTTTCGATATGATCATCCTAATGATAGAGGACAATTTTCATTTTTAGGAGAGGGATGATTCCATCTTCTTTCCTTTCGAGTTTCCGAAGTCATGGAGATAAAAGACGATGGTAAATCGATAGTCAATTAATGATTATACACCACGTAAAAGATGGTGGCAAAAAGAATAAATTGATTGTTATCATGCTATTTTTAAGAGTATGTTGGATTTTCTTTTTCTTAAATGGAGTTTTCCACTCGGAAAAACTGCATATTTATAACATTTACCTCTAAACTCTTCCAACGATTATAAGGTGCCATTTGCACATAGGGCTTCATGATGCCATTACTCAGATTTTGTCCTTGTTAAATTATGTAAGATAGATTTGTCTACAAAATAAAATTTTCGTTCAATTATTTTTGAAGGAGAAATTTAGCCTCCGGACTACCGGAAAAAGAATTTAAAGAGTGGCCTAAAGAAGGCCAAATAAATAAAAAAAATTTAAGGAGAAAATGGTAAATTAATCCCATGCATAACGATCGTGTTATTCTATTTTACACTTTCAACTGATGGAACTAATTGTATGGGCCAAGCCTAATAAAACAGTCGAATTTACATGAAATACAACCTTTTAAAGACTTATTTATATTTTCTATAACTGCTTTTACAAAATTACTTTTAGTATAATTTATTTTAAAATCTTACCTTTTTAATTAAATTATATACAACTTTTCATATCCTAAAATCTCACTCTTGAGATTCTCTCTCACTTAAAAGATATCTCTTTCTGATTTTCTCTCACCTAAAGTATCTATCACTATCAATTTCCCCTCAATTCCTTTGATAAAAGATATTCTTGTATATCACACGCGTCTATCCCCTTTTCTCCGTCCCATATATTCTGTGTAGGACATAAAAAAAAAAAAAAAACTGAACTAGATCATCATTTCCACCACAATTTCTCACAAAAATAATCAAAAGAAGAGCAAAATCAAGGACAATGAAGAGGAAGAAGAATACCTCGAACTAGAAGGGAGAAGAGAAGTAGAAACATGAAAAAACATAGCAAAAATAAAGAGAAAAAGAGGATTTAATTGAGAAATCTACTTTCTTCTTTTAATTTTTTACAGAACTGCATGTCAATTATTCTGCCGTTTTCAATAGCAAGGTTTGAAAATTTAATTAATTTTAAGATTGTGTTAACTATCACATATATATATATATATATATATATATATATATATATATATATATATATATATATATATATATATATACACACAGCATTAACATACTAATTAAACTTACACTTCTCTTCAATTGGGTAAATGCCAAATCCAAACTTCAAACGTAACATGTAGAAATATAGACATATAATTAAATGTACTAGTATATATCGTTAACATAACAAATATTTATACAAAATATGTCACACATACTATGCATGCATATTATACTAAATATATATAAATTATATATACACCTTATGTTAGTAAAAAAAAACGTTGAATTGAAAATTCACAAGACTGGCTTTCAAAAGCGCGAATAATAGCTACTAATACGTATGTTCAAGCAATTTTAAAATAATTAATACACAAATAATTCCAACAATTTTTTTAGTCATAAAAAAAAGTAAAAAGTAAAAAAAATAAAAATGAAAAGGAGGCCAAAGAAAGAGAAAACCTTATCAAAATGTCTTATCGGAAAAATTAGTTGAAAGAATGGAGATCGTCTTGGATTTGGATAATTATAAATCTTTAATGTAATTGAGAATATTTATGGATAGATTGATGACGAGATATGTTTCAGAATTGGTTTTCTTCTTTATAGGGAACTACCATATTTTATAGGGTATATCTTTTTATACTTTTACTATGTTCAGATTGTATAATATGTTATTCAATTAATAGTTGTAGATTATGAAATATTTTATGAAACCAATAAGTAATTATGTAAAAGATGGGCTCACGATTCATAAAGGCCCAAGTAAGAAGGTCCGAACTTTGATTGTCACACTTCATTTCTAGAAGATTATGAATAATGTTCCAGAAGGTTACAGAACCAAACATTCTTCCACAATTTGATAGGAGTATTCAAGCAAACATGAAAAAAATCTTGAAGTTGCCGGATTTCCTCCAATATATATATAACTCACTTCTCTTGTGTGCCAAATCAGCAAATATCTGTTAACAATCGAAGCAATCTCCGACTCTCAAAAGCCCTCTCAGTCAAGAATGTCTCTTATCCCAAGCATTTTCGACATGTGGGATCCCTTTAAAGGTTTTCCCATTTCCAGCAATTTGGCCAATGTCCCCAGCTCGGCTCGTGAAACCTCTGCCTTTGCCAACGCTAGGATTGATTGGAAAGAAACTCCTGAAGCGCACATTTTCAAAGCTGATCTTCCGGGGCTGAAGAAGGAAGAGGTGAAGGTGGAGGTCGAGGAAGGAAAAGTGCTGCAGATTAGCGGAGAGAGAAGCAAAGAGCAAGAAGAGAAGAATGACCAGTGGCACCGTGTTGAAAGGAGCAGTGGCAAATTCCTTAGGCGATTTAGGTTGCCGGAGAATGCCAAGATGGATCAGGTGAAGGCTAGTATGGAAAATGGTGTGCTCACTGTTACAGTTCCCAAAGAGGAAGTGAAGAAGCCTGAGGTCAAAGCCATTGAGATATCTGGTTAATTATTTCTTTCCTCACAAATTGCAAGTGTCTCCTCTGTTATAGATCATAATGAATAAGTTGTCTCTGTAAGCTATGCTTCTTATAATGTAATCTGGTTGGTGATCGGGTGTCAAGTTTGTTTGTGAAAGATGGTTGTAATGTAATTTACTATAATAATACTACTTATTTTATTGTTGTATCAATTAACTTGTCTATCATTATTATTTGGAATCATTATCACATGTTAACTCCCTTATCATTGAGTTGTACTTATTTCATTGAGTTGTACTTATTTGGAATCATTGTTACATGTTATCTTTATTATGGTTAAGTTACTCTTATTTGATATCGTTGTTATACACTGTTTATCTAATTGTTGAATTATTCTTGTTGAAACCATTATTTCTTGTCATGTCTTTCATTGTGAGCTCGTTCATCCGGTTCTTTGTATTCTATGATTCTTGTGTTGATTTACTTGTCGTACTCCCGTGTTAGTGATGTTGTTGTTGTACTCAGCGTTGTTGAGCTGGGGTTACGTATGGTTATTTTATTAGAATTTGTGTGGAGGAAATATTGTGGCATATGGGCACATGTGGTGCGAGTTGTTATATTGTATTATTATATTTTTGGCACACGTGATATTGTTGAGAGGATTGTCAGAGTGTTCGCACATGAGTTTTTCGTACTATTGTTATTATTGATATTGCACATGCGGCGCGACGAGGCGGGCTATATATGTGGGTTGCGCGTGCGGTGAGACAATGTGTGAATATTATCATGCGTGTGCGGCGAGACAATGCGGGCATCTACTTTATTGTTGCGCACGTGGAAAGACAAGGGGGCTATGTCGGAAATGATTTGTGATGACTTGTGATGGTATTGGGGCATTGTTATTGATGATATTTGTGTAGTGGTGTGCCTACCTTATGTGAGTCATGCATTTTATGCTTTGTTGTGTTGTTTCGTTTGTGTCATTTGTTGTCTCTATTCTCACTTGTTGACTCGAGTTGTAATAGAACACTTGCACAAGCATACACGTAATTAACCACTCATATCGATTTAAGAAGATGAACCCCGATGTGTATTGATCATTTACATGTATTCTTGTGTACTTACCTTTTGTGTGAGAGTTGTACTATTGGTAC